>NC_089842.1:192033672-192333672 GCF_035609145.1 Eleutherodactylus coqui
TAGATAGATAGATAGATATGAGATAGATAGATATGAGATAGATAGGAGATAGAAAGATAGATAGATATGAGATAGATAGATAGAGAGATAGATAGATAGAAAGGAGATAGATATGAGATAGATAGATAGATATGAGATAGATAGATATGAGATAGATAGGAGATAGATAGAAAGATAGATAGATATGAGATAGATAGATAGATAGATAGGAGATAGAGAGATAGCTAGATAGATAGATATCAGATAGATATGAGATAGATAGATATATATGAGATAGATAGATAGATATGAGATAGATAGATAGATAGATAGATAGATAGGAGATAGATAGATATGAGATAGATAGATAGATAGATATAGATATGAGATAGATAGATAGATAGATATGAGATAGATAGATAGGAGATAGATATGAGATAGGAGATAGATAGATATGAGATAGATAGATAGATAGATAGATAGGAGATAGATATGAGATAGATATGAGATAGATATGAGATAGATAGATATGAGAGAGAGAGATATGAGATAGATAGATAGATATGAGAGAGAGAGATATGAGATAGATAGATAGATATGAGATAGATAGATAGATAGATAGGAGATAGATAGATAGAGATTGATAGATAGATAGATAGATAGATAGATACATAGATAGATAGATAGATAAATAGATAGATAGATAGAGATAGATAGATATGAGATAGATAGATAGATATGAGATAGATAGATAGATAGATAGATAGATAGGAGATAGATATGAGATAGGAGATAGATAGATATGAGAGAGATACATAGATAGGAGATAGATAGATATGAGATAGATAGATAGATAGATAGATAGATAGATATGAGATAGATAGATAGATATGAGAGAGAGATAGATATGAGAGAGAGAGAGATATGAGAGAGAGATAGATATGAGATAGATAGATAGATAGATAGAGATAGATAGATAGATAGATAGATATGAGATAGATAGATAGATAGGAGATAGATAGATATGAGATAGATATGAGATAGATAGATATGAGACAGATATGAGATAGATAGATATGAGATAGATAGATATGAGATAGGAGATAGATATGAGAGAGATAGATAGATAGATAGATAGATAGGAGATAGATAGATATGAGACAGATATGAGATAGATAGATAGATAGATATGAAATAGATAGATAGATAGATAGATAGGAGATAGATAGATAGGAGATAGAGAGATAGCTAGATAGATAGATATCAGATAGATATGAGATAGATAGATATGAGATAGATAGAAAGATATGAGATAGATAGATAGATAGGAGATAGATAGATATGAAATAGATCGATAGAGATAGATAGATAGATATGAGATAGATAGAGATAGATAGATATGAGATAGATAGATATGAGATAGGAGATAGATATGAGAGAGATAGATAGATAGATAGATAGATAGATAGATAGATAGATAGATAGATAGATAGATAGGAGATAGATATGAGATAGATAGATAGATAGATATGAGAGAAAGAGATAGATATGAGATAGATAGATAGATAGATAGATAGATAGATAGATAGATATGAGATAGATAGATATGAGATAGATAGGAGATAGATAGATAGATATGAGATAGATAGATAGATATGAGAGAGAGAGATAGATATGAGATAGATAGATATGAGATAGATAGATATGAGATAGATAGGAGATAGATAGAAAGATAGATAGATAGATAGATAGATAGACAGATAGGAGATAGAGAGATAGCTAGATAGATAGATATCAGATAGATAGATATATATGAGATAGATAGAAAGATATGAGATAGATAGATAGATATGAGATAGATAGATAGATAGATAGGATATAGATAGATATGAGATAGATATGAGATAGATAGATAGATAGATATGAAATAGATTGATAGATAGATAGATAGATAGATAGATAGATAGATAGATAGATAGATATGAGATAGATAGATAGATAGATAGATAGATAGATATGAGATAGGAGATAGATATGAGATAGATAGATAGATAGATAGATAGATAGATAGGAGATAGATATGAGATAGATAGATAGATAGATATGAGAGAATGAGATAGATATGAGATAGGTAGATAGATAGATATGAGATAGATAGATAGGAGATAGATATGAGATAGATAGATAGATATGAGATAGATAGATAGATAGGAGATAGATATGAGATAGATAGATATGAGAGAGAGAGATAGATATGAGATAGATAGATAGATAGATAGATATGAGATAGATAGATATGAGATAGATAGAAAGATAGATAGATATGAGATAGATAGATAGGAGATAGAGAGATAGCTAGATAGATAGATATCAGATAGATATGAGATAGATAGATATATGTGAGATAGATAGAAAGATATGAGATAGATAGATAGATAGATAGATAGATAGATAGATAGATATGAGATAGATAGATATGAGATAGATAGATAGAGATTGATAGATAGATAGATAGATATAGATATGAGATAGATAGATAGATATGAGATAGATAGATAGGAGATAGATATGAGATAGGAGATAGATAGATATGAGATAGATAGATAGATAGATAGATAGGAGATAGATATGAGATAGATAGATAGATAGATATGAGATAGATAGATAGATATGAGAGAGAGAGAGAGAGATATGAGATAGATAGATAGATATGAGAGAGAGAGATATGAGATAGATAGATAGATATGAGATAGATAGATAGATAGATAGATAGGAGATAGATAGATATGAGATAGATAGATAGAGATTGATAGATAGATAGATAGAGATAGATAGATATGAGATAGATAGATAGATAGATAGATATGAGATAGATAGATAGGAGATAGATATGAGATAGGAGATAGATAGATATGAGATAGATAGATAGATAGATAGATAGATAGATAGATAGATAGATAGATAGGAGATAGATATGAGATAGATAGATAGATAGATAGATAGATATGAGATAGATAGATAGATATGAGAGAGAGAGATAGATATGAGATAGATAGATAGATATGAGAGAGAGAGAGATAGATATGAGATAGATAGATAGATAGATAGATAGATAGATAGAGATAGATAGATAGATATGAGATAGATAGATAGGAGATAGATAGATATCAGATAGATATGAGATAGATAGATATGAGATAGATTGATATCAGATAGATATGAGATAGATAGATAGATAGATATGAAATAGATAGATAGATAGATAGATAGATAGATAGGAGATAGAGAGATAGCTAGATAGATAGATATCAGATAGATATGAGATAGATAGATATGAGATAGATAGAAAGATATGAGATAGATAGATAGATAGATATGAGATAGATAGATAGATAGGAGATAGATAGATATGAAATAGATAGATAGAGATAGATAGATAGATATGAGATAGATAGATAGAGATAGATAGATATGAGATAGATAGATATGAGATAGGAGATAGATATGAGAGAGATAGATAGATAGGAGATAGATATGAGATAGATAGATAGATATGAGAGAGAGAGATAGATATGAGATAGATAGATAGATAGATATGAGATAGATAGATATGAGATAGATAGGAGATAGATAGAAAGATAGATAGATATGAGATAGATAGATAGATAGATAGATTGGAGATAGATAGATAAATATGAGATAGAGAGAGAGATAGAGAGATAGATAGATAGATAAATAAATATGAGATAGATAGATAGGAGATAGATATGAGATAGGAGATAGATATGAGATAGATAGATAGATAGATAGGAGATAGATATGAGATAGATAGATAGATATGAGAGAGAGAGATAGATATGAGATAGATAGATAGATAGATAGATAGATATGAGATAGATAGATATGAGATAGATAGAAAGATAGATAGATATGAGATAGATAGATAGATATGAGATAGATAGATAGATAGATAGAGAGAGAGATAGATAGATAGATAGATAGGAGATAGATATGAGATAGATAGATAGATATGAGAGAGAGAGAGATATGAGATAGATAGATAGATAGATAGATAGATATGAGATAGATAGATATGAGATAGATAGGAGATACATAGAAAGATAGATAGATATGAGATAGATAGATAGATAGGAGATAGAGAGATAGCTAGATAGATAGATATCAGATAGATATGAGATAGATAGATATATATGAGATAGATAGAAAGATATGAGATAGATAGATAGATATGAGATAGATAGATAGATAGGAGATAGATAGATATGAGATAGATAGATAGAGATTGATAGATAGATAGATAGATAGATAGATAGATAGATAGAGATAGATATGAGATAGATAGATAGATAGATATGAGATAGATAGATATGAGATAGGAGATAGATAGATATGAGATAGATAGATAGATAGATAGATAGATAGATAGATAGATAGGAGATAGATATGAGATAGATAGATAGATAGATAGATATGAGATAGATAGATAGATAGATAGATAGATATGAGAGAGAGATATGAGATAGATAGATAGATATGAGAGAGAGAGATAGATATGAGATAGATAGATAGATATGAGATAGATAGATAGATAGATAGATAGATAGGAGATAGATAGATATGAGATAGATAGATAGAGATTGATAGATAGATAGATAGATAGATAGAGATAGATAGATATGAGATAGATAGACACATCCGACATCCGACACGTACATACTGTGTACTTGTTGTGACGTAGACCTTGCACGTGACCTATACGTCATCCGGGATTACCCGGAACACGTGACGATGTCACGGGATCATACAGTTGACAGGTGGGTGGTTACCGGCTGGCGGCCACTCCCATGGAGGTCGCTGGTGCGCCGGCAGTGATGCGGGCACATTTGACAGGTGGGTGGTTACCAGCCAGCGGCCACTCCCCTTGAGGTCGCTTCATTCCAGTCAACGGTGCGCCCGCAGTGATGCGGGCACACACGTGATATTGACGTCACTAGGGATTCCCCGTAAGGAGTATTACACCAAATTTGGCGCTTTCTCCTCCCTCGTACACTCCCCCGACCCTCCCCTCCACACAAACGGGATTCGCTACAGCACATGTCATGTCTCAGGTAATCCCTATAAAATTGTATATTTTAATGTAGTATGTACACTTGAAAAAGGCCTCCAGGCCGAAACGCGTTGTGTACCTCGATTGCACGTAATAAAAATTGTGAAAACACCTCCGCTGCCGCTGGCTTTCATCCCCGTGCGACAAGCTAATCCTGGATTGGGAGGCGCCTGGGCTATAGGCGCCTCCACCGAGTAAGTTTCATCCGTTTTCATCTATACCTGTATGCATTACATTGGTGTGAGCGCTGAGGAGTTTTTCTCTTTTTGTCTTGCCATTATATTGTCTCCTTCACTCTGTGAATGGAGTATCCTCTGGCTGCCGTCTCATCAGTGATATGAGATCTCTTTGGAGCACCTATACATTCCTGGCTATATCTGAGAAGATTGACCTCCTACTATAGAATATTCTGCAGGACCACCACAGTGTTGACATCTTCGCAGTGAGCGCTCTTCCATACATATTCTAGATAGATAGATAGATAGATAGATAGATAGATAGATAGATAGATAGATAGATAGATAGATATGAGATAGATAGATAGATAGATAGATAGATAGATAGATAGATAGATAGATAGATAGGAGATAGATATGAGATAGGAGATAGATAGATATGAGAGAGATAGATAGATAGATAGATAGATAGATAGATAGATAGATAGGAGATAGATATGAGATAGATAGAT
The DNA here is from genome assembly GCF_035609145.1 of Eleutherodactylus coqui. Classification (NCBI taxonomy): domain Eukaryota; kingdom Metazoa; phylum Chordata; class Amphibia; order Anura; family Eleutherodactylidae; genus Eleutherodactylus; species Eleutherodactylus coqui. Next base: position 192,039,468 of record NC_089842.1, read on the forward strand.
AGATAGATAGATAGATAGATAGATAGATATGAGATAGATAGATAGATATGAGAGAGAGAGAGAGATATGAGATAGATAGATAGATAGATAGATAGATAGAGATAGATAGATAAATAGATAGATAGATAGATAGATAGATAGATATGAGGTAGATAGATAGGAGATAGATAGATAGATATCATATAGATATGAGATAGATAGATAGGAGATAGATTGATATCAGATAGATATGAGATAGATAGATATATATGAAATAGATAGATAGATAGATAGATAGATAGATAGGAGATAGAGAGATAGCTAGATAGATAGATATCAGATAGATATGAGATAGATAGATATGAGATAGATAGAAAGATATGAGATAGATAGATAGATAGATATGAGATAGATAGATAGATAGATAGATAGATAGATAGATAGATATGAGATAGATAGATTGATAGATAGATAGATAGATAGATAGATAGGAGATAGATATGAGATAGATAGATAGATATGAGAGAGAGAGATAGATATGAGATAGATAGATAGATAGATATGAGATAGATAGATATGAGATAGATAGGAGATAGATAGAAAAATAGATAGATATGAAATAGATAGATAGAGATAGATAGATAGATATAGATATGAGATAGATAGATAGATAGATAGATAGAGATAGATAGATATGAGATAGATAGATATGAGATAGATAGATAGATAGATAGATAGGAGATAGATATGAGATAGATAGATAGATATGAGAGAGAGATAGATATGAGATAGATAGATAGATAGATATGAGATAGATAGATATGAGATAGATAGGAGATAGATAGAAAGATAGATAGATATGAGATAGATAGATAGATAGATAGATAGATATGAGATAGATAGATAGATTGGAGATAGATAGATAAATATGAGATAGATAGAGAGATAGATAGATAGATAGATAGATAGATAGATAGATAGATAGATAGAGGAGGGACACAGACAGATACACACACATATAAACACTTACCCCAGGGCTCGGTCCACTTCTCCTCCATGTGACAGCAGCAGCAGGAGAGGTAAACTCAGAAGCTCCCCCATTCAGCAGGAAGCAGGGGGCAGCACATGGTCACTGTGCCCTGCCGTCCCATGTGACCTCCTCCCTCCTCCCCTGGCGTCCCATGTGACTTCCTCCCTCCTCCCCTGCTGGCCCATGTGAGTACCTCCCTGCTTTTCCTCTCAGGCTGGCTGTTCTGACTGCCGCAACATGCGGGGGAAAGAACGGCCAGCCATTAATGCACTGAATGTGCATGGGGGTATGGCGGAGGGCGGCCCCGGGCCCCCTGAGCTCACGGGCCGGGTCGCCATGGCGACCCCAGCACCCCCTGACGCTACGCCTATGCCACTCCCCATGACAAAGACTATCAGTCTTTTCATAAGAAACTTAGAGTTCAGCAAGTATTTGATCCTGGGGTGTATAACAAGAGGCCTATGATGACCCTCAAAATTTTCTTTTATTTGTCTGATAAGCTGTTTCTTCTTGTCTTCAGCCTTATCACATCTCTTCACATCTCTCTCAAACTGCGCCCTCACGGCTTGTGGGTTAACTTCCCAGTGCCACTCGGTATTCTCTGCGACTGGCAACTCATCCTCAAACTGCATCTTCACTTTTCCTACTTGTAGATTCAAGACAAGCGCTTTGCTTATGTTTTCAGGAGCCTCTGCTCCAGCACCAGACTCTTCAGCCATTTCTCTATCTGCTCCAGCAGGTCACACTCTTCTGCATCTTCAGCAGACATGGTTTTCTTCTCCATTGTCTCCTTAATCTCCATCATCTGATGACTATCACTCACAAATTGCCACCCCTCTCTGTTATTTTGCTACCTAATTTCTTCCCCTTGCTCAGTCAGGGCCTCACCTGCTTCAGTGTCCCTCTTACAGACATACTTCTGTATTCCCTCAGGAGCTTTTACAACTTTTTGTGACCTCATATGATAAGCATTCATTCACGTAACCTTCTCCCTTAAATATGTCTGGCATGGAACACTTTTCCTCCAACATGTAGCTCTCTATAGTCACACTTAGCTCCCGGAGAAGTTTTCTGCACAACTTTATTGAAGTAATTTCACTCTCTGCAAAGGATACATTCATTTCAGTCTCAATTAGTTCCTTTAGCTTCTGTTGATATTTCTGACTTCCATCAGTTGATGAATGGTCCGAGAACCCTTCAATGGCCTCTTTTTTACCTTCACTGTGTATGTTAAGGAACTCTTGCTGTGTCTTCAGGCCATGTTCACACTCATACGTTGAGAGTGCATCTTGCACCACTTCTGCGTTTTCACTCTCCGCCAGGACTGTGTTCGCTATACAGAGATCTGTTCCCCTCTGAAGGTCTCCACATATGAGATAGTGAGAACCGCTAACACCCTCTCAGTTACTTCATCTTCCTCTAGTTGTGCTCTGCTGGATTCTAACTATCTCTTTTCCTCCACAACTATAGCATCTTTACTTCTGCCGCTTGCAGTCTCACCAGCGAGTTCATCTCTCTCCTGTTGCGCTTGCCTTCTGGCACATTCTGCCTCTGCAAGCTCTTTCTGCATCTGGGTCATCTCTACTTCCATCTGCTGGTTGGCCACCATCAGGTCTGTCAGGTTCCTGTGCAACCCCTGGACTTCAACCTCTTTACACTTCATCAAACCCTGAGACTCCGAATTGTTCATTTACTTCTTGCCAGGTCTCTCGCAACCGATTCTGCTGCCGCCTCTCCTGCTCCAGAAGACAACATACTTCATGTAACTCTCTGTTCAACTCTTCTGTGTCAGAAAGTTTCTCCTTCAATACACCAATCTCCATTTCCTTTTTCTGCATTGCATCTGTGAAGTCTCACTCCATGTTCTAGATTCTTCTAGAACACGGTCTCTATACTTTTGCAAAGAACACATACTCTGAGTAAAGGCTGCAAGCCTTGATATATTTTGATTTAATTTGCCTTGTAAATTGACAACAGACCCCTTAAGAACCAAAAGGACCGAAACTCCACCCACTTGAATGGGCCTTATATTTACATTTTTCCATCCTTGTGTCCTGGACTGTGTGGCCTTTTGATATTTCTATAATTATTTGGTTACCGCTTTCATAATAGAAAGTCATTGTATAGCACAACACTTGAGACAATTTTACCATATGACATGTAGATCTTTATATACATCTGTGAACTATATTGGCTTTGTTCCACATATGGTTTTGCATTGTTTGTATCATTTGTTCACAATCATGCCTTATAATAAAAAATGTTGATTTACCTTAAAAACAAAACAAAAGAAAAACAAAGTAAGCAAGCAAAAAAGAGAAAGAGAAGAAAAGACTTACAACATTTGTCTTTACATAGACCTATTCTTGGTGTTAGAATGCTGCAGATCAATCTTAGTTTCTTTTCTGTTTTTTACTGGATTCAGGTCTTTATACTGTGGCAGATAATAGGTTTCTTAGCAACTATGATGTTGTTGAATTTGTGCTTTTCAAGTGTAAATTTGTGATTCACTCAAGTAGCATAAAAGGGCAAAGCCTTTCAGACACAAGAGGCTCATAGGAGACTTGATTGAGTTCCAAAACACTGCCTATTTGTGTTTCTAGATCAAAAGTTACTTTTTGTATGCCACTTAAAGGAGTTGTCCCGCGCCGAAACGTTTTTTTTTTTTTTTTAATAGCCCCCCCGTTCAGCGCGAGACAAACCCGATGCAGGGGTTAAAAAAGAAAACCGGACAGTGCTTACCTGAATCCCCGCGCTCCGGTGACTTCTTACTTACCTGGTGAAGATGGCCGCCGGGATCTTCTCCCTCGGTGGACCGCAGGGCTTCTGTGAGGTCCATTGCCGATTCCAGCCTCCTGATTGGCTGGAATCGGCACGTGACGGGGCGGAGCTACGAGGAGCCGCTCTCCGGCACGAGCGGCTCCATTCAGAAAAGAAGAAGACCGGACTGCGCAAGCGCGTCTAATCCGGCGATTAGACACTGAAAATTAGACGGCACCATGGAGACGAGGACGCTAGCAACGGAACAGGTAAGTGAATAACTTCTGATAACTTCTGTATGGCTCATAATTAATGCACAAGGTACATTACAAAGTGCATTAATATGGCCATACAGAAGTGTATAACCCCACTTGCTTTCACGGGACAACCCCTTTAAGCCCCTTTTACACGGGGCACTGTCCCAGGGATGATCACTACGGTGCTTTTACACAGGAGTAATCATTGCTCAGTAACTGGAGGGGAATCTTTCCGGCCCCCTCGCCTCCATTCACAGTAAACAGGCTATTGTTCGTAGATGAACGACTGCCTGTTTATACAGACCAATGCAGCGGCAGACCGGCAGTTGTTTTTAGGTCTGCATGAAAGATCCAATCAGCGAGGCTAATGAGTGATTTGCGCAATAATCGTGCCGTGTAAAAGGGGTTTTTAATAGAGATGAGCGAGCGTACTCGTCCGAGCTTGATGCTCGTTCGAGTATTAGGGTGTTTGAGATGCTCGTTACTCGAGACGAGCACCACGCGATGTTCGAGTTAATTTCACTTTCATCTCTGAGACATTAGCGCTCTTTTCTGGCCAAGAGAAAGACAGGGAAGGCATTACAACTTCCTCCTGTGACGTTCCAGACCTATATCACCCCCTGCAGTGAGTGGCTGGGGAGATCAGGTGACACCCGAATATTAAAATCTGCCCCGCCCGTGGCTCGCCACAGATGCATTCTGACATAGATCAGGGAAAGTGCTGTCTTGCTTTAGCTGCTATAGGGAGAGCGATAGGTGTTATATTCGTCTTGAAGAACCCCAACGGTCCTTCTTAGGGCCACATCTGACCGTGTGCAGTACTGTTGAGGCTGCTTTTAGCAGTGTTGCACAATTTTTTTTTTTTGTATATCGGGCGTGCAGACCATTGCGTCCTCAGTCTGCAGTCATTGTACAGAGTATAGGGGCAGTACTGGTGAGGCAGGGACAGTGGGAAAGGTGAAAGAGATATACTGTCTATATAGGCAGTGGGCTTTTTCAAAAAAATTGGGGAAAAATACTATATTTGGGCTGCCTGTGACCGTCTTCAGTGTACTGCGTGTCTGCTGGGGGTAGTAGTCCTAATTAATACGCAGCTATGTGTTACAGCAGGCTTGCGCAAAATTGTTTCCTGGCTCTGCTGTCTCCGTTACATCACCGCCGTGATAGCGCCAGAGGGAAACAGTATACATAATACACGCTGCATACAGTATCTGTCTGGTGTTTCAGCTCACCATTTAAACAAATTGAAGCAAAATACTTAAGGCCTACCATTGCCCTTTGGCCATTTGACTGCTTCTGCGCTGTGAATTCCACTAGCTGAGTCATACGCACCTACGTCTCACTACAGGCGTGCGCAAAATTGTTTCCTGGCTCTGCTGTGCCCGTTACATCACCGCCGTCATAGCGCCACAGCGAAACAGTATAGCTAATATACGCTGCATACAGTATCTGTCTGGTGTTTCAGCTCAGCATTTAAAAAAATTTAAGCAAAATACTTAAGGCCTACCACTGCCCTTTGGCCACTTGACTGCTTCTGCGCTGTGAATTCCACTAGCTCAGTCCTACGCACCTATGTCTCACTACAGGCATGCGCAAAATTGTTTCCTGGCTCTGCTGTGCCCGTTACATCACCGCCGTCATAGCGCCAGAGGGAAACAGTATACATAATATACGCTGCATACAGTATCTGTCTGGTGTTTCAGCTCAGCATTTTAAAAAATTGAAGCAAAATACTTAAGGCCTACCACTGCCCTTTGGCGACTTGACTGCTTCTGCGCTGTGAATTCCACTAGCTCAGTCATACGCACCTACGTCTCACTACAGGCGTGCGCAAAATTGTTTCCTGGCTCTGCTGTGCCCGTTACATCACCGCCGTGATAGCGCCAGAGGGAAACAGTAAACATAATATACGCTGCATACAGTATCTGTCTGCTGTTTCAGCTCACCATTTAAAAAAGGGAAGCCAAATACTTAAGGCCTACCACTGCCCTTTGGCCACTTGACTGCTTCTGTGCTGTGAATTCCACTAGCTCAGTCATAAGCACCTACATCTCACTACAGGCGTGCGCAAAATTGTTTCCTGGCTCTGCTGTGCGTTCCGTAAGCGAAGTCAGCCTCCAACCACAGGCCAATAAGCGGCACATTTAATTAGAGCGTTCTGTTTCTGCTCTACTCGTAATACACCATGCTGAGGGGTAGCGGTAAGCCTAGAGGACGTGGACGCGGGCGAGGACGCGGAGGCCCAAGTCAGGGTGTGGCCACAGGCCGAGCTCCTGATCCAGGTGTATAGCAGCCGACTGCTGCGGGATTAGGAGAGAGGCAAGTTTCAGGGGTCCCCAGATTCATCTCACAATTAATGGGTCCACGCGGTAGACCTTTATTAGAAAATGAACAGTGTGAGCAGGTCCTGTCGTGGATGGCAGAAAGTGCATCCAGCAATCTATCGACCACCCAGTCTTCTACGCCGTCCACTGCTGCAACTCTGAATCCTCTGGCTGCTGCTCCTCCTTCCTCCCAGCCTCCTCACTCCATGAAAATGACACATTCTGAGGAGCAGGCAGACTCCCAGGAACTGTTCTCGGACCCCTGCCCAGATTGGGCAGCAATGGTTCCTCTCCCACCAGAGGAGTTTATCGTGACCGATGCCCAACCTTTGGAAAGTTCCCAGGGTCCGGGGGATGAGGCTGGGGATTCCGGCAACTGTCTCAAGAGCTTTCAGTGGGTGAGGAGGACGATGACGATGAGACACAGTTGTCTATCAGTGAGGTAGTAGTAAGGGCAGTAGGTCCGAGGGAGGAGCGCATAGAGGATTCGGAGGAAGAGCAGCTGGACGATGAGGTGACTGACCCCACCTGGTGTGATAAGCCTACTGAGGACAGGTCTTCAGAGGGGGAGGCAAGTGCAGCAGCAGGGCAGGTTGGAAGAGGCAGTGCGGTGGCCAGGGGTAGAGGCAGGGCCAGACCGAATAATTCACCAACTGTTTCCCAAAGCACCCCCTCGCGCCATGCCACCCTGCAGAGGCCGAGGTGCTCAAAGGTCTGGCAGTTTTTCACTAAGAGTGCAGACGACCGCCGAACTGTGGTGTGCAAGGTTTGTCGCGCCAAGATAAGCCGGGGAGCCACCACCACCAGCCTCACCACCACCAGCATGCGCAGGCATATGATGGCCAAGCACCCCACAAGGTGGGACGAAGGCCGTTCACCGCCTCCGGTTTGCACCACTGCCTCTCCCCCTGTGCCCCAACCTGCCACTGAGATCCAACCCCCCTCTCAGGACACAGGCACGACCGTCTCCCGGCCTGCACCCACACCCTCACCTCCGCTGTCCTCGGCCCCATCCAGCAATGTCTCTCAGCGCAGCGTCCAGCCGTCGCTAGCGCAACAGTTTGAGTGCAAGCGCCCTCACCAACGCGGTTACTGCCAAGGTCCACTTAACAACGGGCACGTGGACAAGCACAGGCGGGCAGGGCCACTATATCTCCCTGACGACACATTGGGTGAATTTAGTGGAGGCTGGGAACCAGTCGGAGCCTGGGACCGCTCACGTCCTACCCACCCCTAGAATTGCAGGCCCCAGCTCGGTGCTTGTATCTGCGGCGGTGTATGCTTCCTCCACTAAACCACCCTCCTCCTCCTACGCAACCTCTGTCTCGCAATCAAGATGTGTCAGCAGCAGCACGTCGCCACCAGTCGGTGTCGCGCGGGCTGGCAGCACAGCGGTGGGCAAGCGCAGGAAGCCGTGCTGAAACTACTCAGCTTAGGAGAGAAGAGGCACACGGCCCACGAACTGCTGCAGGGTCTGATAGAGCAGACCGACCGCTGGCTTTCGCCGCTGAGCCTCCAAACGGGCATGGTCGTGTGTGACAACGGCCGTAACCTGGTGGCGGCTCTGCAGCTCGGCAGCCTCACGCACGTGCCATGCCTGGCCCACGTCTTTAATTTGGTGGTTCAGCGCTTTCTGAAAAGCTACCCATGCTTGTCAGACCTGCTCGGAAAGGTGTGCCGGCTCAGCGCGCATTTCCGCAAGTCCAAGACGGACGCTGCCACCCTGCGGACCCTGCAACATCGGTTTAATCTGCCAGTGCACCGACTGCTGTGTGACGTGCCCACACGGTGGAACTCTACGCTCCACATGTTGGCCAGCCTCTATGTGCAGCGTAGAGCTGTAGTGGAATACCAACTCCAACATGGGCGGCTTAGTGGGAGTCAGCCTCCTCAATTCTTTACAGAAGAGTGGGCTTGGTTGGCAGACATCTGCCAGGTCCTTGGAAACTTTGAGGAGTCTACCCAGATGTTGAGCGGCGATGCTGCAATCATTAGCGTCACCATTCCTCTGCTATGCCTCTTGAGAAGTTCCCTGCAAAGCATAAAGGCAGACGCTTTGCGCTCGGAAACGGAAGGGGGGGAAGACAGTATGTCGCTGGATAGTCAGAGCACTCTCATGTCTATATCTCAGCGCGTTGAGGAGGAGAAGGAGGAGGGGGAGGAGCATGAGGAGGAGGGGGAAGAGACAGCTTGGCCCACTGCTGAGGGTACCCATGCTGCTTGCCTGTCATCCTTTCAGCGTGTATGGCCTGAGGAGGAGGATCCTGAAAGTGATCTTCCTAGTGAGGACAGCCATGTGTTGCATACACGTACCCTGCCACTCATGGCGGACTTCATGTTAGGATGCCTTTCTCGTGACCCTTGTGTTACACGCATTCTGGCCACTACGGATTACTGGGTGTACACACTGCTCGACCCACGGTATAAGGAGAACCTTTCCACTCTCATACCCGAAGAGGAAAGGGGTTCGAGAGTGATGCTATACCACAGGACCCTGGCGGACAAACTGATGGTAAAATTCCCATCCGACAGCGCCAGTGGCAAAAGGCGCAGTTCCGAGGGCCAGGTAGCAGGGGAGGCGCGGAGCTCAGGCAGCATGTACAGCACAGGCAGGGGAACACTCTCCAAGGCCTTTGACAGCTTTATGGCCCCCAGCAAGACTGTGTCACCGCTCCCCAGTCAAAGCTAAGTCGGCGGGAGCACTGTAAAAGGATGGTGAGGGAGTACGTAGCCGATCGCACGACAGTCCTCCGTGACGCCTCTGCCCCCTACAACTACTGGGTGTCGAAGCTGGACACGTGGCCTGAACTCGCGCTGTATGCCCTGGAGATGCTTGCTTGTCCTGCGGCTAGCGTCTTGTCAGAGAGGGTGTTTAGTGCGGCTGGGGGAATCATCACGGATAAGCGTACCCGCCTGTCAACCGACAGTGCCGACAGGCTTACACTCATAAAGACGAACAAAGCCTGGATTTCCCCAGACTTCTCTTCTCCACCAGCAGACAGCAGCGGTACCTAAACAATACGTAGGCTGCACCCGCGGATGGAAGCATCGTTCTCTATCCCCATCAAAAACGGGGACCTTTTAGCTTCATCAATCTGTGTATTATATTCATCCTCCTCCTTCTGCTCCTCCTCCTGAAACCTCACGTAATCACGCAGAATGGGCAATTTTTCTTAGGCCCACAAGGCTCAGTCATATTACTTTAGTAAACAATATTTATACATTTCAATTCTCATTAAAGCGTTGAAACTTGCACCTGAACCAATTTTTATTTTAACTGGGCTGCCTACAGGCCTAGTTACAAATTAAGTCACATTAAGCAAAGCGATTAATGGGTTTCACCTGCCCTCTTGGTTGGGCATGGGCAATTTTTCTGAGGTACATTAGTACTGTTGGTACACCAATTTTTTGGGGCCCTCGCCTACAGTGTAATCCTACTAATTTTTATGGGCTTCGCCTGCACTCATGGTACAGCAAGGTGTGTGGGGTTGGCCTACACTTTTGCTACATAAATGTAACTGGGGCCTTGTCTATACTGCAACTACTGAAATGTGAAAGAGACTGTTATCTCCCTAAACTGCTGCAACGGGAATGTTACTGTGGCCTGTCTTGACTGCTACTACTACTGAAATGGAACTAATACTGTGCTCCCCCTATACTGCTGCTTCGGAAATGTTACTGGAGCCTGTCTTGACTGCTACTATTACTGAAATGGAACTAAGACTGTGCTCCCCCTATACTGCTGCTAGTGATATGTTACTGGGGCCTGTCTGGACTGCTACTACTACTGAAATAGAACTAATACTGTGCTCCCCCTATAATGCTGCTAGTGATATGTTACTGGGGCCTGTCCCTAATGCTACCGCTGAAATGTTACTAATTCTGGGCTCTACCTATACCGCTGCTAATGCTATGTCACTGGGGTGTGGAAATGGAGGCTTCCCAAAGACATGATGGTGGCGAAGCCATTTCCCACCAACGCGGTTACTGTTAAGGTGCATATAACCACGGACACGTGGAGAGGACACGTAGTGCCTCAAAAACATCCCCCTCCTCCTCCAACAATGAAAACATTCTTGGCAAATACCTTTGCATAGGTCCGTCTGGTGGCAGTCCAAGAATTTCACCTTTACCAACACAACAAGAGAGCCCCCCCACCATCCCCCCGCCACGGCCCACTTAATCCTGGCCACATTCCGAAAACCAACTAAATAAAACCGCGCTACTAGGTCCGCAGTCGCCACCACATTCCCACCAACGCGGTTACTGTTAAGGTACATATTACCAGTCTGACTGGGGCATGCACTGTGGGCCGAAGCACACCTGTATTGTATGTGACATTAGCTCTGCTGAGCAGGGCACTGCAATGGGATACATTTATGTACCGCCGATGGGTTCCAGGGAGCCACCCATGCTGTGGGTCCACAGGGACTTCACATTAGGGATTTGTACCTGCCAGTGTCTATGTATTAAAAACCCCGGTCAGACTGGGGCATGCAGTGTGGGCCGAAGACCACCTGCATTTAATCGGACGTTACCTCAGCTGTGATGGGCAATGCAATGGGATATATTTATGTACCGCCGGAGGCTTCCTGGGACCCACCCATGCTGTCGGTCCACACGGAGTTGTAACTGAATGTGTCTACTTATAAAGAACCCCAGTCTCACTGGGGCATGCAGTGTGGGCCGAAGCCCACCTGCATTAAACCTGACGTTACCTCAGCTGTGATGGGCAATGCAATGGGATTTATTTATGTACCGCCAGAGGGGTCCAGGGAGCCACCCATGCTGTGGGTCCACACGGACTTCACAATAGGGAGTTGTACCTGCCTGTGTCTATGAATTAAAAACCCTGGTCAGGTTGGGGCATGCAGTGTGGGCCGAAGCCCACCTGCATGTAATCTGACGTTAGCTTTGCTGTCCAGGTCACTGCAATGGGATATATTTATGTACCGCCGGTGGGTTCCAGGGAGCCACCCATGCTGTGGGTGCACACGGAATTCCCATTGCGGAGTTGTACCTGCCTGTGACTATTTATAAAAAACTCCAGTCTGACTGGGGCATGCAGACACCTTGACAGAATGAATAGTGTGTGGCACATGGGTTCCCCATTGCTATGCCCACGTGTGCAGCTCCTGATGGAGGTGGCACAGGATTGGATTTCTCATTGCTTCTGTACAGCATTGTGGGCTATCGCTCCGCCCCTTTTAAAGAGGGTCGCTGCCTGGCCCTGTCAACCCTCTGCAGTGTGTGCCTGCGGTTTCTCCTCATGGCAGACGCACCTATAAATAGACATGAGGGTGGTGTGGCTATGAGGCCAGGGTGTAGCATGAGGGCAGCTGAAGGCTGCGCAGGGATACTTTGGTGTGCGCTGTGGACACTGGATCGTGCGGGGGGGGGGGGGGGGTTGGGCAGCATGTAACCCAGGAGAAGTGGCAGCGGAGTGTCATACAGGCAGTAATTGTGCTTTGTTGGAGGTAGTGTGGTGCTTAGCTAAGGTATGCCTTGCTAATAAGGGTTTTTCAGAAGTAAAAATTGTTGGGGGGGGGCCCACTCTTGCCGCTATTGTGGCTTAATAGTGGGACCTGGGAACTTAAGATGCAGCCCATCATGTAGCCCCTCGCCTGCCCTATCCGTTTCTGTGTCGTTCCCATCACTTTCTTGAATTTCCCAGATTTTCACAAATCAAAACCTTAGCGAGCATCGGCGATATACAAAAATGCTCGGGTCGCCCATTGACTTCAATGGGGTTCGTTACTCGAAACGAACCCTCGAGCATTGCGAAAAGTTTGTCTCGAGTAATGAGCACCCGAGCATTTTGGTGCTCGCTCATCTCTAGTTTTTAATTATATGGTTAAGGTCGCCTGCAGACGGCCGGGTCGGATCCGGCTGCGAGAATTCTCGCCGCGGAACCCGACTCGACTGTCTCCAGAGAGCAGCGGGACACTCACCGGCTCCCGCGGCCCTGGCTCTTTCATGAGCGCCGCACAGAAATAGAGTATTCCGCGATTTGTTTGACGCGCGAGATCATGCACGGCCAAATCGTGACCGTCTGCATAGGATTGCGTTTACTAAGGCAATCCTATGGCAGCTTCCAGGGGCGGAAATTCCGCTGGAAATCCCGCCGCAGAATTTCCGCCCATCTGCAGGCAAGGACTGTTTGTTTAGAGAGCATATTGCACTAAAGCCGCCTGCAGACGGCCGGGTCAGATCTGCCTGTGATTCTCGCAGCTGGAGCCAACCCGCGCCCCTGCAGGGACCAGCGTGTATTCACCTGTTTCCGCGGCTCCGGGTGTTTGATGTGCTGGCTGCTGGCGCATGCGCAGACCGGAGTCGGCGACCGGGGAGTGAGATCTCTGCGCGAGGCTCTGCGAGCGCCACACAGAAATAGACCATGCTGCGATTTGTTTTCTGCGCATGATTTCAGGCAGACAAATCGCAGCCGTCTGCCTAGGATGGCGTTTGCTAAATTCAGCCGGAAATCCCGGCGTGGAATTTCTGCCCGTGTGCAGAAGGCCTAAATCAACTTTTTTCTGCCACTGTTAATACATGCTAATCGCACTAATGCATGTTGGAAACATTGTAGGTGCATAGATGCCATTCTGATATAATGCTCAAAGTTGGTAGATGAAAAGACGAAGTACAATTTTTACAGTGCATGAGTTATACACTGTATTTGCAGGTACTATATATTACTGTACATGCAATATATTCATATATTGAAGTAATTACATACATAACATAGAAAGAACCATACAAAAACTTGAAGAGAAAGAACCCAGTCCTGGTTGGGAAGAACCTGTACAGGACTCCGCCTCTAGAGAAATTGCATTGTTAGCAAACAGGAGCTTGGGAAATTTGCCTAAAGTTGCCCATACACTTTTAAGAGCTATTGGTCGAATAATCATTTGGCTGACACTTAAGCTCTATTTACACACAAAGATGATAGCTCAAAATTCATTCAAAAGATAAGGAGAATAACAGTTTTGAGCAATCATTTTGCATAAAGTACTAATAATCACTAATGCCTATTAGTATTTTATCAGCTTCATGATAAAATCAGCCTGCATGCAAATGAGCCTCCAGGAGCTGTTGCAGAACTCAGCAGGAGGTCTGAGCTCTGTAATTAGCTCTACTGTTCAGCCATGGGCTGCTAAGAGAAAACAATGTAATCTCTAGTTCCCATGGAGACAACAGTCTGCTAGGTCTGTTTTCAGCCAGGGGCTGCATAGAGAATGCAATGTTATCTCCCTCTCCCAGCATGCAGTCTGAAAGGATAGTTTTTAGGTTGAACTAAAAATCATTGTTCAAACAAAAAGTGCATGATAGGAGCATTTACACACAATGATTATCGTTCAAAAGCCATCGTTTTAACGAATTTTGAGCGATAATTATTGCGTGTAAATGGGGTTTAATTCATCCCAACCACTCCATACACATGCATACGTCTCTCCTGTTTTCAACGGAAAGAGTGGAGATATCACTACCAGACAGCTCTGGTGGCAGAGGCCAATTGAGGCTCTGGGTGGAGTTTAGAGATGTTTTACCATGCAGGGTTAACATTCCCCTGCCCCTACTGCTTTTCTTCTAAGCTAATAGTTTGGTATATATTTATGGGGAAAAGTGACATCATTGCCTTATTAATAAAGTCTGCCTATTTTCCTGTGATCGTGTCCTGGCAACAAAATAGCCATTTTTTTTTCAAAATGGATGTAAAAGACGTTAGATCATAATATAACATACTGAAATAATTTGGTTTGCTTTTTCTCGTCACATCATAGTAATAAGTCTGAATCCATGCCTGACTGTCCTATTTTAACATTTTACAGAGTTTCATGACAATTCATGGATTTAAATTTATTGATAGGAAGCTATATATCTCAGGGATTGGATCACTATCTGCCAAACCATTTTAATTTTACATGGGTGTTTCCACACTTTTGAGACGCGCTGTACTTGTATTCTAAATGTTTAAGTTTAATAAGCTCTGCCTTGGTCTGAACTATGTTTCATGGGTGACCTTGGAACTCCTACTGATGTCACTGGCATTAGGTATGTTTGGTTTTTACAGTATCAGTTATCTGCTTTACTGCAGTTGAGCATAGGCTTATGAGAAAAGGGGTTGATAAAAAGTTGATCCACGATAAGGTCCAGAAGTTAACATTTATAGACCACAGCTTTTGCAGGGTGAAATGCATACTTATTCATGGCAGAAGTCTATGGAGAGAGGGGGGGAACAGATTTGTTGCTGCAAATTGTAATTTACTGTGTTAAAGCTACTGGAGTCTACACTGTGCAGTACTTCTGTATAATGTCCTCAATAGCGATTAGAGATGAGCGAGCACCAAAATGCTCGGGTTCTCGTTACTCGAGATGAACTTTTCGCGATGCTCGAGGGTTCGTTTCCACTAACGAACCCCATTGAAGTCAATGGGCGACTCGAGCATTTTTGTATATCGCCGATGCTCGCTAAGGTTTTCATTTGTGAAAATCTGGGCAATTCAAGAAAGTGATGGGAACGACACAGAAACGGATAGGGCAGGCGAGGGGCTACATGTTGGGCTGCATCTCAAGTTCCCAGGTCCCACTATTAAGCCACGATAGCGGCAAGAGTCCCCCCCCCTCCCAACAATTTTAACTTCTGAAAAACCCTTATTAGCAAGGCATACCTTAGCTAAGCACCACACTACCTCCAACAAAGCACAATCACTGCCTGCATGACACTCCGCTGCCACTTCTCCTGGGTTAACATGCTGCCCAACCCCCCCGCACGACCCAGTGTCCACAGCGCACACCAAAGTGTCCCTGCGCAGCCTTCAGCTGCACTCATGCCACACGCTGGCCTCATAGCCACACCACCCTCATGTCTATTTATAAGTGCGTCTGCCATGAGGAGGAACCGCAGGCACACACTGCAGAGGGTTTGGACGGCCAGGCAGCGACCCTCTTTTAAAGGGGCGGGGCGATAGCCCACAATGCTGTACAGAAGCTATGAGAAATCCAATCCTGTGCCACCTCCATCAGGAGCTGCACACGTGGGCATAGCAATGGGGAACCCATGTGCCACACACTATTCATTCTGTCAAGGTGTCTGCATGCCCCAGTCAGACCGCGGTTTTTTATAAATAGTCACAGGCAGGTACAACTCCGCAATGGGAATTCCGTGTGCACCCACAGCATGGGTGGCTCCCTGGAACCCACCGGTGGTACATAAATATATCCCATTGCATTGCCCATCACAGCTGAGGTAACGTCAGGTTTAATGCAAGTGGGCTTCGGCCCACACTGCATGCCCCAGTCAGACTGGGGTTCTTTAGAAGTAGACACATGCAGTTACAACTCCGTGTGGACCGACAGCATGGGTGGGTCCCAGGAAGCCACCGGCGGTACATAAATATATCCCATTGCATTGCCCATCACAGCTGAGGTAACGTCCGATTAAATGCAGGTCGTCTTCGGCCCACACTGCATGCCCCAGTCTGACCGGGGTTTTTAATACATAGACAATGGCAGGTACAACTCCCTAATGTGAAGTCCCTGTGGACCCACGGCATGGGTGGCTCCCTGGAACCCACCGGCGGTACATAAATATATCCGATTGCAGTGCCCTGGACAGCAAAGCTAACGTCAGATTAAATGCAGGTGGGCTTCGGCAGTACATTAATGTATCCCATTTCAGTGCCCTGCTCAGCAGAGCTAACGTCACATACAACACAGGTGTGCTTCGGCCCACGGTGCATGCCCCAGTCAGACTGGTAATATGTACCTTAACAGTAACCGCGTTGGTGGGAATGTGGTGGCGACTGCGGACCTAGTAGCGCGGTTTTATTTAGTTGGTTTTCGGAATGTGGCCAGGATTAAGTGGGCCGTGGCGGGGGGATGGTGGGGGGGCTCTCTTGTTGTGTCGGTAAAGGTGAAATTCTTGGACTGCCACCAGACGGACCTATGCAAAGGTATTTGCCAAGAATGTTTTCATTGTTGGAGGAGGAGGGGGATGTTTTTGAGGCACTACGTGTCCTCTCCACGTGTCCGTGGTTATATGCACCTTAACTGTAACCGCGTTGGTGGGAAATGGCCTCGCCACCATCATGTCTTTGGGAAGCCTCTGTTTCCACACCCCAGTGACATAGCATTAGCAGCGGTATAGGTAGAGCCCAGAATTAGTAACACTTCAGCGGTAGCATTAGGGACAGGCCCCAGTAACATATCACTAGCAGCATTGTAGGGGGAGCACACTATTAGTTCCATTTCAGTAGTAGTAGCAGTCCAGACAGGCCCCAGTAACAATTCCGAAGCAGCAGTATAGGGGGAGCACAGTATTAGTTCCATTTCAGTAGTAGTAGCAGTCAAGACACGCCCCAGTAACATATCACTAGCAGCAGTATAGGGGGAGCACAGTATTAGTTCCATTTCAGTAGTAGTAGCAGTCAAGACAGGCCACAGTAACATTCCCGTTGCAGCAGTTTAGGGAGATAACAGTCTCTTGCACATTTCAGTAGTTGCAGTATAGACAAGGCCCCAGTTACATTTATTTAGCAAAAGTGTAGGCCAACCCCACACACCTTGCTGTACCATGAGTGCAGGCGAAGCCCATAAAAATTACTAGGATTACACTGTAGGCGAGGGCCCCCAAAAATTGGTGTACCAACAGTACTAATGTACCTCAGAAAAATTGCCCATGCCCAACCAAGAGGGCAGGTGAAACCCATTAATCGCTTTGGTTAATGTGGCTTAATTTGTACCTAGGCCTGGAGGCAGCCCAGTTAAAATAAAAATTGGTTCAGGCGCAAGTTTCAACGCTTTAATGAGAATTGAAACGTATAAACATTGTTTACTAAAGTAATATGACTGAGCCTTGTGGGCCTAAGAAAAATTGCCGTTCGGCGTGATTACGTGAGGTTTTAGGAGGAGGAGCAGGAGGAGGAGGATGAATATAATGCACAGATTGATGAAGCTAAAAGATCCCTGTTTTTGATGGTGATAGAGAACGATGCTTCCATCCGTGGGTGCAGCCTACGTATTGTTTAGGTACCGCTGCTGTCCGCTGGTGGAGAAGAGAAGTCTGGGGAAATCCAGGCTTTGTTCATCTTTATGAGTGTAAGCCTGTCGGCACTGTCGGTTGACAGGCGGGTACGCTTATCCGTGATGATTCCCCCAGCCGCACTAAACACCCTCTCTGACAAGACGCTAGCCGCAGGACAAGCAAGCACCTCCAGGGCATACAGCGCGAGTTCAGGCCACGTGTCCAGCTTCGACACCCAGTAGTTGTAGGGGGCAGAGGCGTCACGGAGGACAGTCGTGCGATCGGCTACGTACTCCCTCACCATCCTTTTACAGTGCTCCCGCCGACTCAGCCTTGACTGGGGAGCGGTGACACAGTCTTGCTGGGGATCCATAAGCTGGCAAAGGCCTTAGAGAGTGTTCCCCTGCCTGCGCTGTATATGCTGCCTGAGCTCCGCGCCTCCCCTGCTACCTGGCCCTCGGAACTGCGCCTTCTGCCACTAGCGCTGTCGGATGGGAATTTTACCATCAGTTTGTCCGCCAGGGTCCTGTGGTATAGCATCACTCTCGAACCCCTTTCCTCTTCGGGTATGAGAGTGGAAAGGTTCTCCTTATACCGTGGGTCGAGCAGTGTGTACACCCAGTAATCCGTAGTGGCCAGAATGCATGTAACGCGAGGGTCACGAGAAAGGCATCCTAACATGAAGTCCGCCATGTGTGCCAGGGTACCTGTATGCAACACATGGCTGTCCTCACTAGGAAGATCCCTTTCAGGATCCTCCTCCTCCTCAGGCCATACACGCTGAAAGGATGACAGGCAAGCAGCATGGGTACCCTCAGCAGTGGGCCAAGCTATCTCTTCCCCCTTCTCCTCATGCTCCTCCCCCTTTTCCTCCTCCTCAACGCTCTGAGATATAGACATGAGGGTGCTCTGACTATCCAGCGACATACTCTCTTCCCCCGCCTCTGTTTCCGAGCGCAAAGCGTCTGCCTTTATGCTTTGCAGGGAACTTCTCAAGAGGCATAGCAGAGGAATGGTGACGCTAATGATTGCAGCATCGCCGCTCACCATCTGGGTAGACTCCTCAAAGTTTCCAAAGGACCTGGCAGATGTCTGCCAACCAGGCCCACTCTTCTGTAAAGAATTGAGGAGGCTGACTCCCACTACGCCGCCCATGTTGGAGTTGGTATTCCACTATAGCTCTACACTGCTCATAGAGCCTGGCCAACATGTGGAGCGTAGAGTTCCACCGAGTGGGCACGTCGCACAGCAGTCGGTGCACTGGCAGATTAAACCGATGTTGCAGGGTCCGCAGGGTGGCAGCGTCCGTCTTGGACTTGCGGAAATGTGCGCTGAGCCGGCGCACCTTTCCGAGCAGGTCTGACAAGCGTGGGTAGCTTTTCAGAAAGTGCTGAACCACCAAATTAAAGACGTGGGCCAGGCATGGCACGTGCGTGAGGCTGCCGAGCTGCAGAGCCGCCACCAGGTTACGGCCGTTGTCACACACGACCATGCCCGGTTGTAGGCTCAGCGGCGAAAGCCAGCGGTCGGTCTGCTCTGTCAGACCCTGCAGCAGTTCGTGGGCCGTGTGCCTCTTCTCTCCTAAGCTGAGTAGTTTCAGCACGGCCTGCTGGCGCTTGCCCACCGCTGTGCTGCCACCCCTCGCGACACCGACTGGTGGCGACGTGCTGCTGCTGACACATCTTGATTGCGAGACAGAGGTTGCATAGGAGGAGGAGGGTGGTTTAGTGGAGGAAGCATACACCGCCGCAGATACCAGCACCGAGCTGGGGCCCGAAATTCTGGGGGTGGGTAGGACGTGAGCGTTCCCAGGCTCTGACTCGGTCCCAGCCTCCACTAAATTCACCCAATGTGCCGTCATGGAGATATAGTGGCCCTGCCCGCCTGTGCTTATCCACGTGTCCGTTGTTAAGTGGACCTTGGCAGTAACCGCGTTGGTGAGGGCGCGTACAATGTTGCAGGAGACGTGGTCGTGCAGGGCTGGGACGGCACATCGGGAAAAGTAGTGGCGACTGGGAACCGAGTAGTGCGGGGCCGCCGCCGCCATCATGTTTTTGAAAGCCTCTGTTTCCACAAGCCTATATGGCAGCATCTCCAGGCTGATCAATTTGGCTATGTGCACGTTTAACGCTTGAGCATGTGGGTGCGTGGCGGCGTACTTGCGCTTGCGCTCAAACAGTTGCGCTAGCGACGGCTGGACGCTGCGCTGAGAGACATTGCTGGATGGGGCCGAGGACAGCGGAGGTGAGGGTGTGGGTGCAAGCCGGGAGATAGTCGTGCCTGTGTCCTGAGAGGGGGGTTGGATCTCAGTGGCAGGTTGGGGCACAGGGGGAGAGGCAGTGGTGCAAACCGGAGGCGGTGAACGGCCTTCGTCCCACCTTGTGGGGTGCTTGGCCATCATATGCCTGCGCATGCTGGTGGTGGTGGCTCCCCGGCTGATCTTGGCGCGACAAACCTTGCACACCACAGTTCGGCGGTCGTCTGCACTCTCAGTGAAAAACTGCCAGACCTTTGAGCACCTCAGCCTCTGCAGGGTGGCATGGCGCGAGGCGGCGCTTTGGGAAACAGTTGGTGGATTATTCGGTCTGGCCCTGCCTCTACCCCTGGCCACCACACTGCCTCTTCCAACCTGCCCTGCTGCTGCACTTGCCTCCCCCTCTGAAGACCTGTCCTCAGTAGGCTTAGCAAACCAGGTGGGGTCAGTCACCTCATCGTCCAGCTGCTCTTCCTCCGAATCCTCTGTGCGCTCCTCCCTCGGACTTACTGCAATTACTACTACCTGAGTGATAGACAACTGTGTCTCATCGTCATCGTCCTCCTCACCCACTGAAAGCTCTTGAGACAGTTGCCGGAAGTCCCCAGCCTCATCCCCCGGACCCCGGGAACTTTCCAAAGGTTGGGCATCGGTGACGACAAACTCCTGCTGTGGGAGAGGAACCATTGCTGCCCATTCTGGGCAGGGGCCCGAGAACAGTTCCTGGGAGTCTGCCTGCTCCTCAGAATGTGTCATTGTAATGGAGTGAGGAGGCTGGGAGGAAGGAGGAGCAGCAGCCAGAGGATTCAGAGTTGCAGCAGTGGACGGCGTAGAAGTCTGGGTGGTTGATAGATTGCTGGATGCACTTTCTGCCATCCACGACAGGACCTGCTCACACTGCTCATTTTCTAATAAAGGTCTACCGCGTGGACCCATTAATTGTGAGATGAATCTGGGGACCCCTGAAATTTGCCTTTCTCCTAATCCCGCAGCAGTCGGCTGCGATACACCTGGATCAGGAGCTCGGCCTGTGCCCACACCCTGACTTGGGCCTCCGCGTCCTCGCCCGCGTCAACGTCCTCTAGGCCTTCCCTAGATTACGCTGTAATTAAATGTGCCGCTTTTTGGCCTGTGGTTGGAGGCTGACTTCGCTTACGGAACGTACAGCAGAGGCAGCAAACAATTTTGCACACGCCTGCACTGTGACGTAGGTGCTTATGACTCAGCTAGTGTAATTCACAGCGCAGAAGCAGTCAGGTGGCCAAAGGCCACTATTGGCCCTAAGTATTTAGCTTCTATTTTTTTAAATGCAGAGCTGGTACAGCAGACAGATACTGTAGGCAGCGTATATTATGTATACTGTTTCCCTCTGGCGGGATGACGACGGTGATGTAACGGAGACAGCAGAGCCAGCAAACAATTTTGCGCACGCCTGCACTGTGACGTAGGTGCGTATGACTCAGCTAGTGGAATTCACAGCGCAGAAGCAGTCAAGTGGCCAAAGGCCACTAGTAGGCCCTAAGTATTTAGCTTCTATTTTTTTAAATGCAGAGCTGGTACAGCAGACAGATACTGTAGGCAGCGTATATTATATATACTGTTTCCCTCTGGCAGGATGACGGCGGTGATGTAACGGTACGCACAGCAGAGCCAGCAAACAATTTTGCGCACGCCTGCACTGTGACGTAGGTGCGTATGACTTAGCTAGTGGAATTCACAGCGCAGAAGCAGTCAAGTGGCCAAAGGCCACTAGGAGGCCCTAAGTATTTAGCTTCTATTTTTTTAAATGCAGAGCTGGTACAGCAGACAGATACTGTAGGCAGCGTATATTATGTATACTGTTTCCCTCTGGCGGGATGACGGCGGTGATGTAACGAAGACAGCAGAGCCAGCAAACAATTTTGAGCACGCCTGCACAGTGACGTAGGTGCGTATGACTCAGCTAGTGGAATTCACAGCGCAGAAGCAGTCAAGCCTGCTGTAACGCTTAGCTGCGTATTAGTTAGGACTACTACCCCCAGCAGACACGCAGTACACTGAAGACGGTCACAGGCAGCCCAAATATACTATTTTTTCCCAATTTTTTCGAAAAAGCCCACTGCCTATATAGCCTGTATATCTCTTTCCCTGTACCACTGTCCCTGCCTCACCAGTACTGGCCCTATACTCTGTACAATGACTGCAGACTGAGGACGCAATGCTCTGCACGCCCGATATAAAAAAAAAAGGTGCAACACTGCTCACAGCAGCCTCAACAGTACTGCACATGGTCAGATGTGGCCCTAAGAAGGACCGTTGGGGTTCTTGAAGCCTAATATAACTCCTAACGCTCTCCCTATAGCAGCAGCAGCATCAGCAGCACTGTCCCTGATCTCTGTCAGAATGCATCTGTGGCGAGCCGCGGGCGGGGCAGATTTTAATACTCGGGTGTCACCTGATCTCCCCAGCCACTCACTGCAGGGGGGTGGTATAGGGCTGGAACATCACAGGAGGAAGTTGTAATGCCTTCCATGTCTTTCTATTGGCCAGAAAAGCACGCTAATGTCTCAGAGACGAAAGTAAAAGTAACTCGAACATCGCGTGGTGCTCGTCTCGAGTAACAAGCATCTTGAACACCCTAATACTCGAACTAGCATCAAGCTCGGACGAGTGCGCTCGCTCATCTCTAGTCCTCAATGATACGGTTATGTCTTTCTTTGTGCTAGCAATAGTCAAGAAACAGAATATTCTACACTCCTTGTGCAGTGCATGGGAGCCATCATAGCAGCTAGTCTACATCCATAATTTCAGATAGAGCCTACAGAGGGGAAAACGGATGAAAAATGCCATATACACATCATATAATGGTCAGAAATAGTGCTACTCCTCATGTTCGCACACAACGGTTAATTCTGAAAAGTAACTCGAAAGGTTAGGTATTCTTTAATTTACTATATAGCCTATCAGGAGATGATGGTTTGACCTCTGACCTTGGAAGTTCTCCATCAATACAAGACTATTGCCGACCCTACACCCACCTAACATAAAGATAAAGGTTTTGCTGAATGGAATAGTCCCAAGAATTTGTAATTGATGGCAGTTCCCAGGAAACATTAACAAAAAATTGAAGGAGTAGTCTTGGACATAGCTACAGTCATTACCAGAAACCTCAACTCAGCAAACAAGAGTCAAGATACAGAAGCTGAAGATATTGCCAGTAGACAAGCCAGAGACAGAACCAAAGGGTGACCAAAAAACAAGCGAAGAGCCACAAACAGGAGTTGCAAGTAAAATTTTACATCCCCTGAATCGGCGGGCCAGCTTAGTTTACAGGGCTCAAAGTAGCCTGCAGAGTCTCTTTAATGCCAGAAAGTTAAAAAAGAATATTGGACTGATATTTACTGACCAGTCGTCAAATATTTTAGTATCCATCCTTAATATGTCCCTTTCTAAAACCAACAGATTGTCACAGCTATATAATTTTCACTGGCCATATAAAACACCTTTGTTTTTCATCAAATAAAGATTAGAGAAGACTCTATATGTCCAAGATGATCGGCAGAGCGTGCAGACCCTTTACATATGCTATGGGACTGTTTTCACCTCCACAGATATTGGCTGAAGGTCCTTGAGATTATTAATTCTTCATAATTTGCCAGGCAATCCAAAGTACCAAAATATGTCTCTCAGGATATGTGGAGGAGTTGGCATTGGATACCCATGTTAAAATAGCTGTGACTTGTTTATCAGAAATTCAACAAAAAGATATTGGCCTCCATTGGATTCAATGATCTCCCCTACCAAGCGGGAATATATCCGTAAGGTTAATACTGTTCTTGTGTATAAAAAAGCAATAAATATCAAAAAAGGGGCTGGTTATAAATTAAAAATGTTGGGTACCTTAGCTGGATAAAAAGGTATTGGCCTAAAAGGCACTTAATAATGCATTGCCTATTTCCTTATGATTATGGACATAAGAAGAAACTATCTTGGATGCCATAGGAAGTCTACACAATATTGCTGTTCCCAGGTTATTTCTACTGTCCTGACAGTTATTTGTTAGCCTTGCATTTTAATACTGATAGTACATTATGAAATGTGTATTCTCTTTCTTGTGCCAACATCTGTTATGTATTCCTGTAAACCAGAATTGGATGGGTTGGAGGAGGGAGAGACTCTTGAAGAGGATTTGCTTTGTTTTTTATGTTCTCCATATAAAATGTTAAAAAAAGACTTTTTTTAGATAAAGCTATTACTTCTTGATCTGCATCCATTGTAAATTAGGTTTATCTTGCAAAAAAACATAATCAAACGAACAATTTAAATAGCTCAACACAACTAATATAACAAGTGGTTTTTCCAAATCAACAGAAAATGCCTCTTTTAATGATTACTGCAGTCTCAGAACTATTCAACCCCTTTATGATAAGAATCTTTGGTACTTAGTACAGCAGCCTTTTGCTGTACGCATGGGTAATGGGCCCAGTTCACTAATGTTCTTGGGTTTTCATGCTACAATTGCCATTTTGAAATCCCACTAAAGATTTTCTATGAGGTTTAGGTCAGAAAACTGTGACGGCAACTTCAGATTCTTCCAAGACTTCTTCTGTAACTAAGCCTTGGTGGACTTTGAGGTATGCTTGAGATCATTGGCCTGTTGGAAAATCCAATTACTCCAAAGAGTCAGCTTTCTCACAGAAGACATGACATTTTCTCCTAGAAGTTTGTGATATTTGGTTTATTCCATCTTGCCCTCCATACATTGCAGTTCCAGGTTTCCAGTGCCAGAGAAAAAAGCAGCTCCAGAGCTTCACTGAGCCACCACTTCACTGAAGGCAAGATGCTCTTTTCAGCGTATGTGTCAGGGCTTGAACCCACAACCTTGCATTCCGGTTGGCAGCTCTCTCTGCTAGGCTATCCAGGACTTGGACAGTTCCTTTGCTGAAACCTAGTCTTGTTCTGTATTTCTCAGTTACCTAGTTCCTGCCTCATGGTCTTGACCCCGCCCCTGTTCCTGATTGCACTTCCTATATAAGCCTAGCCCTGCCACTCTTTTAGTGCATGATTACTGTGTTCCATCACCTTGATCAAACTCTTCTTCCTCTGGCTCCTTTACAAGCACAATGATACCTCCTGCTGCTGACCTTTGGCTCCCATTGACTACGCTTCCGTCTTATCCATTTGCACTGCATACCAATACCTCCTGTTGTTGACCTTTGGCTTCCATAGACTACGCTTCCATTTCATCCATTTGTACTGCATACTGTGATTTCCCGATAATGACTCCTGGCTATTCTAATTACGCTCCAGTGACCAACTCTGTTACTACACTTGCGGCTCCAATCCAGTAAGACACGACAGTATGCCTTATTCTTCCTCCTCCAGACATACCATATTTGTATAGCGCTGCGGAATATGTTGGCGCTATACAAATAAAGTTTATTATTATTATACCACTGATCCATGGGCCTGTAAAGTTCCAGTTTTGTTTCATCGCTCCACACAACAGAATCCTGAAACTTCTGTTGCTTATTTATATGGTTTTGAGTGTATTGGAGCCAACTTTTCTTATGCTTTTGGGTCAGTAGAGGTGCATGTCTTGAAGTTAGGGCATTAAGATCTTCAGCATTTAGCTTGTGCTTTACTATGCAAATGAAAACTTCAGTGCTTGTTGCTAATGAATCTTGCTTTAGGTCTTTTGCAGTCACTTGAGAGTTTTTGACCACCTGTCTCCTCAGGAATCTGTTAACAGCTGGTGATAGCTTCCCCTTTCTATCATATCTGGCTAGTGTAGCCCCAGTGATTCTTTAATGTTAAACTTGTAACCTATGTGTTTTGTTCGTGTGGGCAACTAAGCACCGGGCCCACACGAACGTGACCCGAAGACACTGGTTAGGGGAAACTGACCCTGTGGTGCAGGAAAGATGACTTGGCCCTACTTATAAAGCAGGGCGATCGCCTCAATAAAGGAACCTTAGCCATGCTCTCCCTGAAATGGTGACACTCGCAACCAGGCAGAACTGACACATTAAATGCACAAACTCACGTACCACACAATCTCACACGCTAAGCAGATGGTAAAGCTGAACATAAAAGCTAGGGATTAGTTCGTACATTGGCCAATGAACCTAAAGGGGTTGTCTCGCGAAAGCAAGTGGGGTTAAGCACTTCTGTATGGCCATATTAATGCACTTTGTAATATACATCGTGCATTAAATATGAGCCATACAGAAGTTATTCACTTACCTGCTCCGTTGCTGGCGTCCCCGTCGCCATGGTGCCATCTAATTTCAGCGTCTAATCGCCCGATTAGACGCGCTTGCGCAGATGGGTCTTTTTCCTTCGGCTAGGCTCGGCAGCAGCGGCGTTCTGGCTCCGCCCCCTTGTACACGTCATCGCGTAGCTCCGCCCCATGACATGTGCCGATTCCAGCCTCCTGATTGGCTGGAATCGCCACATGTGACGGGGGCGGAGCTACGTGATGACGCGTAGAAGGGGCGGAGCCAGAACGCCGCTGCTGCCGAACTGAGCCGAAGGCAGAAGACCTTTCTGCGCAAGCACGCCTAATCGTGCGATTAGACGCTGAAGTTAGACGGAGCCATGGAGACGGGGACGCCAGCGCAGGGAAGGTAAGTGAATAACTTCTGTATGGCTCATATTTAATGCACGATGTATATTACAAAGTGCATTAATATGGCCATACAGAAGTGCTTAACCCCACTTGATTTCGCGAGACAACCCCTTTAAGTTGCAAGGCCCCGACAAGGCTCCTCGTGTCTTGCAGTCCCTACTCTAGCAAGACACTAAACAGGCAGCACAGGACACTACACACACAGCAAGCTGACCATACACTTCTCATGCAGCAAGCTGCAAGCTGATCAGACACTACTCACACAGCAAGCTGCAAGCTGACCAGACACTACTCACACAGCAAGCTGCAAGCTGACCAGACACTACTCACACAGAAAACTGCAAGCTGACCAGACACTACTCACACAGCAGACAAGACTGAGGAAATACAGCTTTCTCATTGCAGAGGGGCTGGGGTATATCTCTACACCCAGACCCAGGGGATTGGCTGACCTGTACAGCCACACTTAGCCAGCTCAATTAACCCTCACCTGTGCAGGTGTGCGCCTTGAACCCTGTAGAACAACAAACTCCAGCAGCACAACCTAATGCTATGCTTCTGACTGTATCTAAAGGAACATTAAGTGCTCTTGTTGTCTTTTTGTATGCTTTTCTTTGTTTGTTTTCAGACAATGATCTCTTCTCTGAACTTCTTGGACCTCCCTCTTGGCTTAGCCATATTTCTAGCATACAATCAAATGTCAAAGTCAGCAAAGCGCTAGCCTGACCAGGTATTTGATGTGTTTTATCTCAAGCACACCCGATGCAACTAATGAAGCCCTTGATTAGTTGCATCAAATGTGCTTGAGTCAACACCTGATTTGCAAATGAGTGTTATTATGAGGGATTCTGTTCTGTGGGTTGAATGGTTTGGAGACTGTAATAGTCATTAAGTGGTAATTTGTATTGAAATTGGAGTAACCACTTGTTATATTAGTTGTTTTGGGCTATTTAAAGGAGATGTCCCGCGCCGAAACGGGTTTTTTTTGTTTTAAACCCCCCCCCCCGTTCGGCGCGAGACAACCCCGATGCAGGGGTTAAAAAAACCACCCGCACAGCGCTTACCTGAATCCCGGCGGTCCGGCGTCTTCATACTCACCTGCTGAAGATGGCCGCCGGGATCCTCTATCTTCATGGACCGCAGGGCTTCTGTGCGGTCCATTGCCGATTCCAGCCTCCTGATTGGCTGGAATCGGCACGTGACGGGGCGGAGCTACACGGAGCTACACGGAGCCCCATAGAGAAGAGGAGAAGACCCGGACTGCGCAAGCGCGGCTAATTTGGCCATCGGAGGGCGAAAATTAGTCGGCACCATGGAGACGAGGACGCCAGCAACGGAGCAGGTAAGTATAAAACTTTTTATAACTTGTGTATGGCTCATAATTAATGCACAATGTACATTACAAAGTGCATTATTATGGCCATGCAGAAGTGTATAGACCCACTTGCTGCCTCGGGACAACCCCTTTAAATTGTTGCTATTTGATAGTTTTTTCCAAACAGCTTAACGTTTGTAAATTTGGCAAATAAGCCTAATTTGCAATGGGGGTTGAACATTTTGATTGCAACTGTATATTATGAAATGAATAACAAAATTATGGACCTAAAAACAAGATAAAGTTCAAAGTTGGAGGTACATTGCATACACAACATGCCTTTTTCCTTTTGAGTCCTAGATAGTCATACCCTATTGTGCTAGCCATTCAGAAAGAATAGGTAAGTGTCCCTGAAAAGGACACCCCATATGCCAGAACCTTGCTCTAAGAAACTTTTACTCAATCTTCCTGATTGCAACTTCAAAACAACTTAGCCCATAACAGTAAGGGCTCCCACACACTTGCGTTTGCGTTTTTTGGTAACGCAATGGTCAATGGGACTTTCTAATGTTAAAAACGCAACGCAACGCAATGTAACTTGCGTTTTTGGTGCATTGCGTTGCGTTTTGTCCCATTGACAATCATGTTAACAAAAAACGCAAACGCAAGTGTGTGGGAGGCCTAACATAGTAATATAAAATGTAGGGCCGAAAAAAGACCCATGTCCATCCAGTTCAGCTTATTACCCCTCAATGTCTTAATATAATATGTTAAAGTAACACTGAGTGCACACTGGCGGAATTTTGCTGCAGAGTCCGGAGTGAGCGCCCACCTCTGGATTCCGCAGCAATAACCCTCCATAGCATGCAATGCAAAAAAATATTTTTCATGTACATGAGCGGAAAGCAATTGTGGTTTTCGCTCATGGATGGAAAATCACAGCATGCTCCATTTCTCCTACTGTTCCCGCATGGAAGGCTTTCATTGAAGTCAATGGCCGTCCGACCCACAGCTCATCCGCAATTTACATTGTGGATGGGTGGCAGATTCCATGGGAAAGCAAGATTTTAAAGAGAAACAATCTGTACTGCACATGTGTGATGGCGAACCATGCAGACCGTCTGCAGTACAGAAAAGCTAGAAGAAGAGAGGTCCGCGTGGCCACCTGCACACACAGGTACGCAGGGTTAGCCGTTGCGGTCACAGACGGATTCTGTGTGGGATTCTCCACGCGGAATCTGTGTGCATGATGCCTAATACATATTTCTATATTGCATAAATTTTCTTTTACTATACGTGTCAATTCATCCAACAGGTCTTAACAAGCTTAGAATGGAAGTTCATTTTTTCATTCTGTTGTTGTGCAAGCCTGTCTGTATGTGCTATACCCTCTATGTGGGCAAACAATAATCTTACAGTAAAGAACAACATATTTGCACTATTGATTCCAATGAGGGTGATTGAAACTTTGCCTTTCATAAAGCATCCTACATTTCCAGACAATTATGCCCCACAGGTAGCAATAAGAACGGGGATGGGGGTAAACTTTATCCTGTATTGAACCTTAGTAACAATCATGAGACTTTTATGTGAGTGTAGTGCTCTAGGGTTGTAGATGATCACATCTCATTACGGGTGAGCTTTCCTATGATCCTTCTCCTCTGTTGTTTGTAATAGACTATTATCATTATCAGAAATACACTAATGTTCCAAAGGCCGGGTATCCTTAATGGGGTTGTACCAGAATTAACTTTTATCCTTCGGAAAGGAGATAAAAGTCTAATTGATGGGGATCTCAACGCTGAAACTGTCACCGATTCTGAGAACAGGGTCACATGTGTCCCCTTTTCCTGACTGTGGGCTCACTGACTATTTTCATTCTCCTCACTGAAATGAATATGCGGCCATCTCTCTATTTAATATGACCCCACAGTAACAATGAAATGGGGACGCGGGTCTTCCATTCTTGAGATCGTTCGGGCCTCAGTGGTGAGCCCCCAATGATCAGACTTTTATCACCTATTGATATTGATAAAAGTTAATTTTGGTACAACACCGTTAAGATGACTAAGTCAAGGCATATGGAATATACCCAAGTATTATAATTTGAACAGCCCATAATAATAAATATGAGATATATATTAGGGTCCTTTTTAGAGATGAGCGAGCACCAAAATGCTCGGGTGCTCGTTAGTCGAGACGAACTTTTCGCGATGCTCGAGAGTTCATTTTGAATAACGAACCGCATTGAAGTCAATGGGCGACCCGAGCATTTTTGTATATCGCCGATGCTCGCTAAGGTTTTCGTTTGTGAAAATCTGGGCAATTCAAGAAAGTGATGGGAACGACACAGCAACGGATAGGGCAGGCGAGGGGCTACATGTTGGGCTGCATCTCAAGTTCACAGGTCCCACTATTAAGCCACAATAGCGGCAAGAGTGGGCCCCCCCCTCCCAACAACTTTTACTTCTGAAAAGCCCTCATTAGCTATGCATACCTTAGCTAAGCACCACACTACCTCCAACAAAGCACAATCACTGCCTGTATGACACTCCGCTGCCACTTCTTCTGGGTTACATGCTGCCCAACCCCCACCCCCCACGACCCAGTGTCCACAGCGCACACCAAACTGTCCCTGCCCAGCCTTCAGCTGCCCTCATGCCACGCCACACTCATGTCTATTTATAAGTGCGTCTGCCATGAGGAGGAACCGCAGGCACACACTGCAGAGGGTTGGCACGGCTAGGCAGCGACCCTCTTTAAAAGGGGCGGGGCGATAGTCCACAATGCTGTACAGAAGCAATGAGAAATCCAATCCTGTGCCACCTCCATCTGGAGCTGCACACGTGGGCATAGCAATGGGGAACCTATGTGCCACACACTATTCATTCTGTCAAGGTGTCTGCATGCCCCAGTCAGACCGGGGTTTTTTATAAATAGTCACAGGCAGGTACAACTCCGCAATGGGAATTCCGTGTGCACCCACAGCATGGGTGGCTCCCTGGAACCCACGGGCTGTACATAAATGTATCCCATTGCAGTGCCCTGGACAGCAGAGCTAACGTCAGATTAAATGCAGGTGGGCTTCGGCCCACACTGCATGCCCCAACCGGAGCAGGGTTTTTAATTCATAGACACAGGCAGGTACAACTCCCTATTGTGAAGTCCCTGTGGACCGACAGCATGGGTGGGTGCCAGGAAGCCACCGGCGGTACATAAATATATCCCATTGCATTGCCCATCACAGCTGAGGTAATAAATTCATGTTTAATGCAGGTGGGCTTTGGCCCACACTGCATGCCCCAGTCAGACTGGGGTTCTTTAGAAGTGGACAGATGCATTTACAACGCCCTGTGGACCCACAGCATGGGTGGCTCCCTGGAACCCACCGGCGGTACATAAATATATCCCATTGCATTGCCCATCACAGCTGAGGTAATAATGTCATGTTTAATGCAGGTGGGCTTCGGCCCACACTGCATGCCCCAGTCAGACTGCGGTTCTTTAGAAGTGGACACATGTAGTTACAACTCCGTGTGGACCCACAGCATGGCTGGGTGCCAGGAAGCCACCGGCGGTACATAAATATATCCCATTGCATTGCCCATCACAGCTGAGGTAATAAATTCATGTTTAATGCAGGTGGGCTTTGGCCCACACTGCATGCCCCAGTCAGACTGGGGTTCTTTAGAAGTGGACAGATGCATTTACAACGCCCTGTGGACCCACAGCATGGGTGGCTCCCTGGAACCCACCGGCGGTACATAAATATATCCCATTGCATTGCCCATCACAGCTGAGGTAATAATGTCATGTTTAATGCAGGTGGGCTTCGGCCCACACTGCATGCCCCAGTCAGACTGCGGTTCTTTAGAAGTGGACACATGTAGTTACAACTCCGTGTGGACCCACAGCATGGCTGGGTGCCAGGAAGCCACCGGCGGTACATAAATACAGTATATCCCATTGCATTGCCCATCACAGCTGAGGTAATAAATTCATGTTTAATGCAGGTGGGCTTCGGCCCACACTGCATGCCCCAGTCAAACTGGGGTTCTTTAGAAGTGGACAGATGCATTTACAACTCCCTGTGGACCCACAGCATGGGTGGCTCCCTGGAACCCACCGGCGGTACATAAATATATCCCATTGCATTGCCCATCACAGCTGAGGTAATAATGTCATGTTTAATGCAGGTGGGCTTCGGCCCACACTGCATGCCCCAGTCTGACTGGGGTTCTTTAGAAGTGGACACATGTAGTTACAACTCCATGTGGACCCACAGCATGGCTGGGTGCCAGGAAGCCACCGGCGGTACATAAATATATCCCATTGCAGTGCCCAACACAGCTGATGTAACGTCAGCTGTAATGCAGGTGGGCAAAAAATTAATTGGATTACACTGTAGGCGAGGGCCCCCAAAAATTGGTGTACCAACAGTACTAATGTACCTGAGAAAAATTGCCCATGCCCAACCAAGAGGGCAGGTGAAACCCATTAATCGCTTTGGTTAATGTGGCTTAATTTGTAACTAGGCCTGGAGGCAGCCCAGAAAAAATAAAAATTGGTTGAGGTGAAAGTTTCAACGCTTTAATGAGCACTGAAACGTATAAAAATTGTTTAGAAAAATTATATGACTGAGCCTTGTGGGCCTAAGAAAAATTGCTCGTTCGGCGTGATTATGTGAGGTTTCAGGAGGAGGAGCAGGCGGAGGAGGAGGAATATTAGACACAGATAGATGAAGCAAAAAGGTCCCCGTTTTGGATGGTGATAGAGAACGATGCTTCCATCCGTGGGTGCAGCCTACGTATTGTTTAGGTATCGCTGCTGTCCGCTGGTGGAGAAGAGAAGTCTGGGGAAATCCAGGCTTCGTTCATCTTGATGAGTGTAAGCCTGTCGGCACTGTCGGTTGACAGGTGGGTACGCTTATCCGTGATGATTCCCCCAGCCACACTAAACACACTCTCTGACAAGACGCTAGCCGCAGAACAAGCAAGCACCTCCAGGGCATACAGCGCGAGTTCAGGCCACGTGTCCAGCTTCGACACCCAGTAGTTGTAGGGGGCAGAGGCGTCACCGAGGATGGTCGTGCGATCGGCTACGTACTCCCTCACCATCCTTTTACAGTGCTCCCGCCAACTCAGCCTTGACTGGGGACCGGTGACACAGTCTTGCTGGGGATCCATAAAGCTGGCAAAGGCCTTGGATAATGTTCCCCTGCCTGCGCTGTACATGCTGCCTGATCTCTGCGCCTCCCCTGCTACCTGGGCCGCGGAAATGCGCCTTCGGCCACTAGCGCTGTCGGATGGGAAGTTTACCATCAGTTTGTCCACCACCGCCCTGTGGTATAGCATCATTCTCCAACCCCTTTCCTCTTCGGGAATGAGAGTGGAAAGGCTCTCCTTATAGCGTGGGTCGAGCAGTGTGTACACCCAGTAATCCGTAGTGGCCAGAATGCGTGTAACGCGAGGGTCACGAGAAAGGCATCCTAACATGAAGTCAGCCATGTGTGCCAGGGTACCTGTACGCAACACATGGCTGTCCTCACTCGGAAGATCACTTTCAGGATCCTCCTCCTCCTCCTCTGGCCATACACGCTGAAAGGATGACAGGCAAGCTGCATCTGTACCCTCAGCAGTGGGCCAAGCTGTCTCTTCCCCCTCCTCCTCATGCTCCTCCCCCTCCTCCTCCTCCTCTGGCCATACACGCTGAAAGGATGACAGGCATGCAGCATCTGTCTCCTCAGCAGTGGGCCAAGCTGTCTCTTCCCCCTCCTCCTCATGCTCCTCCCCCTCCTCCTCAACGCGCTGAGATATAGACATGAGGTTGCTCTGACTATCCAGCGACATACTGTCTTCCCCTGCCTCCGTTTCCGATTCCAAAGCGTCTGCCTTTATGCTTTGCAGGGAACTTCTCAAGAGGCATAGCAGAGGAATGGTGACGCTAATGATTGCAGCATCCCCGCTCAGCATCTGGGTAGACTCCTCAAAGTTTCCAAGGACCTGGCAGATGGCTGCCAACCAGGCCCACTCTTCTGTAAATAATTGAGGAGGCTGACTCCCACTACGCCGCCCATGTTGGAGTTGGTATTCCGCAATAGCTCTACGCTGCTCATAGAGCCTGGCCAACATGTGGAGCGTAGAGTTCCACTGTGTGGGCACGTCGCACAGCAGTCAGTGCACTGGCAGATTAAACCGATGTTGCAGTGTCCGCAGGGTGGCAGCGTGCGTGTGGGACTTGCGGAAATGTGCGCAGAGCTGGCGCACCTTTCCGAGCAGGTATGACAAATGTGGGTAGCTTTTCAGAAAGCGCTGAACCACCAAATTAAAGACATGGGCCAGGCATGGCACGTGCGTGAGGCTGCCGAGCTGCAGAGCCGCCACCAGGTTACGGTCGTTGTCACACACGACCATGCCCGGTTGGAGGCTCAGCGGCGCAAGCCAGCAGTCGGTCTGCTCTGTCAGGCCCTGCAGCAGTTCGTGGGCCGTGTGCCTCTTCTCTCCTAAGCTGAGTAGTTTCAGCACGGCCTGCTGACGCTTGCCCACCGCTGTGCTGCCACGCAGCGCGACACCGACTGCTGGCGACGTGCTGCTGCTGACACATCTTGATTGCGAGACAGAGGTTGCGTAGGAGGAGGAGGAGGAGGGTGGTTTAGTGGAGGAAGCATACACCGCCGCAGATACCACCGACCTGGGGCATGCAATTCGGGGGGTGGGTAGGACGTGAGCGGTCCCAGGCTCTGACTCTGTCCCAGCCTCCACTAAATTCACCCAATGTGTCGTCAGGGAGATATAGTGGCCCTGCCCGCCTGTGCTTGTTCACGTGTTCGTTGTTAAGTGGACCTTGGCAGTAACCGCGTTGGTGAGGGCGCGTACAATGTTGCGGGAGACGTGGTCGTGCAGGCCTGGGACGACACATCGGGAAAAGTAGTGGCGACTGGGAACCGAGTAGCGTGGGGCCGCCGCCGCCATCATGCTTTTGAAAGCCTCCGTTTCCACAAGCCTATACAGCAGCATCTCCAGGCTGATCAATTTGGCAATGTGCACGTTTAACGCTTAAGCGTGCGGGTGCGTGGCGGCGTACTTGCGCTTGCGCTCAAACAGTGGCGCTAGCGACGTCTGGACGCTGCGCTGAGAGACATTGCTGGATGGGGCCAAGGACAGCGGAGGTGAGGGTGTGGGTGCAGGCCAGGAGACGGTAGTGCCTGTGTCCTCAGAGGGGGGTTGGATCTCAGTGGCAGGTTGGGGCACAGGGGGAGAGGCAGTGGTGCAATCCGGAGGCGGTGAACGGGCATCGTCCCACCTTGTGGGGTGCTTGGCCATCATATGCCTGCGCATGCTGGTGGTGGTGCCTCCCCAGCTGATCTTGGCGCGACAAAGGTTGCACACCACTGTTCGTCGGTCGTCAGGCGTCTCTGTGAAAAACTGCCACACCGTAGAGCACCTTGACCTCTGCAGGGTGGCATGGCGCGAGGGGGCGCTTTGGGAAACAGTTGGTGGATTATTCGGTCTGGCCCTGCCTCTACCCCTGGCCACCGCACTGGCTCGGCCTGTGCCCACACCCTGACTTGGGCCTCCGCGTC
The DNA here is from genome assembly GCF_035609145.1 of Eleutherodactylus coqui. NCBI lineage: Eukaryota > Metazoa > Chordata > Amphibia > Anura > Eleutherodactylidae > Eleutherodactylus > Eleutherodactylus coqui. The sequence continues at coordinate 192,074,602 of NC_089842.1, forward strand.
CTCGCCCGTGTCCACGTCCTCTAGGCCTACCCTTACCCCTCAGCATGGTGTATTACCAGTAGTGCAGAAACAGAACGCTGTAATTAAATGTGCCGCTTATTGGCCTGTGGTTGGAGGCTGACTTCGCTTACGGAACGCCAGGAAATAATTTTGCGCAAGCCTGCTGTAACACTTAGCTGGCTGCGTATGATTTTGTAGAACTACTACACCCAGCACAGACAGACCCAGAACACTGAGCACAGTGAAAGGCAGGCCAAATAGATTTTTTGCCCAAATTTTTTTTAGCAAAGGCCCACTGCCTATATTCAATCAATAATATTAATGTCTTCTGTCCCTGCCTACGCACTTCTGTCCCTGGAGTATGTCACAGAACTGCACAGTGTTGCACTGTGAACTGCAACACAGCGGTGATTTCAGAGCCCAGATAGAGCCAGGAAATAATTTGGCGCAAGCCTGCTGTAACACTTAGCTGGCTGCGTATGATTTTGTAGAACTACTACACCCAGCACAGACAGACCCAGAACACTGAGCACAATGACAGGCAGGTCAAATAGATTTTTTGCCCAAATTTTTTTAGCAAAGGCCCACTGCCTATATTCAATCAATAATATTAATATGTCTTCTGTCCCTGCCTACGCACTTCTGTCCCTGGAGTATGTCACAGAACTGCACAGTGTTGCACTGTGAACTGCAACACAGCGGTGATTTCAGAGCCCAGACAGAGCCAGGAAATAATTTGGCGCAAGCCTGCTGTAACACTTAGCTGGCTGCGTATGATTTTGTAGAACTACTACACCCAGCACAGACAGACCCAGAACACTGAGCACAGTGACAGGCAGGCCAAATAGATTTTTTGCCCAAATTTTTTTAGAAAAGGCCCACTGCCTATATTCAATCAATAATATTAATATGTCTTCTGTCCCTGCCTACGCACTTCTGTCCCTGGAGTATGTCACAGAACTGCACAGTGTTGCACTGTGAACTGCAACACAGCGGTGATTTCAGAGCCCAGACAGAGCCAGGAAATAATTTGGCGCAAGCCTGCTGTAACACTTAGCTGGCTGCGTATGATTTGTAGAACTACTACACCCAGCACAGACAGACCCAGAACACTGAGCACAGTGACAGGCAGGCCAAATAGATTTTTTGCCCAAATTTTTTTTAGCAAAGGCCCACTGCCTATATTCAATCAATAATATTAATATGTCTTCTGTCCCTGCCTACGCACTTCTGTCCCTGGAGTATGTCACAGAACTGCACAGCGTTGCACTGTGAACTGCAACACAGCGGTGATTTCAGAGCCCAGACAGAGCCAGGAAATAATTTGGCGCAAGCCTGCTGTAACACTTAGCTGGCTGCGTATGATTTTGTAGAACTACTACACCCAGCACAGACAGACCCAGAACACTGAGCACAGTGACATAGTAACATAGTATGTAAGGCTGAATGAAGACAATGTCCATCTAGTCCAGCCTGTCTATCCTCCTGTGTTGATCCAGAGGCAGGCCAAATAGATTTTTTGCCCAATTTTTTTTAGCAAAGGCTCACTGCCTATATTCAATCAATAATTAATATGTCTTCTGTCCCTGCCTAAGCACTTCTGTCCCTGGAGTATTACTGCAGGGCGCAATGCTCTGCACGGCCGATATACCAAAAAAAAAAAAGTGCAACACTGCAAAAAGCAGCCTCCACAGTACTGCACACGGTTAGATGTGGCCCTAAGAAGGACCGTTGGGGTTCTTGAAGCCTAAAATACTCCTAACGCTCTCCCTGCCTAAGCACTTCTGTCCCTGGAGTATTACTGCAGGGTGCAATGCTCTGCACGGCCGATATACCAAAAAAAAAAAAAAGTGCAACACTGCAAAAAGCAGCCTCCACACTTGTGCACACGGTTAGATGTGGCCCTAAGAAGGACCGTTGGGGTTCTTGAAGCCTAAAATACTCCTAACGCTCTCCCTGCCTAAGCACTTCTGTCCCTGGAGTATTACTGCAGGGTGCAATGCTCTGCACGGCCGATATACCAAAAAAAAAAAATGTGCAACACTGCAAAAAGCAGCCTCCACAGTACTGCACACGGTTAGATGTGGCCCTAAGAAGGACCGTTGGGGTTCTTGAAGCCTAAAATACTCCTAATGCTCTCCCTGCCTAAGCACTTCTGTCCCTGGAGTATTACTGCAGGGCGCAATGCTCTGCACGGCGAATATACAAAAAAAAAAAAATGTGCAACACTGCAAAAAGCAGCCTCCACAATACTGCACACGGTTAGATGTGGCCCTAAGAAGGACCGTTGGGGTTCTTGAAGCCTACAATAACTCCTAACACTCTCCCTATAGCAGCTCCAACACAATAGCACTTTCCCTCAGCTATGTCAGAACGCATCTGTGGCGAGCCGCGGGAGGGGCCGATTTTTATACTCGGGTGACACCTGATCTCGCCAGCCACTCACTGCAGGGGGGTGGTATAGGGCTTGAACGTCGCAGGGGGAAGTTGTAATGCCTTCCCTGTCTTTCAATTGGCCAGAAAAGCGCGCTAACGTCTCAGAGATGAAAGTGAAAGTAACCCGAACATCGCGTGGTACTCGTTACGAGTAACGAGCATCTCAAACACGCTAATACTCGAACGAGTATCAAGCTCGGACGAGTATGTTCGCTCATCTCTAGTCCTTTTAAATGAGTGAGAAATCATTGGAACAATGCTTCAAAATGCCATTAATTTACATGCAGAGATAATCGCTTACATTCACTCAATCATTGGTCTTTCAGTAGACTGTGCCAGGGAATGGGAACGACTGAATAACTGCTTTTTGCAAATGACTGATTTTTATGTCTGCGTAAAATGAATGAATTATATAATTCATCGTTCAATCGTTGGCTTTGTTTATACTGAACAAATATCATTCAATTTTTCATGAGACAACAATATTTGAACAATAATCACTCTGTATAAAAGGGCCATAAGATTAATTAACTTATCTATTTATTTCCCATGCGAAAGGCTATATTAACCCCTTCCCGCTCCAGGACGTAAGGGAACGTCATGGAGCATCGGAGTATGTATGAAGAGAGGTCGCGGGGCAACCACTCTTCATACAGCGCGGTCGTCAGCTGTTTATTATAGCTGACACCCGCGGGCAATAGCCCCAATTAGCCGTTCAGCCGATCGCGGCTATTAACCCTTTAAATGCCGCTGTCAATTCTGACAGCGGCATTTAAATCCCCCGAACGATGTTCTGGGGTCCCGCACGGCCCCCCCCGCGGTGAGATCGGGGGAGCCGTGCAGGTGTCATGGCAGCCGGGGGCCGTCTGAAAGGCCCCAGGGCTGCCTTAGCAGACTGCCTAACAAGGCATTCCCGTGGGTTGGCTTGATAGACTGCCTGTCAAATGGCTGTATGACGTAACGCTATAGCATTACGTCATACTGCAGGAGCGATCAAAGCATCGCTGGTTGTAGTCCTCCAGGGGGACTTTAAAGTTAAGTAAAAAAAATCAATAAAGTTTTTTTAATTGTAAAAAAAAAAAGGTTATAAAAGTTTAAGTCACCCCCTTTTGCCATATTGATTATTAAAAAATCTAAATCATAAAATAAAATACATATTTGCTATTACTGCGTCCGTAAAAGTCCGATCTATCAAAGTAGCACTTTTTTTTTTTCCCGCACAGTGAACGTCGTCCTAAAAAAAAATAAAGAACGCCAGAAATGCACTTTTTTAGTTACCCTGTCTCCCAGAAAAAACGCAATAAAAAGCGATCAAAAACTCGTATGTATTCCTAATTGGTACTATCGAAAACTACGAGACATCCCGCAAAAAATGAGCCCTTGCTCAACTACGTCGACGGAAAAATTAAAAAGTTATTGTGCACACAAAATGACTGCAGAAAATAATTGACAAAAACTAAATGTTTTTGAAAAAAAAAAGAGTAGTACAGTAAAAAAAAAACTATACAAGTTTGGTATCGCAGTAATCATACTGACCCATAGAATAAAGTTATCATGTTGCTTTTGTTGCAGTTTGTAGGAAGAAGACGCACTGAAAGATTACAGAATTTCAGTGTTTTTTTTTTATTTTACTCCAATTAGAATTTTTTAAAAGTTTCTCAGTACATTATATAGTACATGTAAATAGTACCATTGAAAAATAAAACTCATTCCGCAAAAAACAAGCCCTCATACAGCGACATCGATGGATAAAATAAGGAAGTTACGATTATTTTGAAGGGGGGGGGGAACGAAAATGGAAAAAGAAAAAGGGGCCGCGTCATTAAGGGGTTAAAAAAGTTACCCAGGGACAAAATAAATTGTTCAGAGCTGCTTGCAAGGCTGTAAAAAGAACCGATACCCTGTGGCCATGGTGCTCAACTCAACACAGCCACATCAGTCAGATGATCACTAGGGGTGCCAAACAGCAGACTCCCCCCATTAATCTGATATTGAATACCTATCCTGAGGACAGGTTATAAACATTTTGGTGACAGAAAACCCGTTTAATTATATGCAGATGTCTTATTTATTGTTAGGACCCATCATTGGACCTCTTGCTGTATCACATTACTGGTATTATAATCCACCTTTTGACTAGAATTTTTATTTTTTTGTCCTATGGGAATTATTGGAATTTTCAGCCAATTCCAAGTAGTTATAAATGCTAAGCCCATGTGATATCCATTTGACAACAAATAGTAACTTCACAGTGCCGGAAAATTGCAAGTCACAAATGGTAAAGTTTTCGGCTCATTGTGGTCTCTTTGGTTTTCCTATTACAGGAAGTGCTTCTGCAGCTCATGTTGATGGTGTGTATACAGATAATACTTTCATACATGACTGTATTGTTATTCACCTTTACACCTGTCAAGTAGAAGTTCTCTAGAATGCTTTAATTTGTCCATCCTTTAAAAATACGAAATACATTCTGCATTATCATAGTAGGCCTCTGGATAGGTAAATTAAAGGTAGACTCTATTCCAGGTGGGTATTGACTGGGCCTTAGACTCTAAAGGGACCTTTCACATGGGACGCAATTATGCCACAGGATGCAGCCAAATCCGCAGCTGTGGAATTCCACGCCGAAATCCACAGGTCTAACTGCTTAGGTTGATGTGGAATTATAAGCAGGTTTAACCCCTTAATAACATGGCCTATTTTGAGCTTAAGGATTAGAGATGAGCGAACGTACTCGTCCGAGCTTGATGCTCGGGCGAATATTAGCGTGTTCGGGATGCTCGTTACTCGTAACGAGTACCACGCGATGTTCGGGTTACTTTCACTTTCATCTCTGAGACGTTAGCGCGCTTTTCTGGCCAATTGAAAGACAGGGAAGAGCGTGTTCGGGATGCTCGTTACTCGTAACGAGTACCACGCGATGTTCGGGTTACTTTCACTTTCATCTCTGAGACGTTAGCGCGCTTGTCTGGCCAATTGAAAGACAGGGAAGAGCGTGTTCGGGATGCTCGTTACTCGTAACGAGTACCACGCGATGTTCGGGTTACTTTCACTTTCATCTCTGAGACGTTAGTGCGCTTTTCTGGCCAATTGAAAGACAGGGAAGGCATTACAACTTCCCCCTGTGATGTTCCAGCCCTATACCACCCCCCTGCTGTGAGTGGCTGGGGAGATCAGATGTCACCCGAGTATAAAAGTCGGCCCCTCCCGCGGCTCGCCACAGATGCCTTGTGAGATAGCTGAGGGACAGTGCTGTTGGTGCCGGAGCTGCTATAGGGAGAGCGTTAGGAGTTAGTGTAAGCTTCAAGAACCCCAACGGTCCTTCTTAGGGCCACATCTAACAGTGTGCAGTAGTGTGGAGGCTGCTGTTAGCAGTGTTGCACATTTTTTTTTTTTTGTATATTCGCCGTGCAGAGCATTGCGCCCTGCAGTAATACTACAGGGACAGAAGTGGTGGTTAGGCAGGGAGAGTGTTAGGAGTTAGTGTAGGCTTCAAGAACCCCAACGGTCCTTCTTAGGGCCACATCTAACAGTGTGCAGTACTGTGGAGGCTGCTGTTAGCAGTGTTGCACTTTTTTTTTTTTCCAAATCGGCTGTGCAGAGCATTGTGCCCTGCAGTAATACTCCAGGGACAGAATTGTGTAGGCAGGGCCAGAAGACATATTTTATTGATTGAATATACGCAGTGGGCCTTTCCTTTTAAAAAAAAGGGCAACAATTCTATTTGGCCTGCAGGCTTGCGCCAATTTATTTCCTGCCTGGGAAATCACCGCTCTGCTGTAGTTAATAACTGTGCAACACTGCAGTTCTGTGACACAGTGCAGGGCCACAACACATTTATTATTGATTGAATATACGCAGTGGGCCTTTCCTTTAAAAAAAAAAGGGCAACTACTATTCTATTTGGCCTGCCTCAGACAGTCCTGAGCGTTCTGGGTACGTGTGTGCTGGGTGGAGAACGTAAAAAACATCATACGCAGCCAGCTAAGTTTAACAGCAGGCTTGCGCCAATTTATTTCCTGCCTGGGAAATCACCGCTCTGCTGCAGTTAATAACTGTGCAACACTGCAGTTCTGTGACACAGTGCAGGGCCACAACACATTTATTATTGATTGAATATACGCAGTGGGCCTTTCCTTTAAAAAAAAAAGGGCAACTACTATTCTATTTGGCCTGCCTCTGACAGTCCTCAGCGTTCTGGGTACGTGTGTGCTGGGTGGAGAACGTAAAAAAAATCATACGCAGCCAGCTAAGTTTAACAGCAGGCTTGCGCCAATTTATTTCCTGCCTGGGAAATCACCGCTCTGCTGCAGTTAAAAGCGGTGCAACACTGCAGTTCTGTGACACAGTGCAGGGCCACAACACATTTATTATTGATTGAATATACGCAGTGGGCCTTTCCTTTAAAAAAAAAGGGCAACTACTATTCTATTTGGCCTGCCTCTGACAGTCCTCAGCGTTCTGGGTACGTGTGTGCTGGGTGGAGAACGTAAAAAAAAATCATACGCAGCCAGCTAAGTTTAACAGCAGGCTTGCGCCAATTTATTTCCTGCCTGGGAAATCACCGCTCTGCTGCAGTTAATAACTGTGCAACACTGCAGTTCTGTGACACAGTGCAGGGCCACAACACATTTATTATTGATTGAATATACGCAGTGGGCCTTTCCTTTAAAAAAAAAGGCCAACTACTATTCTATTTGGCCTGCCTCTGACAGTCCTCAGCGTTCTGGGTACGTGTGTGCTGGGTGGAGAACGTAAAAAAAATTATACGCAGCCAGCTAAGTTTAACAGCAGGCTTGCGCCAATTTATTTCCTGCCTGGGAAATCACCGCTCTGCTGTAGTTAATAACTGTGCAACACTGCAGTTCTGTGACACAGTGCAGGGCCACAACACATTTATTATTGATTGAATATACGCAGTGGGCCTTTCCTTTAAAAAAAAAAGGGCAACTACTATTCTATTTGGCCTGCCTCAGACAGTCCTGAGCGTTCTGGGTACGTGTGTGCTGGGTGGAGAACGTAAAAAACATCATACGCAGCCAGCTAAGTTTAACAGCAGGCTTGCGCCAATTTATTTCCTGCCTGGGAAATCACCGCTCTGCTGCAGTTAATAACTGTGCAACACTGCAGTTCTGTGACACAGTGCAGGGCCACAACACATTTATTATTGATTGAATATACGCAGTGGGCCTTTCCTTTAAAAAAAAAAGGGCAACTACTATTCTATTTGGCCTGCCTCTGACAGTCCTCAGCGTTCTGGGTACGTGTGTGCTGGGTGGAGAACGTAAAAAAAATCATACGCAGCCAGCTAAGTTTAACAGCAGGCTTGCGCCAATTTATTTCCTGCCTGGGAAATCACCGCTCTGCTGCAGTTAAAAGCGGTGCAACACTGCAGTTCTGTGACACAGTGCAGGGCCACAACACATTTATTATTGATTGAATATACGCAGTGGGCCTTTCCTTTAAAAAAAAAAGGGCAACTACTATTCTATTTGGCCTGCCTCTGACAGTCCTCAGCGTTCTGGGTACGTGTGTGCTGGGTGGAGAACGTAAAAAAAAATCATACGCAGCCAGCTAAGTTTAACAGCAGGCTTGCGCCAATTTATTTCCTGCCTGGGAAATCACCGCTCTGCTGCAGTTAATAACTGTGCAACACTGCAGTTCTGTGACACAGTGCAGGGCCACAACACATTTATTATTGATTGAATATACGCAGTGGGCCTTTCCTTTAAAAAAAAAGGCCAACTACTATTCTATTTGGCCTGCCTCTGACAGTCCTCAGCGTTCTGGGTACGTGTGTGCTGGGTGGAGAACGTAAAAAAAATTATACGCAGCCAGCTAAGTTTAACAGCAGGCTTGCGCCAATTTATTTCCTGCCTGGGAAATCACCGCTCTGCTGTAGTTAATAACTGTGCAACACTGCAGTTCTGTGACACAGTGCAGGGCCACAACACATTTATTATTGATTGAATATACGCAGTGGGCCTTTCCTTTAAAAAAAAAGGGCAACTACTATTCTATTTGGCCTGCCTCTGACAGTCCTCAGCGTTCTGGGTACGTGTGTGCTGGGTGGAGAACGTAAAAAAAAATCATACGCAGCCAGCTAAGTTTAACAGCAGGCTTGCGCCAATTTATTTCCTGCCTGGGAAATCACCGCTCTGCTGTAGTTAATAACTGTGCAACACTGTAGTTCTGTGACACAGTGCAGGGCCACAACACATTTATTATTGATTGAATATACGCAGTGGGCCTTTCCTTTAAAAAAAAAGGGCAACTACTATTCTATTTGGCCTGCCTCTGACAGTCCTCAGCGTTCTGGGTACGTGTGTGCTGGGTGGAGAACGTAAAAAAAATCATACGCAGCCAGCTAAGTTTAACAGCAGGCTTGCGCCAATTTATTTCCTGCCTGGGAAATCACCGCTCTGCTGTAGTTAATAACTGTGCAACACTGCAGTTCTGTGACACAGTGCAGGGCCACAACACATTTATTATTGATTGAATATACGCAGTGGTCCTTTCCTTTAAAAAAAAAGGGCAACTACTATTCTATTTGGCCTGCCTCTGACAGTCCTCAGCGTTCTGGGCACGTGTGTGCTGGGTGGAGAACGTAAAAAAAATCATACGCAGCCAGCTAAGTTTAACAGCAGGCTTGCGCCAATTCATTTCCTGCCTGGGAAATCAAATCACTGGTAATACAGCATGCTGAGGGGTAGGGGTAGGCCTAGAGGACGTGGACGCGGCCGAGGACGCGGAGGGCCAAGTGAGGGTGTGGGCACAGGCCGAACTCCTAATCCAGGTGTATCGCAGCCGACTGCTGCGCGATTAGGAGAGAGGCACGTTTCTGGCATCCCCACATTCATCGCACAATTAATGGGTCCACGCGGGAGACCTTTATTAGAAAATGAGCAGTGTGAGCAGGTCCTGTCGTGGATGGCAGAAAGTGCTTCGAGCAACCTATCGTCCACCCACAGTTCTGCGCCGTCCACTGCTGCCAATCCGAATCCTCTGTCTGCTGCTCCTCCTTCCTCCCAGCCTCCTCACTCCACTACAATGACACATGCTCAGGAGCGGGAAGACTCCCAGGAACTGTTCTCGGGCCCCTGCTCAGATTGGGCAGCAGTGGTTTCTCTCCCACCAGAGGAGTTTATCGTCACTGATGCCCAACCATTGGAAAGTTCCCGGGGTCCGGGGGATGAGGCTGGGGACTTCCGGCAACTGTCTCAAGACCTTTCAGTGGGTGAGGAGGACGATGACGATGAGACACAGTTGTCTATCGGTGAGGTAGTAGTAAGGGCAGTAAGTCCGAGGGAGGAGCGCACAGAGGATTCTGAGGAAGAGCAGCAGGACGATGAGGTGACTGACCCCACCTGGTTTGCAACGCCTACTCAGGACAGGTCTTCAGAGGGGGAGGCAAGGGCAGCAGCAGGGCAGGTTGCAAGAGGCAGTGCGGTGTCCAGGGGTAGAGGCAGGGCCAGACCGAATAATCCACCAACTGTTTCCCAAAGCGCACCCTCGTGCCATGCCACCCTGCAGAGGCCAAGGTGCTCTAAGGTCTGGCAGTTTTTCACAGAGACGCCTGACGACCGACGAACAGTGGTGTGCAACCTTTGTCACGCCAAGATCAGCCGGGGAGCCACCACCAACAGCCTCACCACCACCAGCATGCGCAGACATATGATGGCCAAGCACCCCACAAGGTGGGACGAAGGCTGTTCACCGCCTCCGGTTTGCACCGCTGCCTCTCCCCCTGTGCCCCAACCTGCCACTGAGATCCAACCCCGCTCTGAGGACACAGGCACTACCGTCTCCTGGCCTGCACCCACACCCTCACCTCCGCTGTCCTCGGCCCAATCCACCAATGTCTCGCACCGCACAGTCCAGCCGTCGCTAGCGCAAGTGTTTGAGCGCAAGTGCAAGTACGCCGCCACGCACCCGCACGCTCAAGCGTTAACCGTCCACATAGCCAAATTTATCAGCCTTGAGATGCTGCCGTATAGGGTTGTGGAAACGGAGTCCTTCAAAAGTCTGATGGCGGCGGCGGCCCCGCGCTACTCAGTTCCCAGTCGCCACTACTTTTCCCGATGTGCCGTCCCAGCCCTGCACGACCACGTCTGCCGCAACATTGTACGCGCCCTCACCAACGCGGTTACTGCCAAGGTCCACTTAACAACGGACACGTGGACAAGCACAGGCGGGCAGGGCCACTACCACTCCCTGACAGCACATTGGGTGAATTTAGTGGAGGCTGGGACAGAGTCAGAGCCTGGGACCGCTCACGTCCTACCCACCCCCAGAATTGCGGGCCCCAGCTCGGTGGTGGTATCTGCGGCGGTGTATGCTTCCTCCACTAAAGCATCCTCCTCCTCCTCCAACGCAACCTCTGTCTCGCAATCAAGATGTGTCAGCAGCAGCAGCACGTCGCCAGCAGTCGGTGTCGCGCGGCGTGGCAGCACAGCGGTGGGCAAGCGTCAGCAGGCTGTGCTGAAACTACTCAGCTTAGGAGATAAGAGGCACACGGCCCACGAACTGCTGCAGGGTCTGACAGAGCAGACCGACCGCTGGCTTGCGCCGCTGAGCCTCCAACCGGGCATGGTCGTGTGTGACAACGGCCGTAACCTGGTGGCGGCTCGGCAGCCTCACGCACGTGCCATGCCTGGCCCACGTCTTTAATTTGGTGTTTCAGCGCTTTCTGAAAAGCTACCCACGCTTGTCAGACCTGCTCGTAAAGGTGCGCCGGCTCTGCGCACATTTCCGCAAGTCCCACACGGACGCTGCCACCCTGCGCATCCTGCAACATCGGTTTAATCTGCCAGTGCACCGACTGCTGTGCGACGTGCCCACACGGTTGAACTCTACGCTCCACATGTTGGCCAGGCTCTATGAGCAGCGTAGAGCTATAGTGGAATACCAACTCCAACATGGGCGGTGCAGTGGGAGTCAGCCTCCTCAATTCTTTTCAGAAGAGTGGGCCTGGTTGGCAGACATCTGCCAGGTCCTTCGAAACTTTGAGGAGTCTACCCAGGTGGTGAGCGGCGATGCTGCAATCATTAGCGTCACCATTCCTCTGCTATGCATCTTGAGAAATTCCCTGCAAAGCATAAAGGCAGATGCTTTGCGCTCGGAAACGGAGGTGGGGGAAGACAGTATGTCGCTGGATAGTCAGAGCACCCTCCTGTCTATATCTCAGCGCGTTCAGGAGGAGGAGGAGGGGGGGGAAGAGACAGCTTGGCCCACTGCTGACGGTACCCATGCTGCTTGCCTATCATCCTTTCAGCGTGTATGGCCTGAGGAGGAGGAGGAGGAGGAGGATCCTGAAAGTGATCTTCCTAGTGAAGACAGCCATGTGTTGCGTACAGGTACCCTGGCACACATGGCTGACTTCATGTTAGGATGCCTTTCTCGTGACCCTCGCGTTACACGCATTCTGGCCACTACGGATTACTGGGTGTACACACTGCTCGACCCACGGTATAAGGAGAACCTTTCCACTCTCATTCCCGAAGAGGAAAGGGGTTCGAGAGTGTTGCTATACCACAGGACCCTGGCGGACAAGCTGATGGTAAAATTCCCATCCGACAGCGCTAGTGGCCAAAGGCGAAGTTCCGAGGGCCAGGTAGCAGGGGAGGTGCGGAGATCGAGCAGCATGTACAGCACAGGCAGTGCAACAGTCTTTAAGGCCCTGGACAGCTTTATGGCTCCCCAGCAAGACTGTGTCACCGCTCCCCAGTCAAGGCTGAGTCAGCGGGAGCACTGTAAAAGGATGGTGAGGGAGTACGTAGCCGATCGCACGACCGTCCTCCGTGACGCCTCTGCCCCCTACAACTACTGGGTGTCGAAGCTGGACACGTGGCCTGAACTCGCGCTGTATGCCCTGGAGGTGCTTGCTTGTCCTGCGGCTAGCGTCTTGTCAGAGAGGGTGTTTAGTGCGGCTGGGGGAATCATCACGGATAAGCGTACCCGCCTGTCAACCGACAGTGCCGACAGGCTTACACTCATCAAGATGAACAAAGCCTGGATTTCCCCAGACTTCTCTTCTCCACCAGCGGACAGCAGCGATACCTAAGCAATACGTAGGCTGCACCCGCGGATGGAAGCATCGTTCTCTCTCACCATCCAAAACGGGGACATTTCTGCTTCATCAATCTGTGTATAATATTCCTCATCCTCCTCCTGCTCCTCCTCCTGAAACCTCACGTAATCACGCCGAACGGGCAATTTTTCTTAGGGCCACAAGGCACACTCATATAATTTTTCTAAACAATTTTTATACGTTTCAATGCTCTTAAAAGCGTTGAAACTTTAACTTGAACCAATTTTTCGTTAAACTGGGCTGCCTCCAGGCCTAGTTACCACTTAAGCCACATTAACCAAAGCGATTAATGGGTTTCACCTGCCATCTTGGTTGGGCATGGCCAATTTTTTCTGAGGTACATTACTACTGTTGGTACACCAATTTTTTTGGGCCCTCACCTACAGTGTAATCATAGTAATTTCTATGTTCTTCGCCTGCACTCATGGTACAGAAAGGTGTGTGGGGTTGGCCTACACTTTAGCTACATAAATGTAACTGGGGCCTTGTCTATACTGCAGCTACTGAAATGTGAAAGAGACTGTTATCTCCCTAAACTGCTGCAATGGGAATGTTACTGGGGCCTGTCTTGAGTGCTACTATTACTGAAATGGAACTAAGACTGCGCTCCCCCTATACTGCTGCTAGTGATATGTTAGTGGGGCCTGTGCCTAATGCTACCGCTGAAATGTTAATAATTCTGGGCTCTGCCTATACCGCTGCTAATGGTATGTCACTGGGGTGTGGAAACAGAGGCTTCACAAAGACATGATGGCGGCGAGGCCATTTCCCACCAACGCTGTTACTGTTAAGGTGCATATAACCACGGACACGTGGAGAGGACACATAGTGCCTCCAAAACATCCCCCTCCTCCTCCAACAATGAAAACATTCTTGGCAAATACCTTTGCATTGGTCCGTCTGGTGGCAGTCCAAGAATTTCACCTTTAACGACACAACAAGAGAGCACCACCACCATCCCCCCGCCACGGCCCACTTAATCCTGGCCACATTCCGAAAACCAACTACATAAAACCGCGCTACCAGGTCCGCAGTCACCACCACATTACCACCAACGAGGTTACTGTTAAGGTACATATTACCAGTCTGACTGGGGCATGCAGTGTGGGCCGAAGCCCACCTGCATTAAGCACGACATTACTACCTCAGCTGTGTTGGGCAATGCAATGGGATATTTTTATGTACCGCCGGTGGCTTCCTGGCACCCACCCATGCTGTGGGTCCACAGGGAGTTGTTACTACATCTGTCCACTTGTAAAGAACCCCAGTCTGACTGGGGCATGCAGTGTGGGCCGAAGCCCACCTGCATTAACCACGACATTACCTCAGCTGTGATGGGCAATGCAATGGGATATTTTTATGTACTACCGGTGGGTTCCAGGGAGCCACCCATGCTGTAGGTGCACACGGAGTTTAACCTACATCTGTCCACTTGTAAAGAACCCCAGTCAGACTGGGGCATGCAGTGTGGGCCGAAGCCCACCTGTATTAAGCACGACATTACTACCTCAGCTGTGTTGGACAATGCAATGGGATATTTTTATGTACCGCCGGTGGCTTCCTGGCACCCACCCATGCTGTGGGTCCACAGGGAGTTGTTACTACATCTGTCCACTTGTAAAGAACCCCAGTCTGACTGGGGCATGCAGTGTGGGCCGAAGCCCACCTGCATTTAATCGGCCGTTACCTGCTGTGATGGGCACTGCAATGGGATACATTTATGTACAGCGGGTGGGTTCCAGGGAGCCACCCATGCTGTGGGTGCACACGGAATTCCCATTGCGGAGTTGTACCTGCCTGTGACTATGTATAAAAAACCCCGGTCTGACTGGGGCATGCAGACACCTTGACAGAATGAATAGTGTGTGGCACATAGGTTCCCCATTGCTATGCCCACGTGTGCAGCTCCAGATGGAGGTGGCACAGGATTGGATTTCTCATTGCTTCTGTACAGCATTGTGGACTATCAGCCCGCCCCTTTTATGGGGGGGTCGCTGCCTAGCCATGCCAACCCTCTGCAGTGTGTGCCTGCTTTTCCTCTGGCAGACGCACTTATAAATAGACATGAGGGTGGCGTGGCATGAGGGCAGCTGAAGGCTGGGCAGGGACAGTTTGGTGTGCGCTGTGGACACTGGGTCGTGGGGGGTGGGGGTTGGGCAGCATGTAACCCAGAAGAAGTGGCAGCGGAGTGTCATGCAGGCAGTGATTGTGCTTTGTTGGAGGTAGTGTGGTGCTTAGCTAAAGTATGCCATGCTAATGAGGGCTTTTCAGAAGTAAAAGTTGTTGGGAGGGGGGGCCCCACTCTTGCCGGTATTGTGGCTTAATAGTGGGACCTGTGAACTTGAGATGCAGCCCAACATGTAGCCCCTCGCCTGCCCTATCCGTTGCTGTGTCGTTCCCATCACTTTCTTGAATTGCCCAAATTTTCACACATCGGCGAAATACAAAAATCCTCGGGTCGCCCATTGACTTCAATGGGGTTCGTTACTCAAAACGAACCCTCGAGCATCGCGATAATTTCGTCCCGAGTAACGAGCACCCAAGCATTTTGGTGCTCGCTCATCTCTATTAAGGATGCAATGATTTTTGGCGGATTTTCTTCTTCATTTTTCAAAAGCCATAATTTTTTTACTTTTCCGTCGACACGGCCGTATAAGGGCTTGTTTTTTGCGTGGTGAACTGTAGTTTTTATCGGTGCTATTTTTGGGTACATAGACTATATTGTAAAACTTTTATTATTTTTTTATGATAACAGGGAGAAAAGACACCTCAATTCTGCCATAGATTTTTTTTACAGCGTTAATCATGCAGCATAAATGACACAATCCATCTTTTCTGCGGGTCGGTATGGTTACAACGATACCAAAATTCTTAATTTTTTTTTAGCTTTTTCCACTTTTCTGCAATAAAAAGCAGAATTTTTATTGGAATTTTTTTTTCTAAATCGCTGCATTCAAAGTCCTCTAACTTTTTAATTTTTTATGTACTTAGCTCTGTGAGGGCTTATTTTTTGCGAGACGAGCTGTAGATTTTATTAGCATTATTTTGGGGTACATACGGCTTTTTTGATCACTTTTATTGCGTTTTTAGGGAGGCAAAATGCTAAAAATTAGCATTTTGACTCAGTTTTTTAGCATTTTTTTAACGCTTTTTTCCGTGCACAGTCCAAAGCATTTGCAACTTATTGTACACATCGTTACGGACGTGACAATACCAAATATGTGGGGGTTTAATTTTTTTAACCTTTTTTTTGCTAATATGAGAAAAAGCAAAAATAAAAAAAAATTTTTTACATTTTTCTTTTTTGTTAATTTTTATAATCTTTTTTTTTTTTTTACACAATTTGTATCCCTTTTGGGGACTTACAGTACAGCACTGATGATCGTTGAAATAAGGCATTGCAGGACTACTGCCCTGCAATGCCTTATCACTTATACAGCGATCGCAGGCATTGGCAATACAGGACGCCAGTATCTGGCATCCCATTACCATGGCAACCAGC
The DNA here is from genome assembly GCF_035609145.1 of Eleutherodactylus coqui. NCBI lineage: Eukaryota > Metazoa > Chordata > Amphibia > Anura > Eleutherodactylidae > Eleutherodactylus > Eleutherodactylus coqui. The sequence continues at coordinate 192,090,630 of NC_089842.1, forward strand.
CGGGCTCTCTGCGATTATATTGCGGGAGCCCGGTGACATCACAGAGGGACCATGCTCCCTCTGTGAACCCCTCCCATGCCGCGATCTACATAGAACGTGGCAGGGAAGGGGTTAACAGTGCAGTGCGCATCTCCGATGCATCCCCACTGTTGCAGCGGGAGGCCGACTGACAAGCGGCTCTCGCTGCGGGATAGCGCGAGATCATAAGTGATCTCGCGCTATCCCCAGGACGTAAGTTTATGCCCTGTTGCAGGAAGTACCCCGCTGCCAGGACGTAAACTTACGCCCTGGAGCGGGAAGGGGTTAAGCCATTTTCAGTTCTGCATGAAAATCCACAGGCAGCCTGCAGATTTTGGTGCGGAATTTACCATGGCTTGCGGTACATCAAGTGACCTATCCCATGTGAAAGGTCCTTAATTATAGACACCACTGTTATCAAGTCACATAGTTGTATCTGCCCGTTACCATTATTTAAAGTGAAGAAGGGACTAGTTATATATGTTGGTATGTCCGGTAACAACTACAAAAAGTAACTATTTATTTTAAAGTATAAAGAAAGATGGCCACTGATAACTAGGGTCTTAGCATGTATTGGCAAGGTATGATAAAATCTCAGGATGAGTAAAAGATGTACACAAACCACTTGTGAGAAATACAACCAGCTACTTGCAGGACACCATGGACCTACTGAACAAATTGTCAACCTTAGGTCCCCTCCCTGATCGCGCCATCCTGGCCACCATGGATGTGGAATCCTTATACTCCAACATCCCACACGAAGATGGACTGCCCACCTGCCAGGAACACCTTGAGGCCAATAGGGTTGCTTCTGAATTGGTGCTACAACTCACAAGCTTCATCCTCACACACAATTATTTCTCCTTTGGCAAAGAGATATTCCTGCAACTCACCAGAACAACCATTGCAGTTAAATGGCACCGCAATATGCCAACCTTTTAATGGCAAAACTGGAGAGTGACTTTCTGGCCTCCTACTTTAGCAAACCATTGGCCTACTTCTGCTACATTGATGACATCATGAAAATTGGGACCACCACCGAAGAAGAACTAATAAAATCCCATGAGAGATTCAATGCATTTCACCCCACCATAAACCTGACATTAAGCTACTCATATACAGAAATCAACTTTTTGGACACCAACATAAAAATGTCAAATAACTCAATACAGACAGATTGATCGGCCTACATACCTCAGATGGGACAATTTCCATCCTAAGCACATCAAAAAGTCCATCGTCTACAGCTAGGCCATCAGATATAACCAGATCTGCTCCAAGTCAACAGACAGAGAGGAACATCTATACCATCTTAAAAGGACATTTTTAAATCAGGGCTACCATCCCACCTCAATTGATGACCAAATCACCAGAGCCAACAGGATACCCAAAAATCAATTACTCCAATACACAGAGAAGGAAGAAAATGGTTGTGTACCTCTAGTAGTAACCTACAATTCACTGCTAGAGGTACTAAGGAAAACTGCAAAGAAACTCCATTATACCCCACACAAGGATGACCATCTGAAAACCATATTCCCAGACTCCCCCTTCTGTGTTACAGGCAACCTCCAAATTTGAGGAACTTTATAATCAGGATTGCATTGCCTGTAACTTATTCCTGTCATGTAATGTTGAGGCCTGCTTATGTGTACTGACAACGGACAGGAGGATACAAATCCCCAACACACAGCAGGACTATAGGATTCCGGGAAATTCACATGTTCCACTTCCAATGTTGTGTAACTGATCCGGTGCAATAAATGTCCTGTTGGGCCCCTTTATGTTGGGGAAACAGGCCGAAAACTTAGAGCAAGAATGAGATTTCATTGCCACACAATTAAAAAAAGAAAAACAGAATTACCTAGTCAAGGACACAACATATAACATATGAAAGTTACTATACTAAAAGGCAATTTCAAATCTCAGCGTCACAAAAGAATTTGGGAGTACAAGTTCATAACCAAGAACGAAATGAACCTCGCAGGGGGCTTCTTGCATCAGTGAAGAATATGAGAAATCTCGAGCAGAGATAACACGCTGGCCTGATGACCCCCTAACATCAATTTAGAGACCGTGAAACTTTCACATCCCTTATCAGTGGACTAATTAAGTACTTACTCCTCTACTCATCGTGTTCTGATATTGTTTTAAAGCGCAAATTAATCACACCATGTCTGTGCCTTTTTATATGTATGTGTGTAGACATATATATATATATATATATATAATTGAATGTATGTCTGTCTGCGTGCGTGCGTGCGTGTTTGTCCTTTATGCGCTACTACACCATTCATCCGATCGCCATGAAACTTTGGGAAGTTGTTGAGTACACTCCTGGGAAGATTATAGGCATAGTACAAATATCCTACGATAAATGGCGCGCGAGCGTCGTCGAAAGTTACGCCCCCCCCCCACGTAGATCGAATAAGTAAGCCACCTGCTATTGTGATGTCATCACTGATGTCATCAACATCGGACGCCCTTGAACATGCCCCAACATGTTCTATAAAGCTGCATTGTGATGTCATTAAGGCTCTATTATGACACGTACAGCTTGGAACCACTAGAGCACGCCAGCCAATTACCATTGGAGTTGGAAGTGGGTAAACAAGTACTAGGATATCTTCCTAAGAAGCCACAGCAGCCGGATAAATTGTATGTTCCACCCAATGGCTATTTTATTCAGCCCGCAAGGGGGAAGCAGCGGCCTACAAAATCTAATTCACTCATTTCCTGATGTCATAGATAGATAGATAGATAGATAGATAGATAGATAGATAGATAGATAGACTGTATGCAATGACACGTACAGCTTGGAACCATAAATACTAGAGCACGCCAGCCATTTACAGTCAGTCTCCATTGGAGTTGGAAGTGGGCAAACATGTACTAGGCCAGTGATGGCGAACCTTTTAGGGACCGAGTGCCCAAACTACAACCCAAAACCCACTTATGTATCGCAAAGTGCCAACACGTCAGGGGGCGGGGCTTATCACAACGTATGATTTTACCCCCGTCGTTCTAAAAAGGACAAGGCTGTTTCAGAATAGACCGGGTGCAGATTCTGACTGCTTTTTGGACGCGGAAATACTGCAGAATGTCCTCAGCGGACATTTCTGTGGAAAATTCTGCAGCATTTCCGCATCTAAAAAGCAGTCAAAATCTGCACCCGGTCTATTCTGAAAGAGCCCTGCCCATTTCTGCCACATGTACACATACCCCAGCGGTAATAGTGACACCTTCACCCCAGCGATAATAGTGACATCCCACAGCAGTAATAATAGTGACACTCCCCCCATTAGTAATAAGAGTGACATACCCCAGCGGTAAACCTCAGTGGTCGCTGCTGCCGTCATCTAGATATATAAAAACGTAGTATGTATGTATGTCTGTCTTCGCAGCAACGCGCGAACATGCCCCAACATGTTCTCATAAGCTGCATTGTGATGTCATTAAGGCTCTATTATGACACGTACAGCTTGGAACCACTAGAGCACGCCAGCCAATTACCATTGGAGTTGGAAGTGGGTAAACAAGTACTAGGATATCTTCCTAAGAAGCCACAGCAGCCGGATAAATTGTATGTTCCACCCAACGGCTATTTTATTCAGCCCGCAAGGGGGAAGCAGCGGCCTACAAAATCTCATTCAGGTAGGTAGGTTCAGTTCTTGGAGGTTGGGGAATGCTTATGGGCAAGGCCTTATGTCTCATCCCAACTCGATTATTCAATTCTAAGCGCAAAAGAATTAGCGTCCAAATTTTATGTACGGAATTTAATTCTCTCATTTCCCAATGTCATAGAAACTTGAAATTTGGCTCGAGCATTGATTATGTCATAAATAGGAAAAGTTAATGGGTCCCAACTCGATTATTCAATTCAAAGCGCCAAAGAATTAGCGTTCAAATTTTACGTACGGAATCTAATTCTCTCATTTCCTGATGTCATAGATAGATAGATAGATAGATAGACTGTATGCAATGACACGTACAGCTTGGAACCATAAATACTAGAGCACGCCAGCCATTTACAGTCAGTCTCCATTGGAGTTGGAAGTGGGCAAACATGTACTAGGATATCTTCCCAAGAAGCCACAGCAGCCGGATAAATTGGATGTTCCACACAACGGCTATTTTATTCAGCCCGCAAGGGGGAAGCAGCGGCCTACAAAACCTCAGTGGTCGCTGCTGCCGTCATCTAGTCTAGATATATAAAAACGAATGTATGTATGTCTGTCTGTCTTCGCAGCAACGCGCGACGGGTACGCTAGTATATATATATATATATATATATAAATCTTCTATTCCATTTAAGTCTGAGGAAGAACCCTGAGTAGGTTTGAAAGCTGGCTATAACATCTTCATGTATTTTTGTTAGCCATTAGAAAGGTATCATATCTACAAGATCACTTAGTTTCTCTTACGGAGAGCAATCAGCTGTTAGCTCACATTGGCCTTGGGCCCACAGGCACGGACTGAATGGCTAGTGCTCTCTGCTTGGCATCATATGCAAGGCTAAACAAGTTGTCATCGAGTACTGTTTTTCTATGTCTTTGTAGAGTACCAATCAAAATATAATACGTCCTGCTATGTGTGACTGTGACTTTCTTTCAGTAACGTACACTGCAGCTGTCCTAAATTATATTTATAAATCTTAACCCCTTAGTGACGGGGCTATAGTAAAACTACGTCCTGCTGTTGCAGGACGTGTATGGAGGGAGGTAGCAGCGCTATCTCCCTCCATACAGCACGGGCGTCAGCTGTTTATTACAGCTGACACCCGCGGGCAATAGCCGCGCTCGGCCGTTCGGGGCTATTAACCCTTTAAATGCCGCTGTCAATTCTGACAGCGGCATTTAAATCCCCCGAACGCTGTTCGAGGGTCCCGCACGGCCCACCCGCAGTGAGATCTGGGGAGCCGTGCAGGTGTCATGGCAGCCGGCGGCCTAATGAATAGCCCCAGGGCTGCCTTAACAGACTGCCTATCAAGCCATCCACACAGGGTGGCTTGATAGACTGCCTGTCAAAAAGCAGTATGACGTAATACTATAGCAGGAGCAATCAAAGCATCACATGTTAAAGTCCCCTAGGGGGACTTCAAAGTACAGTAAAAAAAAAAAATCAATAAAGTTTTTTTAATTGTTAAAAAAAAGTTATAAAAGTTTAAATCGCCCCCCTTTTGCCATATCTATTATAAAAAAATCTAAATCATAAAATAAAAATGTATTTGATATCGCCACGTCCGTAAAAGTCCGATCTATCAAAGTAGCTCATTATTTTTCCAGCACGCTGAACGTCGTCTGAAAAAAAAATAAAGAACGCCAGAAATACACTTTTTTAGTTACCCTGTCTCCCAGAAAAAACGCAATAAAAAGCGATCAAAAGTTGTATGTATTCCAAATTGATACTATTGGAAACTACAGGACATCCCGCAAAAAATGAGCCCTTGCACAACTACGTCGACAGAAGAATAAAAAAGTTATTGCACCGCAATAAATGACCGCAGAAAATAATTGAAAAAAATGAAATATCTTAAAAAAAAATACAAGTACTACAGCAAAAAAAATACTATATTAGTTTGGTATCGTAGTAATCGTACTGACCCACAGAATAAAAATATCAGGTCATTTTTGTTGCAGTTTGTGCGCCGTAGAAACAGGACGCACCGAAAGATGGTGGAATGTCGTTTTTTTCCATTTCTCTCCGCTTAGAATTTTTAAAAAGTTTTTCAGTAAATTATATGGTACAATAAATAGTGCCATTGAAAAATACAACTCATCCCGCAAAAAACAAGCCCACATACAGTGACGTCGATGGATAAATAAAGGAACTACGCTTTTTTAAAAGGGAGTAGGAAAAAGCAAAAATGGAAAACAGCAAAAAAGCTCCGTCACTAAGGGGTTAAGACTGGCCGTTGATGAGTATTCCACCCTTGTCCAGCCCTCTTAGAATGCAGGATCATGTCATCTGTTATATTCTGCTGAATCTGATTGGCTAGAGTCCTTAAACCCTTAACGACTAACGATACGCCTTTTGACGGCCTGTATTGGCGGCCTATGTATAAAGAGAGATCACGGGGTGACCTTTCTTCATACAGCGTGAGCGGCAGCCTTTATTACAGCTGACACCCGCGGGCAATAACTGCAATCGTCTGATCGCGGCTATTAACCCTTTAAATGCCGCTGTCAATTTTGACAGAAGCATTTGAATCCCGTACGGTCCCCCCCATGTGATATCACAGGGAGTCGTGCGGGTGTTATGGCAGCGCCCCAGGGCTGCCTTAGCAGACTGCCTATCAAGTTAACAAAAGTCCCCATAATTCTCATACAAATAACAGACTTCATCCAATTTTTAATTATTCATACAGAGAGCCTTTGATCCAAGTTTCATGAATTTTCTGCAACTGTAAGTGAAACTTTTTTTTTCTTAAAAGCAATAGTTTTTATTGAATTTTCAATTAGCATAGCAGTATGAAAAGATTTCCAGTCATACCACAATAATGTAGCTACGGGCCTCATATCTTCTGTTATATAAAATATATAACAAAATAATAGAAATCAAATGTTATCCTATTTTCACATCTTTCGTTGCTATTTTTGAAAGAACATTATACAATAATAAACAATGGCCTGGCCAGGGCAGAATCACATTTCAGGGCGAGCACCCACTGGCGTTTGCGTTTTCCGCGGGAAAAAACGCAGCGTTTTCGCCGCGTTTCCCGCGATTTTTCCGCGCGTTTTTCGCGGCGTTTTCGCGGCTTTTCCATTAATTTCCATTGACTTTCATGGGTGCATTAGGAGAAAAATAAGGACACATATGCAACTGACAGTTCCTATGTTAAAAACGCAAACGCAACGCAAAAAAAACGCCAGTGGACAGGAACACATGTTATCTCTATGCCTGTGCAGGAAAAACGCAAAATGCAGGTAAAAAAACGCCAGTGGGTGCTCGCCCTCAGGGAGGGAACATGGGAGAGTATAATGGTGGGGTGGGGGGTATTCCCTCTCTCTCAGGGCTGCCCCCCCAGAGGGGCAAAAATACCAGGAAATTAGATTTAGGTTAGCCGTCTCAACCCCACTGTAGGGAAGGTGTAATTTATCCATGGAGTCCATATGCTAAGAAATTTATCACTTTTATCTTCTGTTATCGAGGTTAGCTTTTCATTTATCAGATACCAATTCATTCAGTGTTTAACTTCAGAAAAGTCCAGAGAAGCTTTACGCCAGGAATGGGCAATAGTTGGTTTTGCAGCTAAGAAGAGGAAAGAAATCAACCTCCTGGTATATTCTCCATCTTTTTGTTCGGCAGGACCTCCCATGGATTTTTGCGCAGGTTGTGATACGTTACTGAGTAAATTAGGAAGTATGTCCTAATCCAAAGTCTTTTGACTCCATATATGGAGCATGTCTCCAAGGGAAGAACAACCTCGGAAACAGTCTTTAGAATTACCAGGGACCGAATGTGCAGTTCGGGTGGGGACCAAATACCAATGTAGAAGGATTTTATATGAGGTTTCCAACATTAATATCTTACGGACACCACGGTTGGTGGATCTCCAAATCCGAGAGCACTCCTCCCTCAGATCGTCCCCCAAGTCCCGCTCCCAATAGTAAAATATGATAATTGTGCGCAGTACATGGTATGAACAAAGTATGTTACAGAGTATATTTGAGAGATGAGACCTTTTGCCTGCGGGGTCTAAGTGAAGCACTTTTAATTTCCACCAGTTGTATGATTAACAATATCAATTTCGCTTCAACATCGATGAACGTTACACTATAGGGGTGAGTATGACGGTACTCTAAAAAGAGCAACATCTCTGTTTAGCGTAGTTTTCATATTAAAAGGAGTTTCACATTGCTTTTTTAACAGCGCTCTAGTCCTAGTCATTTTTCTGATCTAAGGGCTCGCTCATACAGCTTATTTTGTCCGCTATTAGGCTAACTTCACATTCCTGACATGCACAGGCGCAGCTCTCTCGCGTAGGGTAAAATAGCGGACAGCTGAATGTGACACCAATGGCCCTTAGGTCCTATTCACACCACGTTTGAGTCTTTGCCATTTACTTTCATATGTTGTATTGAATAATATGGTGCAATACCATTTCAATTCTTTCAGATATTATACTTTTACACCTCCAAAAGATCCTTCTGGCAAATATTTGACCCACACTGAACTACAAAGTAGGATTCTTTATTATGCTGATCAAATCCAGATATTTCTCTTAGACTTTGCCCCTAAACATGGCGTGAACAGTCTTATTACTTCATTTCTACATGATACTGCCTGCATTTTAATAGTTAAGTAAACAAGCAGCAACAAGATAATATACACAGAGAATATTGAGTGGGAATTGGACAGCAGTGTCTCTGTACTTCACCAACATTTCCAGTTGAGCAACTTGTTTTGGAGCCCGTGCTGCTGGCAGTACTCAGCGTATAGATGTGGGAATCACATGCTGATAGCACCCACACATATACCCACACAATACTGGCATCGTAAGTGATTCACTGTGCACCGTGAAGTCAAGTAGCAAGCACTGCAGGCTTCTTTACTCCCTGCAATCATATTAAAGATTTCCTGTTCCTTTATAGATTTAAGATATATCAGACCTCATCTACTGCTGGTGTAACAAAAGTGCCTGCACATTGGGGCAGATTTAGGGCTTCTATATTTGTGCAAAGAATAGGACCTATTGATTTTGATGGGTTCGTGCTCATGAGCGTTTTTCCTGTGCATTTCATACACGTGTAAAAAAAAATAGGTGCTGCTCTATTTTACTGCCTATTTATACGCAAAGAGCCCCATAGAAGTCTATGGGAGGTGCACAACTACGTGCTCAATATGCATGCAAATGCGCAATACGTTGCACAATTCCGTGGAAGCAGAACACATCTGAACTTCATTAGCCTTTTAAACCACGTGAGGGGTGTGTGTGTGTGAACTGGCCCTGTGTGCGCAAAAGTACAATACAGTACAATATTCACTGATGCGTACGCAAATCTACCTCATTGACCTCAAAGCTTGAATACGTTGCGTTGAGGTAAGCGTATTTGCGCATACTAATATTGTTTAATACTTAGAAGGGGCAAATTTAGAGGCCTTATACACAGGATGAAATATTCTGCAACAGCATTGCCAAATATGCCCTTCTGCAGAATAATCAGCCCTAAGTTTACTAACGTGCAGATGAGCAATGTGGATTTTGGTGTGGTATTTAGGGACGGACTATTTTACGAAGTTGTAGCGGAATATTCTGTCCCACGTGAAAGGTCCCTTAGACTCGAAGTCTTAAAATGCACCAGATTTATCACAGTAGCTCGGTTGAATGATAAATCTGTGCAATCTTTAGACTGTCTGTTCTAACTTTATAGCACCATTAGTTCAAATTTTGGCACACAGTGTTGCATTTAGGCCATACCCTCTTTTCCATAAAGGAATACCCCTTTGTCAAACAAGTTGTAAAAATTGTCTGAAAGTGGCTAAAACACATAGTAAACATGGTGAAAAGCATGTTTGAGTTTTATGGCACAATTTGCGCCAGAGCACTGTGGAATTTTTAATAGCAAATCTGCCCCAATATTTGTGGAGCCTTAGACCTCTTTCACACGAGCATCATTTTAATGCAGAGTAGGTGCGTCAAAAAAAAAAAATCGCATCTAAAAGAACCTGTGGACTTTTGACAGCACAACGCTGGTGGCTCCATAGTCTCCTAGTGGAGTCTTTGCGAGCTTGCTTGCAAAAGGAGGGGGAGGGGGTTTAACATCCCTGTCAGGGACTCCCTTCGTCTCGGGGCTGCAATGTCAGTGCACTGTAAGACGTCGCAGCCAGCCATGTTAAAATCGTGAAAAATAGCCTCGAATTGGTCACGGCTATTGTTTGTTCACACAATTTTTTAGCTTGGCTATCGGAGTGCTAAAGTGACGTTTGTGTGAACGAGGCCTTATTGTATAACTTCCCCATTTCTTGGTTGCTCTGAGTTACCAGATTATGCTGTTATTGAAGGAAAGCTGGGTGGTAGCGTAGCATGTTTGTCTGCCTTATCTTATTTGGCAACTGTATGTAAAAACAACTTCCTCCTGTGACATTCCATCCCTATACCACCCCCCTGCAGTGAGTGGCTGGGGAGATCAGGTGTCACTGGAGTATTAAAATCTGCCCCGCCCGCGGCTCGCCACACATGCATTCTGACAGAGATCAGGGAAAGTGCTGGTGATGCTGCTGCTATAGGGGGAGCGTTAGGTGTTATTTTAGGCTTGAAGAACCCCAACGGTCCTTCTTAGGGCCACATCTGACCGTGTGCAGTACTGTTGAGGCTGCTTTTAGCAGTGTTGCCCAATTTTTTTTTTTTTTGTATATCGGGCGTGCAGACCATTGCGTCCTCAGTCTGCAGTCATTGTCCAGCGTATAGGGGCAGTACTGGTGAGGCAGGGAAAGAGGGAAAGGTGAAAGAGATATACTGTCTATATAGGCAGTGGGCTTTTTCAAAAAAATTGGGGAAAAATACTATATTTGGGCTGCCTGTGACCGTCTTCAGTGTACTGCGTGTCTGCTGGGGGTAGTAGTCCTAATTAATACGCAGCTAAGCGTTACAGCAGGCTTGCGCAAAATTGTTTCCTGGCTCTGCTGTCTCCGTTACATCACCGCCGTCATAGCGCCAGAGGGAAACAGTAAACATAATATATGCTGCATACAGTATCTGTCTGCTGTTTCAGCTCACCATTTAAAAAAAGGGAAGCCAAATACTTAAAGGGGTTGTCCCGAGGCAGCAAGTGGGTCTGTACACTTCTGCATGGCCATAATAATGCACTTTGTAATGTACATTGTGCATTAATTATGAGCCATGCAGAAGTTATAAAAAGTTTTATACTTACCTGTTCCGTTGCTGGCGTCCTCGTCTCCATGGTGCCGACTAATTTTCGCCCTCCGATGGCCAAATTAGCCGCGCTTGCGCAGTCCGGGTCTTCTGCAGTCTTCTATGGGGCTCCGTGTAGCTCCGTGTAGCTCCGCCCCGTCACGTGCCGATTCCAGCCAATCAGGAGGCTGGAATCGGCAGTGGACCGCACAGAAGAGCTGCGGTCCACGGAGGAAGAGGCCATCTTCAGCGGTGAGTAGAGAAGTCACCGGAGCGCGGGGATTCAGGTAAGCGCTCCGGTGAGCTTTCTTTACCTCCCTGCATCGGGGTTGTCTCGCGCCGAACGGGGGGGGGGTTGAAAAAAAAAAAAACCCGTTTCGGCGCGGGACAACCCCTTTAAGGCGTACCACTGCCCTTTGGCGACTTGACTGCTTCTGTGTTGTGAATTCCACTAGCTCAGTCCTACACACCTACGTCTCACTACAGGCGTGCGCAAAATTGTTTCCTGGCTCTGCTGTCTCCGTTACATCACCACCGTCATAGCGCCAGAGGGAAACAGTAAACATAATATACGCTGCATACAGTATCTGTCTGCTGTTTCAGCTCACCATTTAAAAAAAAGGAAGCCAAATACTTAAGGCGTACCACTGCCCTTTGGCGACTCGACTGCTTCTGCACTGTGAATTCCACTAGCTCAGTCCTACGCACCTACGTCTCACTACAGGCGTGCGCAAAATTGTTTCCTGGCTCTACTGTCTCCGTTACATCACCACCGTCATAGCGCCAGAGGGAAACAGTAAACATAATATACGCTGCATACAGTATCTGTCTGTTGTTTCAGCTCACCATTTAAAAAAAGGGAAGCCAAATACTTAAGGCCTACCACTGCCCTTTGGCGACTTGACTGCTTCTGCGCTGTGAATTCCACTAGCTCAGTCCTACGCACCTACGTCTCACTACAGGCGTGCGCAAAATTGTTTCCTGGCTCTGCTGTCTCCGTTACATCACCACCGTCATAGCGCCAGAGGGAAACAGTAAACATAATATACGCTGCATACAGTATCTGTCTGCTGTTTCAGCTCACCATTTAAAAAAAGGGAAGCCAAATGCTTAAGGCGTACCACTGCCCTTTGGCGACTCGACTGCTTCTGCACTGTGAATTCCACTAGCTCAGTCCTACGCACCTACGTCTCACTACAGGCGTGCGCAAAATTGTTTCCTGGCTCTACTGTCTCCGTTACATCACCGCCGTCATAGCGCCAGAGGGAAACAGTAAACATAATATACGCTGCATACAGTATCTGTCTGCTGTTTCAGCTCACCATTTAAAAAAAGGGAAGCCAAATACTTAAGGCCTACCACTGCCCTTTGGCGACTTGACTGCTTCTGCGCTGTGAATTCCACTAGCTCAGTCCTACGCACCTACGTCTCACTACAGGCGTGCGCAAAATTGTTTCCTGGCTCTGCTGTGCGTTCCGTAAGCGAAGTCAGCCTCCAACCAGAGGCCAATAAGCGTTACATTTAATTACAGCGTTCTGTTTCTGCTCTACTCGTAATACACCATGCTTAGGGGTAGGGGTAGGCCTAGAGGACGTGCACGCGGGCGAGGACGCGGAGGCCCAAGTCAGGGTGTGGGCACAGGCCGAGCTCCTGATCCAGGTGTATCGCAGCCGACTGCTGCGGGATTAGGAGAGAGGCACGTTTCAGGGGTCCCCAGATTCATCTCACAATTAATGGGTCCACGCGGTAGACCTTTATTAGAAAATGAGCAGTGTGAGCAGGTCCTGTCGTGGATGGCAGAAAGTGCATCCAGCAATCTATCGACCACCCAGTCTTCTACGCCATCCACTGCTGCAACTCTGAATCCTCTGGCTGCTGCTCCTCCTTCCTCCCAGCCTCCTCACTCCATGAAAATGACACATTCTGAGGAGCAGGCAGACTCCCAGGAACTGTTCTCGGGCCCCTGCCCAGAATGGACAGCAATGGTTCCTCTCCCACCGGAGGAGTTTGTTGTGACCGATGCCCAACCTTTGGAAAGTTCCCGGGGTCCGGGGGATGAGGCTGGGGACTTCCGGCAACTGTCTCAAGAGCTTTCAGTGGGTGAGGAGGACGATGACGATGAGACACAGTTGTCTATCACTCAGGTAGTAGTAATTGCAGTAAGTCCGAGGGAGGAGCGCACAGAGGATTCGGAGGAAGAGCAGCTGGACGATGAGGTGACTGACCCCACCTGGTTTGCTAAGCCTACTGAGGACAGGTCTTCAGAGGGGGAGGCAAGTGCAGCAGCAAGGCAGGTTGGAAGAGGCAGTGCGGTGGCCAGGGGTAGAGGCAGGGCCAGACCGAATAATCCACCAACTGTTTCCCAAAGCACCCCCTCGCACCATGCCACCCTGCAGAGGCCGAGGTGCTCAAAGGTCTGGCAGTTTTTCACTGAGAGTGCAGACGACCGACGAACTGTGGTGTGCAAGGTTTGTCACGCCAAGATCAGCCGGGGAGCCACCACCACCAGCCTCACCACCACCAGCATGCGCAGGCATATGATGGTCAAGCACCCCACAAGGTGGGACGAAGGCCGTTCACCGCCTCCGGTTTGCACCACTGCCTCTCCCCCTGTGCCCCAACCTGCCACTGAGATCCAACCCCCCTCTCAGGACACAGGCACGCCCGTCTCCCAGCCTGCACCCACACCCTCACCTCCGCTGTCCTCGGCCCCATCCAGCAATGTCTCTCAGCGCAGCGTCCAGCCGTCGCTAGCACAACTGTTTGAGCGCAAGCGCAAGTACGCCACCATGCACCTGCACGCTCAAGCGTTAAACGTGCACATAGCCAAATTGATCAGCCTGGAGATGCTGCTGTATAGTCTCATGGAAACGGAGGCTTTCAAAAACATGATGGCGGCGGCCCCGCGCTACTCGGTTCCCAGTCGCCACTACTTTTCCCGATGTGCCGTCCCAGCCCTGCGCGACCACGTCTCCGGCAACATTGTACACGTCCTCACCAACGCGGTTACTGCCAAGGTCCACTTAACAACGGACACGTGGACAAGCACAGGCGGGCAGGGCCACTATATCTCCCTGACGGCACATTGGGTGAATTTAGTGGAGGCTGGGACCGAGTCAGAGCCTGGGACCGCTCAGGTCCTACCCACCCCCAAAATTGCGGGCCCCAGCTCGGTGCTGGTATCTGCGGCGGTGTATGCTTCCTCCACTAAACCACCCTCCTCCTCCTCCTACGCAACCTCTGTCTCGCAATCAAGATGTGTCAGCAGCAGCACGTCGCCACCAGTCGGTGTCGCGCGGGGTGGCAGCACAGCGGTGGGCAAGCGCCAGCAGGCCGTGCTGAAACTACTCAGCTTAGGAGAGAAGAGGCACACGGCCCACGAATTGCTGCAGGGTCTGACAGAGCAGACCGACCGCTGGCTTTCGCCGCTCAGCCTCACACCGGGCATGGTCGTGTGTGACAACGGCCGTAACCTGGTGGCGGCTCTGCAGCTCGGCAGCCTCACGCACGTGCCATGCCTGGCCCACGTCTTTAATTTGGTGGTTCAGCGCTTTCTGAAAAGCTACCCACGCTTGTCAGACCTGCTCGGAAAGGTGCGCCGGCTCAGCGCACATTTCTGCAAGTCCAAGACGGACGCTGCCACCCTGCGGACCCTGCAAAATCGGTTTAATCTGCCAGTGCACCGACTGCTGTGTGACGTGCCCACACGGTGGAACTCTACGCTCCACATATTGGCCTGGCTCTATGAGCAGCGTAGAGCTATAGTGGAATACCAACTCCAATATGGGCGGCGTAGTGGGAGTCAGCCTCCTCAATTCTTTACAGAAGAGTGGGCCTGGTTGGCAGACATCTGCCAGGTCCATGGAAACTTTGAGGAGTCTACCCAGATGGTGAGCAGCGATGCTGCAATCATTAGCGTCACCACTCCTCTGCTATGCCTCTTGAGAAGTTCCCTGCAAAGCATAAAGGCAGACGCTTTGCACTCGGAAACGGAGGTGGGGGAAGACAGTATGTCGCTGGATAGTCAGAGCACCCTCATGTCTATATCTCAGAGTGTTGAGGAGAAGGAGGAGGGGGAGGAGCATGAGGAGGAGGGGGAAGAGACAGCTTGGCCCACTGCTGAGGGTACCCATGCTGCTTGCCTGTCATCCTTTCAGCGTGTATGGCCTGGGGAGGAGGAGGAGGAGGATCCTGAAAGTGATCTTCCTAGTGAGGACAGCCAGGTGTTGCGTACAGGTACCCTGGCACACATGGCGGACTTCATGTTAGGATGCCTTTCTCGTGACCCTCGCGTTACACGCATTCTGGCCACTACAGATTACTGGGTGTACACACTGCTCGACCCACGGTATAAGGAGAACCTTTCCACTCTCATACCCGAAGAGGAAAGGGGTTCGAGAGTGATGCTATACCACAGGACCCTGGCGGACAAACTGATGGTAAAATTCCCATCCGACAGCGCTAGTGGCAGAAGGCGCAGTTCCGAGGGCCAGGTAGCAGGGGAGGCGCGGAGATCAGGCAGCATGTACAGCACAGGCAGGGGAACACTTTCCAAGGCCTTTACCAGCTTTATGGCTCCCCAGCAAGACTGTGTCACCGCTCCCCAGTCAAGGCTGAGTCGGTGGGAGCACTGTAAAAGGATGGTGAGGGAGTACGTAGCCGATCGCACGACCGTCCTCCGTGACGCCTCTGCCCCCTACAACTACTGGGTGTCGAAGCTGAACACGTGGCCTGAACTCGCGCTGTATGCCCTGGAGGTGCTTGCTTGTCCTGCAGCTAGCGTCTTGTCAGAGAGGGTGTTTAGTGCGGCTGGGGGAATCATCACGGATAAGCGTACCCGCCTGTCAACCGACAGTGCCGACAGGCTTACACTCATAAAGATGAACAATGCTTGGATTTCCCCAGACTTCTCTTCTCCACCAGCGGACAGCAGCAGTACCTAAACAAAACGTAGGCTGCACCTGCGGATGGAAGCATCGTTCTCTATCACCATCAAAAACGGGGACCTTTTAGCTTCATCAATCTGTGTATTATATTCATCCTCCTCCTCCTGCTCCTCCTCCTGAAACCTCACGTAATCACGCCGAACGGGCAATTTTTCTTAGGCCCACAAGGCTCAGTCATATTACTTTAGTAAACAATGTTTATACGTTTCAATTCTCATTAAAGCGTTGAAACTTGCACATGAACCAATTTTTATTTTAACTGGGCTGCCTACCGGCCTAGTTACAAATTAAGCCACATTAACCAAAGCGATTAATGGGTTTCACCTGCCCTCTTGGTTGGGCATGGGCAATTTTTCTGAGGTACATTAGTACTGTTGGTACACCAATTTTTTGGGGCCCTCGCCTACAGTGTAATCCTACTAATTTTTATGGGCTTCGCCTGCACTCATGGTACAGCAAGGTGTGTGGGGTTGACCTACACTTTTGCTACATAAACATAAATGTAACTGGGGCCTTGTCTATACTGCAACTACTGAAATGTGAAAGAGACTGTTATCTCCCTAAACTGCTGCAGCGGGAATGTTACTGTGGCCTGTCTTGACTGCTACTACTACTGAAATGGAACTAAGACTGTGCTCCCCCTATACTGCTGCTTCGGAATTATTACTGGGGCCTGTCTGGACAGCTACTACTACTGAAATGGAACTAATACTGTGCTCCCCCTATAATGCTGCTAGTGATATGTTACTGGGGCCTGTCCCTAATGCTACAGCTGAAATGTTACTAATTCTGGGCTCTACCTATACCGCTGCTAATGCTATGTCACTGGGTGTGGAAACGGAGGCTACCCAAAGACATGATGGTGGCGAGGCCATTTCCCACCAACGCGGTTACTGTTAAGGTGCATATAACTACGGACACGTGGAGAGGACACGTAGTGCCTCAAAAACATCCCCCTCCTCCTCCAACTATGAAAACATTCTTGGCAAATACCTTTGTATTGGTCCGTCTGGTGGCAGTCCAAGAATTTCACCTTTACCGACACAACAAGAGAGCTCCCCTACCACCCCCCTGCCTCGGCCCACTTAATCCTGGCCACATTCCGAAAACCAACTAAATAAAACCGCGCTACTAGGTCCGCAGTCGCCACCACATTCCCACCAACGCGGTTACTGTTAAGGTACATATTACCAGTCTGACTGGGGCATGCACTGTGGGCCGAAGCACACCTATATTGTATGTGACGTTAGCTCTGCTGAGCAGGGCACTGCAATGGGATACATTTATGTACCGCCGATGGGTTCCAGGGAGCCACCCATGCTGTGGGTCCACAGGGACTTCACATTAGGGAGTTGTACGTGCCAGTGTCTATGTATTAAAAACCCCGGTCAGACTGGGGCATGGAGTGTGGGCCGAAGACCACCTGCATTTAATCGGACATTACCTCAGCTGTGATGAGCAATGCAATGGGATATATTTATGTACCGCCGGTAGCTTCCTGGGACCCACCCATGCTGTCGGTCCACACGGAGTTGTAACTGCATGTGTCCACTTCTAAAGAACCCCAGTCTGACTGGGGCATGCAGTGTGGGCCGAAGCCCACCTGCATTAAACCTGACCTTACCTCAGCTGTGATGGGCAATGCAATGGGATATATTTATGTACCGCCGGTGGCTTCCTGGGACCCACCCATGCTGTCGGTCCACACGGAGTTCTAACTGCATGTGTCCACTTCTAAAGAACCCCAGTGTGACTGGGGCATGCAGTGTGGGCCAAAGACCACCTGCATTAAACTTGACGTTACGTCAGCTGTGATGGGCAATGCAATGGGATATATTTATGTACCGCCGGTGGGTTCCAGGAAGCCACCCATGCTGTAGGTCCACAGGGACTTCACATTAGGGAGTTGTACCTGCCAGTGTCTATGTATTAAAACCCCCGGTCAGACTGGGGCATGCAGTGTGGCCCGAAGACCACCTGCATTTAATCGGACGTTACCTCAGCTGTGATGGGCAATGCAATGGGATATATTTATGTACCGCCGGTGGCTTCCTGGGACCCACCCATGCTGTCGGTCCACATGGAGTTGTAACTGCATGTGTCCACTTCTAAAGAACCCCAGTCAGACTGGGGCATGCAGTGTGGGCCGAAGCCCACCTGCATTTAATCGGACGTTACCTCAGCTGTGATGTGCAATGCAATGGGATATATTTATGTACCGCCGGTGGGTTCCAGGGAGCCACCCATGCTGTGGGTGCACACGGAATTCCCATTGCGGAGTTGTACCTGCCTGTGACTATTTATAAAAAACCCTGGTCTGACTGGGGCATGCAGACACCTTGACAGAATGAATAGTGTGTGACACATGGGTTCCCCATTGCTATGCCCACGTGTGCAGCTCCTGATGGAGGTGGCACAGGATTGGATTTCTCATTGCTTCTGTACAGCATTGTGGGCTATCACCCCGCCCCTTTCAAAGAGGGTCGCCGCCTGGCCGTGCCAACCCTCTGCAGTGTGTGCCTGCGGTTCCTCCTCATGGCAGACGCACTTATAAATAGACATGAGGGTGGTGTGGCTATGAGGCCAGCGTGTGGCATGAGTGCAGCTGAAGGCTGCGCAGGGACACTTTGGTGTGCGCTGTGGACACTGGGACGTGCGGGGGGTTGGGCAGCATGTTACCCAGGAGAAGTGGCAGCGGAGTGTCATGCAGGCAGTGATTGTGCTTTGTTGGAGGTAGTGTGGTGCTTAGCTAAGGTATGCCTTGCTAATGAGGGTTTTTCAGAAGTAGAAATTGTTGGGAGGGGGGGGGCACTCTTGCCGCTATTGTGGCTTAATAGTGGGACCTGGGAACTTGAGATGCAGCCCAACATGTAGCCCCTCGCCTGCCCTATCCGTTTCTGTGTCGTTCCCATCACTTTCTTGAATTGCCCAGATTTTCACAAATGAAAACCTTAGTGAGCATCGGCGATATACAAAAATGCTCGGGTCGCCCATTGACTTCAATGGGGTTCGTTACTCGAAACGAACCCTCGAGCATCGCGAAAAGTTCGTCTCGAGTAACGAGCACCCGAGCATTTTGGTGCTCGCTCATCTCTAATCGCTAGGTGTTTATACAGACAAATTAAAAAAGTAGCTATTCATTTATTTTTGCATACAGCCTTATGGAAAAGTGCAGCTGACTATACTATTCATAAGTAAGGGCTGTTGGATCCTGACGTATCCCATCCAAACATATGCCCAATGGACACCTTTTTGGCATAACATTGCGCACCAAAGTTTATGATTATGTTAGCACATACAACAGATTTTCACAAAGTATACACTGACAGAGTGTGAATTTAGATTATCTCATATAGTTCAGCATCTGCAGTCTCCAAGAGCTCACCCTGTTGATCTTTTGGTGCACAACTTAAATCGACCTTATGTATGAAGGCAAGAAATCCTTTAGGGCTCAAGCCCACGGCCGAGACGGGCTCCGCAAGCGGAATGCCGCAGCAGAGTCCATCACGGCGCCCCCCCAAACACGCCATACTCACCCCCGGATCCACTGCATAGCTCCCGCATGACACACCGGCGCAGTACAGCGCATGACGCGCCGGCAGTGTCATATGACGCGGTCGGCAGTGGGCAGGGTGCGTATTCACGCTATACTTCTGCTGTGCTACAGCGGAAGTATAGCGTGACAGGTGGCTGCCATTGACTACAATGGAAGCTTTCTGCACTTATTCCCGCGGCAAATAGGACGTGCTGTGGGTAATTTCACGCTGTGGAATTCCGTGGTGAAATTCCGTAGCTGAAGCGCTGTGGATGTCCGCCGCATTGCACACGGCGGAAATCCGGCCGTGGGCATTAGCCCTTAACAAAATACTTGATGCCAAAGAACATGACCCCAAAGTAAATCAAACTTATTAGTGCTTGAGTCTTTGCTCCAATGCAGCTAACACAATGCACAATTATGCAAGTTGGCAAATAGTCTTGATATATCTTACAGTTTTGTACAGCAACTCTGCTGGCCTAGTTGTTTATATGGCTGCAGACTTGAAAAAAACTTTGTGTGGTCTGGTATTGCAGTCATATTTTCTTCCTTATTTCACACTTCTTTTTGCTAACAGTCAGTAGATAAGCAAAAATATGGGAGATAGATGAACAGGAAAACAACTGCAGCATCAGACTGCAGAGAGTTTTATTTGTAGTCTGTTTCCATAGGGACACATAGGAGCTGTAGCATTCAAACGCAAAACATGTGGGCTGATCTACCACATCCAAGCGACACATCAATTGCGGACCTAAGGCCAGCTGCACACGAACGGATTTGCATTGCAGAATCCGCGGTCGGCGTCCACAATGTGGATCCACAGCAAATACAGTTCATTACATGCTATTGAAAAGAGCTTCCTCCTGCACATTCGCGGAATCGAATTGCTATTTCCGCGAGCGGAGGAAAAATAAATCGCAGCATGTTCTATTTTGCTGCGGATTCCAAATGGACGGCTTCCATTGAAGTCAATTGCAGCCATCTGCAATACAGATTAGGAAGAGAAGAGGCAGGTACGAGTGGATGCCAGCCGCGGTCAGGGATGGATCTTGCTGCGGGTTTCTGGATGCAGGATCCAACCTGTCCGTGTACAGCCAGCCTAGCTCTAAACAGATTCACCTCTCTAAGTGTGCGTTCACACGAGCGTAGGCGTATTTACGTTCGCACGTGCGCAGCGTATAATCGCCGGAAAGAAAGTTTTTCGGCGATCATGACCAGAGCTAGAAAGCATATTATCGTTTGTTCCTACTTTGCAAACTATCTTTTCGGCCATCGAATATGCGTTGGCGCGTATTTAGGTCGCGTATGTTCCGTTTTTTTACGGGTTGCCATTTTTACGCGCCGTAAAATCGCCCGTGCGAACGAATACATTCAAAACCAACGCCTCAGATGGTCATGTATATACGATTGGGCGCAAAAACGCGCCGTTTATGCGCTCATGTGAACGCACCCTAAGGGCCTAGGCCTCCAATGTATTCAGGGAAAGCAGGACTCAGACTCTATATTCCAATTAAAAGGCCTTATATAGAATCAGGCACTCCTATGCAAATGCAACAACAAACCAATTATTCAGCACTTCCTACAAATTAATCAAATGCACAAGTGCAGGTAAGCATGGCTACAACAAGTACAGTAACAAAAGCACTCACACGCACTTAATATCTGAATAATGAATATTTCTTCAGGTAACTAATTTATTCAGATAATTCATATAACCATTGTTAAGATAATATTATTATTAATACCTATAGCTGCCAATCACTAGAACTCCATCATGACTCCTCATGACACTGGCCTTCTACTCATCCGAGGTAAGATTACCAACACCGTGGATAGCGTTTTAAAAAGGACACTGTGGCTGTGATTGTTTTGTCATTTTTGGGGATTAGCAATCATTTACTAGTCATGATTTACAAAGATTGGGTTGGTGTGTGGTGTACAAATTAAACTGCATAAGTAGGAAAACATGAATATTAGCGATTACTCATATTTTGCTGAAAAGACATTGCATAACTGATGGATTTAGGCCGGCGGCACACGTACCTGTTCTTTCAGTCTTCACTGTGTACTGTGAGCGGTCGGACATGCACAGTACAGATTTTTTTTTTAACTCCTGCTTTTCCCGTTGAATTTGCATCCTTTCTGCAATTACATTGCGTTAGGGCTGCGGATCGGAAAGCTTCCATTTACTTAAATGGAAGCCAACCACATATAATCCATGGAAAAATGGCGCATGCTGCGATTTTTCCTCCGCAATTGGTTTCCGCAGGTGTCGAGGAAGAATCAATTTCCCATAGCATAATATGGGCTCTATTTGCTACGGATCCGCGGTGCGGACACCTGCCGCGGATTCTGCAGCAAATATCAGGCCGTGGGCAGGAGCCCTTAGTCTTTCAGTTATATATATTGTCCTGCAAATGTGACCCTCTAAAAATACTAGAATTTCCAGCATCCAGCATTAAAAGACACATTAAACTCTGTTCACATTTACATTTTATGCTTTCCATCAAGGATAGCAGTATTTTTGACAGCAAGAACAGCACAACCTGCAATGCTTTTCTTGCCATCCAAAATACCAGAAGGCTGACACAGATCTCCCTAGCAGCAGAGACCAGCTAAGAGTAACTTCAGGGAGGGCCGAGTGCCTCCACTCCAGGAAAAGACTACATTTTTAGCTTTATCTAGGAGAGTCACTTTATACATGTAGTCATTGCTTTCATTAAAGGGAACCTGTCACATTGTACATGCAGTCCCATCTGCTAGCAGCATATTATAGAGTATGAAGAGCTTAACAGATATAAGAGTCAGTATAACTTGTATGTTCTGCATTTGAGTCTCTGCTCTTTCTATGTGGAGGAGTCCAGGGGTCGATTCTACTCAATGACTGACAGCTGTCTGTGAATGCACACTGATGCAGTGAACAAGGGCATAACTATAGAGGGTGCAGGGGATGCGGTTGCACCCAGGCCCAGGAGCCTTAGGGGGCCCATAAGGCCTCTTTTCTCCATATAGGGAGCCCAGTACTATGAATAAAGCATTATAGTTGGGGGCCCTTTTACAGGTTTTGCATTGGGGCCCAGAAGCTTCAAGTTATGTGCAGCATGGTTTAGGTATGTGTATGGGTACAGATAGAGGTGGGGCCCCAGCTCACCTTTTGCATCAGGGCCCCTGAGCCTTTATTTACGCCCCTGGCAGTGAAGGCTACCAGTCATTGAGTGAGACCACCCACAGGACATAGAAAGAGCAGGGTTTCAAATGCACAAAATACAAAATATAGTGAATCTTTTCCCTCAAAGCTCTATCAAATTGCTCGACTCCTACTAATCTTCAAAATGTTGCTGGTAGACTGGGTTGCATTTTCATGGTGATAAATTCCCTTTAAGTTCAGCATATATGTTAGGTGGTTTCACATCTGCACTTGGGGTTCCACTTTTTTGCTACGTTCTGGGGCCAGAAAAGGGGAATCCCCTTGGCCGAACGGCTCCATCTTTAGACGGAACCAAACAGTGCCAAACAGACCCCATTGACCATAATGGAGTCCGTTTGGTTTCTGCCCAGCTGCCCAGCTTTTAGCTGCAAGAAAAAGCGTTGCATGCTGCACTATTTTTTCTGGTGTTTTGTGCCAAATCTGCAACAGTATCTCCGAATGGAGGCTCCAACACAGATGTGAAACCACCCTTAAGTATGCTAATTTACATGTTTCTGCATTATCTAAGGCACAGTAGCAATTTTTGCAACAGCTTTTTTATGTACTGACTTTTAACAAGCATTGGTTCTCATGGACTTGGCAATCCATGCCTTACATGGACAGCCATTTATTTGAACAGATCATTGCAACTGAGGCAGTCCAATGATCTCTTCATTTATGGATTTTTTTTCCTCTCAAAACAAAGAAAAAATGGGTGGTGCTCTTATATTCTGGGTGCGCGATGTTCCATTACTCAGTTATGTTGGTATGATTTTCATTATATGTCAAAGTTGATATGTACAAAACCTATAAACTATATAACTGGTGTGGCTGATTTTTACCAAGTCCACAGATGTGACAACTTTGCAGAGGTTTTTTTTAGCACAGAAGGCAATGTTTTTCAAAGTATGAAAATTGTACTTTCTTCCTCCAAATACTTCACATCTCCCCATTTAGAAATAAATGCAGTTGTACTTTCTTTCAGTTGCCAAATACCACATACTCTGCATAGGTATTCAGGAGTATGGACTTGTATATACCTGATGGCTGAGTAAACCTAAAACATTCCCATGATGGAATTGATGGTTTTATCACTGCATATGTTACTGTGTGTCATAGTTGTGTTTTAGTAATGCCAAGTTAAAAATGTCATCAGTATCAAAGTCCTGGAAGACCTATTTTATTCTGTGGCCACTAGAGATGAGCGAACTTACTCGGTTTGGGTGTTTTTGGACCCGAGCACCGCTTTTTCCGAGTAACTGACTACTCTGACGAAAAGATTTGGGGGGCACCGGGGGTGCGCGGGGGGTTGCAGAGGGGGGGGGGGGGGAGAGAGAGAGAGAGAGCTCCCCCCTGTTCCCCACTGCTGCTCCCTGCTCCACCACGCTGCCCCCCGGATCTTTTCGTCCAAGTAGTCAGTTACTCGGAAAAAGCGGTGCTCGGGTCCAAAAACACCCGAACCGAGTACCTTCGTTCATCTCTAGTGGCCACCCTAAAGGCTATGGACACCACTGGGGGCATTTCTTTCTTAAATGCAGATATCTTTGTCTGACAAATATTTTTACAATAGTGTTTAATTTAAAATTCTGCAACGCTTGACTTCTGCAACCTCCATGTATCACAGCATAGAGCATGTTGACCACGTTCAAGCATATATTTTGCCTCAAGGGGTTGGAGGCATCTTGCAGCACAGTATGAGGCACATTTTATTCAGAGAGCACATTGTGGGGCATACTTTCAATCAGGGGCATAATGAGGGGTATGTTTTATTATTATTGAGTTATAGTGTGGGGCATATTTTTATTTAGGGGCACAGTTTGGGGACACTTTTTACTCAGGGGTACAGCTTCAAGGCATGGGTAACATTTTTATTCAGGGTGCTCTATTGTGCTTGTTTCTCCTGCTGTATATATGTACGGAGCTTGATTTTGATCCTGTATTTATGTCTTAAGCTTGCTTCTAGTCCAAGTTTAAGGCCTTATGTCCTGGGGTGCATTTTTGCTGCAAAATTAGCAGCCATCCGCCTCTGGATTCCGCAGCAATAACCCTCCATAGCATGCTATGGAAAAACGATTCTTTATGTACATGAATGGAAACCAATTGCGGTTTCCACTCGCGGATGAAAATCGCAGCACGCTCCATTTTCTTGCAACCGACCCGCAGCCCGTACACAATTGACATTGCATACAAGCCGCGGATTCTGCAGAAAGATCAGGGGATTATAAAAAAAATCTGTACTGTACATGTGCAGTAGAAAGAAGACAGAAGGTTGCCGGCCGCGGGCAGATTTCATGCGGGATTCCCCATGCAGAATCCTCGCGTACCATGGCCTATGTTACAGCAGGCATAGATAAACAAGTTTAGAATGGGCTGCTACTCATGGGCTACTGCTGTGTGCTTGCCCTCTAGACTAGAATTTTACATCTAGCCCCTGAGTGGCATTCATCTAATTTCTAGGTCGCAAAACAACCCTTTTAGGCCCCCTGCACACGGGCGGAAATTCCACGGCGGGATTTCCCGCAGAATTTCCACCCGTGGCCGCTGCCATAGGATTGCATTAGAAAACGCAATCGTAGGCAGACGGCCGCGATTTGTCCGCGTGAAATCACACGCGGAAAACAATTAATAGTAACATAGTATGTAAGGCTGAATGAAGACAATGTCCATCTAGTCCAGCCTGTCTATCCTCCTGTGTTGATCAAGAGGAAGGCAAAAAACCCCAAGGGCAGAAGCCAATTAGCCCTTTTGGGGAAAAAATTCCTTCCCGACTCCCTAATGGCAATCATACTGTTCCCTGGATCAACCCCTAATAGTTCCTACCTGCCTGTATATCCGGATTGACAATTAACCTAAGATTTATATCCTATAATGTCCTTCCTCTCCAGAAAGACATCAAGTCCCCTTTTAAACTCCTCTATGGATTTTGCCATCACCACTTCCTCCGGCAGAGAGTTCCACAGTCTAACTGCTCTTACAGTAAAGAATCCCCTTCTATGTTGGTGATGAAACCTACTTTCCTCTAATCGTAGCGGATGTCCTCTTTTTACCATCGCGGTCCTGGGTGTAAACAGATTATGGGAGAGATCCTTGTATTGTCCCCTCATGTATTTATACATAGTTATTTGATCACCCCTTAGCCGTCTTTTTTCTAGAGTAAATAATCCCAATTTTGATAGCCTCTCTGGGTATTACAGTCCCGTCATTCAATGTATTAGTTTAGTTGCCCTTCTTTGAATCCCCTCAAGCACTGTGACATCTTTCCTGAGCACCAGTGACCAGAATTGTACGCAGTATTCCATGTGAGGCCTGACTAGTGCCTTATATAATGGAAGGATAATGTTCTCATCCTTTGCCCCTATACCTCTTTTAATGCACCCCAAGACTTTATTTTCCTTTGCAGCAGCTGACTGGCATTGGTTACTCCAGTTTAGTCTACTATCCACTAATACCCCCAAATCCTTTTCCATATCACTTTTTCCTAGCGGTACTCCATTAATCGAATATTGGTGACATCCATTTCTCCTGCCCATGTGCATAGTCTTACATTTTTCAACATTGAACTTCATTTGCCATTTTTCTGCCCAAGCCCCCAGGTTATCCAGGTCAGTTTGTAGCCGCACATTGTCCTCTGTTGCATTAATTAATTTATATTGTATCATTTTGTGTCATTTGCAAATATTGATATTTTGCTGTGCAGCCCCTCTATCAGGTCATTGATAAATATGTTGAACAGAGTGGGGCCTAATACTGAACCCTGTAGCACCCCGCTAGCAACTGTGGTCCAATCAGAGTACGAACCATTTATTACCACCCTCTGCTTTCTATCATTGAGCCAATTTTTAACCCACTTACACACGTTTTTGCCCAGTCCGAGCTGCCTCATTTTGTATATTAGCCTATTATGTGGCACGGTGTCAAAGGCTTTAGTGGTTTTAATTGCATATTCTATTTCTGTGTGGGTCTCGCAGAGGCCCACACAAAAAAGTCAGTAGTGCCGGGCCGTCTCTGCTCTGCGCATACGCCGGCTAGCTGGTAGCCGTAACATCACAGAGCCGGAGCCGTGGGAGCAAGTGAGACCTGCACTGGTCCCTGCAGGGGGAGAAGGGGGCGGATCCCGCTGTGAGAATTCTCGCAGGGGATCCGACCTGGCTGTCTGCAGGCGGTCTTAATTTGAACTGTATGGACATTTAGGGCAAAACTGTGATATTTGCCTTTATTTAGTAAATGACACATAAGTTCAGCAATTGTGGCTGCCATTTATACAGGATATAAGCACTAAATATGGTATGGTGGCATTGGATTTGGATTCAGATAGGCGCCTTGTGTTCCTGGTAAAGCAGCTTCTCAAGAATTTAGCTCACAGAAGTTGTGAATGTTATTTTTGTCTACAGTTATCAAAATGCACACGTGAAGCTTCGTTCTTCCTGCTGATATAAATCTTCAGTCACTTCCCACCTGTACAGCTGCTGTGAAATGTATGTGAGATTGTGCTGAAAACACTGCATATAGCAGAGATTATTTAACCATTCTTTGGAAAAATTAAGAAGCTAAAAGCGGTGTTCTTGTGTGAGTACATTAGCTTGGAGAACCCATCGATGATATGTCCCATGAGTCCTTTTATTCTGAATCTTTTCATAATGTACTTTGTATCTGCCTCTGATGCAATGTATTCCTATAGACTGGGACTGTTGCTCTACATAAAATCAGTATATACTCCGGACTAAAATTAATGCGAGAACTGATTGCCTTGAAATAGAGTCCTGTGATCAGCAAGGTCAGCTGCATAGCTTTGCAGACACAGACCCACTTACTCTATCACACTTTTTCAATTCTTTGTACACCCCCACCCCTTCCCCCACAACATCCTCAGCTCCTAACGCTTTGAATCTGACAAGTGAGCGGTCTCATCAACTTACTATCAATAGATGATGCCCGTTGGCAGAGGAAACCTGAATCTGAATTTAATGGAGGTAAGTGTGGGGGAAGGGGTGGTTTACAAGGAAAAATTGAGATGCGTTAGGTTGCCCTCACAACTGCATTGGAACCTCCGATAGGAGCTTCCGTCGCAAATCCAGCACAGAATACTAAAAGAAATAGTGCAGCATGCAGCACTTTTGCTTCTGGTAAAATGCTGAGCAGCTGACAGGAAATCGAACGAACCTCATTATAGTCAATGGGGTCCTGTCGTGTTGGGTTTGAGCTTGACTGTGCATTTGGTCTTCTTTGACGCTGGGTGCGTCAGCTGTTGGTGTACACCTGGGGGCAATTAGAGAGGGGTTTTACTTCCCTCCTGGTCTGAATTCTGTGCTGGTCAATTTTAGTGCAGTCTCCTTCTTCTGTGGAGTAAGGACCTCTCTGGATCTGGTTTCCATGGTTCTTTCAGTGGCTCTTCAGAAAAGCTCTGAGATTTATGACTGAGATTTAATCTTTGGGGTTTGGGTGTACTCTTATGGTGGTTTTTCCTTTGTCATTTATCAGGGTTAGTGAGTGGCACAGGCACGAGGGTGGATGCATCCTTATCAGGGCGGGCCATCCACTAGTAGGCAGGGGTTGTCACCCTCTAGTTCCCCGTGGGGAAAGTTTCCATCCTTTTTCCTCTTACTGTAGGAAGTTCCTGTAGTGTGGTGTGAAGAGAATATATATTTGGTCCGTTTTGCACTGTTCGGACCCGTTCAGCCAGGGGATTCCACTTTCCTGCTCCCATAATGGAGCAGGTAAATGGAACACCCACCGTAGTTGTGAAAGCGGCCTTAAAACCAGTGAGCTATAATAGCCGCCCCCCGATGATCAGATGACTAGTCCTCTATAACTAAACAGAAGATCTATCTGAAGTTGAGGCCACGAAAGACGACAAATTGGACCTACATCCTAAAATAGGCTTCAGAAGACCATATGGGGTCTTCCTAAAACAACATGGGTTAGCAACAATAATCATAGAGCTTATCTACGTGGGTAAAGGAACAGATGTTTGGGTGGAAAAATCAAAGGTTTCATTAATTGACAGCGATAACAAAGGATATCTTCAAGGACCAAATACACAGTGTATATGGCTGGCAATTTGTTGATTGCTTTCTGCAATGGAAAATCCGCAGTGGCCAAATCCGTACCTCAGCGGACCAGATATAGATATAGTTGTAGATTTGCCGTGGGTTTCAACCTTTGTATTTTTCTGAAATCCAGTCAGAATCCACAGCATAAATGGGCACCTGTGAATTCTGTGCAGAAGTTTTCCATTCCATGTGGACAACATTTTTGAGTTCTTGTCTACATGGCTTGTACTGTAAGCACTGCTCAATCAAAGCAGGTATAGTGTCTTTGACTAATGATGCATACTAATGTACAATATGTATAGGGTAGTCAGGAAAGCAATGCAGCCATCTTCGTTTTTTTGGGAGGGGATGGTCTTTTTAAGAATTTGGATGTGGATCTCAGCAGAGAAATAGGATATTATACATTTTTCACATTTAAATGTACATTAACCCATTCCCGCTGCAGGGCGTAAGTTTACGTCCTGGGAGCGGGGTACTTCCCGCAACAGGGAGTAAACTTACGTCCTGGAGATAGCGCGGGATCACATATGATCCAGCGCTATCCCGCAGCGGGAGCCGGCTGTCAGTCACAGCCGGCGTCTCGCTGCAACAGCGGGGGGACATCGGAGATGCGCCCGCCACTGTTAACCCCATCCCTGCCGCGATCTAAGTAGATCGCGGCAGGGAAAGAGTTCACAGCGGGAGCGCGGCTCCCTCTGTGTCTCCGGCCGGAACTCGCGATGTCATCGCGAGACCCCGGCCTGTCACCATGGCAACAGGACACCAGACACTGGCGTCCTGTATTGCCTATGCCTGAGATCGCTGTATGAGCGATAAGGCATGGGAGAGCAGTAGCTCTGCAATGCCTTATGACAGCGATCATCAGGGCAGTGGTTAAAGTCCCTCAGAGGGACACAAACAGTGTAAAAAAAAGAAAGATTTAAAAAATGAATTTAAAAAAATGTAAAAAAAAGAGTAAAAAAACCATTTTTTAAGCTTTTTCTCAGATTAGCATAAAAAAAGGTAAAAAAAAAATAAAACCCCACATATTTGGTATTGTCGCGTCCATAACGATGCGTACAATAAGTTGCACATGCTTTTGACTGTGCACGGAAAAAAACGCTAAAAAAAAAGCTAAAAAACTGAGGCAAAATGCTCATTTTTAGCATTTTGCCTCACTAAAAACGCAATAAAAGTGATCAAAAAAGCTGTATGTACGCCAAAATGGTACCAATAAAATCAACAGCTCGTCTCGCAAAAAATAAGCCCTCATAGAGCTCTGTACATCAAAAAATAAAAAAGTTACGGGACTTTGAATGCAGCAATTTAGAATAGAAAAAAGATTTCCAAAAAAAAGGGTTTTTATTGCAGAAAAGTGGGAAAACCTAAAAAAAAGTTAGAATTTTGGAATCGTTATAACCGTACCGGTCTGCAGAAAAAATGGAAAGTCTCATTTATGCTGCATGATTAACGGTGTAAAAAAAAAATAAAAAAATCTATGGCAGAATTGATGCGTTTTCTCTCTCTGCTATCATTAAAAAAAAAATAAAAAATTTTACAATATAGTCTATGTACCCAAAATTGGCATCCATAAAAACTACAGTTCGCCACGCAAAAAACAAGCCCTCATACGGCCGCGTCGACGGAAAAATAAAAAAGTTATGGCTTTTGATAAACGGAGAAGAAAATCCGCCAAAAATTGTTGCGTCCTTAAGCCCAAAATAGGCCATGTCATGAAGGGGTTAAAAGGCAATTGTTTTAAGCTTCTTCTGGTGAGTCTCCTTTAATTTGTACTCCTGTATGCAGAATGTCACCATATCAGGAATGTTTGTAACAAGTAAAAATTATTTAATTTAATCACATGTAACAAATATAACTTAATGGCTACATGTAAGGCTGGATTCACACGGGTGTCGGCGTTTTTACGTTTACCGCTGGCAAAAAGTCTAACGTTTCAGACAGCTCTGGCCTGGCGCATATACGCCGAGGCTGCAATACCATTGGGCGGAAGAAAACAGCTTAGTCTCCACCTTCCCTCCCCCTCACCATCTCTCGGCCAGGGGAGGAGGCGGGATGGGGCAGGAGCTAGTGTGCTAAGCTCCCGCCCCTTGTTGCAGCGAGCAATGGGAGGGGTGGAGCTTAGCTTAGCTCCGTACCCACCCTTCCCATTGCAAACAGCCGGCAACGGGTGAAGAGGAGCAGGGCAGGGAGTCAGAGTTTAGTAGTCCTGCTGCTGAACTCCCTCTCACCTTTCTTCTCCGGCAGCTGTCATAGGCTTCCATACGAGTCTATGCAGCCATCGCTAGCGTAAAAGTGCCCGGCCAGGCGCTTTTAAACTGCGGAAATATGCCCCTGTGCAGTGATGCATTGTAAATACAGATGAGAGAGCATACTCGTTAAGGGACAATACTTGAGCAAGTATTGTCCTTTTCGAGTACCTGCCTGCTCGTCAGAAAAGATTCGGGTGTCGGCGAGCGGGGGGAAGGGGAGATCTCTTTCTCTTCCCCACCCCCCTGCTCACTCCCGCAACCCACCGCTCACCCCAGTTGGCACCCGAATCTTTTCTGACGAGCAGGCAGGTAATCGAAAAGGACGCTACTCACTTGAGTATTGTCCCTTACAAGTATGCTCGCTCATCTTTAATTGTAAACCAATGCATCAGAGGGGCAACATACATCAGATGGACGTGAAAACTCGAGTGATATACGCCTGTGTAAATCCAGCCTTATAACAACATCAGTCCCAGATAAAATTATGCTAGGAGGGGAAAGCATGAACTTGCTCATTGTTATAGGTGATGTCACACTCAGCAATTGCTAAACAATAAAAGTCTGCCCACTCCCATACCTTAGCTGCAGGAAACCTTTATCCAAATCAACACATAGGAGCTTCATTGAAGTTAATGGATGACTTACAGGAATTTGTATATTGTAGCTTTTGCTAACAAAAGAGTTAGCATTGCAGAAACCACAAGTTTGAACATGGCATAAAACATAACCCCTCAAGGAGCAGTATGTTTTAACTTTTAATAGTGCTACATTCTCTAAACACTAATGCTAAAAAATGGCAAAACAATAAAGCACAGTGGAGCAACTCAAAATAATATAGTAATATTAAGAAATGGCATAAATAACACTTTGGCTGCCTGTCCACGGGCGCTGCGAGATCCGCCGCCCGGGAGCAGGAGCCAGCAGACGGATCTCTGCGGTATGACTCTCCGCTCGTGGACAGGGGGGCTGCGCTTTCCTGCGGTCCCCGAGGCCTGATTATCGCCGTGGGGAACACAATGCACATATTTCCAGTGCCCAAGTTGTTTTATGACAATCTATGTCTGCAGTCCTTTGACAACCTTATAGACTTTTCAGTCTGTGTCTCAAAGTTCTTAAAACTTTGCAGGTTCTCTCTTTTTGTAAATGTATCACTAGTCCTTACATGGGTTGTGTCCTTTGAGTTCTATCATAGGCTCTATCATTGCAAGGTAAATTTGGTTAAATCTGCAACAGAGGCTCCAATGCAGATGTGAACTCAGCCTGAGCTCGTTGACACACAACCATATTTTGCCCTCTTTGTGTATGTAATACGGACGTGAGACTTGGGCTAACTGCGGGTCTCCTGATCTGAACTCTGAGCAGCATAGGTGGTGTCTGACTGACCTAGTCAAGTAGGATTTACATTTCCAAGGCTACATACACACTCGCACAAATATGAACTCCATTCTTTTGAACAGAGTTATTCACATGAACTATGTTTTCCCTCACAGCGATGCTGCGAGGTTAAAAGTCGCTGCACGTTCTATTTTTTAGCGTTTTCTCAGAAGGCCTTGCCCATGGTTTTCAATAGGACTTTTAAAAACATTGGATGGCATTGAAAGCAATGGAAAACACTTGCAATCCTCTGACACGTTTGAAACATGTGCCTGAGGATCGCAATTTCACAGAAGTGATGTGAGGCAACTTGCATCCGCGTGAAAAACGCACGTTGGTAAGCAGGATATCGGACTGAGTTTCTCAGCCCAATATCGTACTCGCCTGTGTGAATGTAGCCTAAGCTAGTTTCACATGAGCGTTTTATTGTCGCAGTTTTGCTGCGATAAAACGCCGACCGAGAATCGCGATCATCTGAAGCATTGGATTCCAATGCAATTGTTCGGATAGGCGATTTTCTGGTGCGTAAAATTGGCCAGCCAGAAAAGATGGCACGTACGCAGCACATTCCAGCACATTCATTCACTGAGAATTGTTCAGTATTATTCAGTGTTTTACATTTGCAATGTGAAAGACTGAATGAACGCTGTTTAAACTGAACGATAAGTGAATGAGCCAACGATGGTTTTTATGCCTGCAGAAAATGAACAACGAGCGATAAGCGAACAATTCTCATTCATCGTTGACTCGCTTTAGACCGAATGATTATCGTCTACTTTGCTCGTTTGAATGATTTTTTTAACGATAATTGTTTAGTCTAAAAGCACCCTTAGTGCTTTAGATGATGTAATTGTGTGATTGAGACTGTTGGGCAATACATTTCCTTAGTAAGGCCTTGTGTCACTCTGATGGTTTTGCCAAGCAAATACTTGTATGGCAAGTACAGTTGCTATAATAATCTTTATTTATATAGCGCCAGCTTATTCCGCAGCGCTTACAAAACCAGGGAGAACAGATACAAAAACAAAGATACAAAAACCCTGGTTACATGTAGTAACAAGGAGACAGTAGGGGTGAGGGTCCTGCTCCAACAAGCTTACATACTACAAATAATGGGGTGATACAGAAGGTAAAGGTGCTGGAGATGTGCACAGTATGGAGAGGTGGAGAGTGTAGGATGCTATACACACAGACAATGGTCAAATTGAACCGTACAGTGACTGCATTGGTATGACTGCAGGGGCGAGGGTATTGCAGCTAGCAGGGATTGCAGTCAGTAGGATAGTGAGAATGTTATCAGGGGGAGTAAAGGACTGGGGGCACTTTTTAACTTACCTATAGTTCGCTTAACCTGTAACCAAAAAACATACAAACACAACTTCTTGCTGAAAAACGTGGGTTGGCCACAGCTTTATTAAATAATACCAACATATATATTAACTTTACTATTTAATTTTAACTTTACTAACTTTTTTAACTCTAAACCTCCCATGCCTAACTGAACTCTTGTCAAAACTGTAACGGCCCAGAGGACGTTCGTAAGCCCCTATACATGGGCCTGTAAACCTTCCTATTGCGCCGTAGCCCGCATGGGAAGCTCCCGGCAACGCGGCATGCGCCGTACGCCTATGGCGCATACCGCCCCCCCCGCCAACCCTCTCCAGTGCCATCTCCACTCCGTCCTGCAGTCCGGACAAAAAGGTGTCCAAACCCACCTCATTGAGGTGCACGCCGTCCATCCTCAGGGCCCCTTTTTCCTTGTCCTCCAGCTCCCAGTGGCGGACTGCCACTCCACCCAGCGATTGCACAAAACGAGACATGCGCAGGTTTATTACCTTCCTTACACGTTCGATGGCGTCCGTGTTCCTGGCCCCTCTCCAAACTCTCCGAGCCACTATGTCCGACCAGACCAGGGTGCAATCATTAAAACAGTCCCGGAAACGAAGCAAATCCTGCTTCATGAGTACCAACAAGTCATTCATCTTAGTGCATCCTAAGTCGTTCCCCCCGGCATGAACGACCAGTATAACCTTCCGGGGGGTCCACTTGCTAATCCTTAGCACCAATTGTAGCAAACGGGGCCACAGCAGCCCCCGCACTCCCACCCAATTTACCAGCGCTCCGCTCAGACCCAAGTTCCTGCCCATGGGTCGTGTTGCCGCTCTCTTCTCCGCCCAATATATGAAAGAGTGTCCAATGATCCACACATGCCATGGCTCGTGCGCTGCAATAAAGAAATGATATAGCAAAACAAAAACCCAAAAGTATCTTAAATCACATCACTACAATGCCATTGACCGACGAAAAAATCCACGCCGCTGAACTGCCTCTCAATCTTCACCTCCTTCAATCACCCGATCTGGTCTAACATACGACTTATAGGCCTGTGATTTCCATCTTCCTAACTTTTTTAAACCATCTTCTGACATGCCGTGCGCTTCCGCAGTCGTAGCGGCCCCGATCCTGAACGAGTGGGTTCCAAATTCCTTCGGATTTAGTCCCAACTCCCTCAGCGCCGAACGCAACACCGCCGCAAACTGAAAACGGGTAAGCGGTGCCCCCGATGCATGGGCTAAAAAAGTGCCTACCGCCGGGCGCTTTGTGATAAAACGCCTCAATATGCCCACCGGACACCATCTATCCTGCAAACTGCTAATGGTCAGCCAGTCGCCTCTACCGTACAAATCCGTTTTAGACTTTCTGACGCAAACTTTGACCGTTGACTCCGTGGCAATCACGTCCCTTTGCCCCAAACCACCTGGTTTTGCTTTGCTCGCTGGGACCAGCTCGCCGATGCGCAGCGCCGCGAAAAAAGCGAGCGAAAAGGCTGATCTAAATAACAAAACTTCAAATGCATCCGAGCACACTTTCTCCAACGCCTGCAGCAACTTAAATAGCAATTTTTCCGTAATGGGTCGCCGTGTATCCGCGCCCGACTTCTCCTTTTTCCAACCTCGGATAATCTGCTGGAACACAAACTCCTTTGTCACGTCTGCCACCCCGTGTAACTTCAATAGGAAGGCCACACCTGCCAGCTGTTTTTTGGCCACATACACGGACGACCCATTATCCCGCACTCTCGCCAACAAGTCCAACGTTGCCGCCCTTGCTCTAGCACCTCCTACTACCGTTCCTCCTACCACACTCAACCACGCTGCCCAAACCGCATTATAGCTTTTCCACGTTGACCCAGACACCGATGACTCCACCAGCCTCAGCAGCTCTCCTCGGCCAGGTTCCACAAGGAAGGCGGGCACCGTACCCCTTCGGCATCCGCCCCTGGGTGCCGCTCCCTGAACCGGTCCATCTGTGAACGAGAGAGTGCATCAGCCGCTCCGTTGTCACAACCCGGGACGTGTTTTGCACGCAAATAAATGTTACTTTGCAAACACCGCAATACCACGTGTCTCAACAATGACAACACCGGCGGGGACGCCGAAGTTTGCTTGTTTATGGTTTGCACCACAGCCGCATTGTCGGACCAAAAGCAAATCTTCCGGTCCCGTAATTCTGGTTCCCATACCTCGATGGCCACCACCACCGGAAAGAATTCCAGCAACGTAATATTTTTTGTCCAACCTCTCTCTTTCCATAGCATAGGCCAGGGTTCCCTGCACCAATGGGTGTTAAAAATTACGCCGAAACCGCCCGATCCCGCCGCATCGGCGAACAAACTGATC
This sequence comes from Eleutherodactylus coqui, assembly GCF_035609145.1. Taxonomy (NCBI): domain Eukaryota; kingdom Metazoa; phylum Chordata; class Amphibia; order Anura; family Eleutherodactylidae; genus Eleutherodactylus; species Eleutherodactylus coqui. The sequence goes on from NC_089842.1 coordinate 192,126,524, forward strand.
GCCGGGCCTTCCACATCCTCCTTGGGGCATACCACCTGCCCGTTGAAGGACTGGAGGAAGACCCTCCATATGTGCAGGTCTGTCCTCATTCCTGCTGTCACCCGTATGAAATGATGCGGCTCGCGAACCCCCACCGTCGCCAAGGACAGTCTCCTGGAAAAAACCCGCCCCATCGGAATAACCTTGCACGCGAAGTTCAATAAGCCCAAGAGACTCTGCATCTGGCGCAGTGTCGCTTTTTTGCAGTGGGCCACGTCCCCCACCGCTTGGCGCAGCTTTGCGACTTTTTCTGCCGGTAGCCGAAAAACCATGTTTTCCGAATCGATCTCGATGCCTAAGAAGGTCAGGCACGTGACCGGACCCGCCGTTTTTTCCGCCGACAGTGGGACCCCCGCTAAACGCATCAGCCTTTGGAAATTAGACAATAGGAAACCGCAGTCGCCTGATGTCTCTGAACCGACGAACAAAAAATCGTCCAGGTAATGTATCACCGATGCAATGCCCGTTTCATAACGTACCATCCATTCCAAAAATGAACTAAACAATTCAAAAAAATAACATGAAATGGAGCATCCCATCGGCAAACACATGTCCACGAAAAACCTGTCTTCGATCCTACAACCTAGCAAATGAAAACAGTCCGGGTGAACCGGCAGCAGCCGGAAAGCCGATTCTATGTCGGTTTTTGCCAGCTGGGCAAACCTGCCCGCTGACCTCACTAAGCGTACCGCGCAGTCGAACGACGTGTAAGCCACGGCTGCCTCTGCCTTTGAAATACCGTCATTTACCGATCCCCCGCTTGGGAACGATAAATGATGGATGAGCCGAAACTTTCCGGATTCCTTCTTAGGCACGAGGCCCAACGGGGATACCCGTAAATTTTCGAATGGAGGAACATCAAAGGGCCCAGCCATACGGCCCAGCTGCACCTCCTTCATCACCTTCTCTGTCACTAACTCAATGTCGTCTCTTGCCGACTTTAAGTTAGGGCATAGCGTCGTCATCTGCTGCTCATAAAAAGGTATTCTAAAGCCCTCCAAAAATCCCGCTCTAAGGATTTTTGCTTCCTGTTTCCTGTGGTATCTGTCTAACCACGGATCCAGGAAGCGGCTTCTCACCGGCGTTCGCATGGCCGCCGGCGCCACCCACCGCGGGCGTTGCTCTTTGCTTGCGGAAGCAGCGCACTGCCGCGTGCTGGCCCCCGCAAACCGAGCACTCGTGTCTAAACTTGCAGGTAGCGTAAAACCTGCAGTGGCCCTCGTTGTATAACCAACAAGAGCCGTTTGGTCTAGAGGAGGCCGCGGGCTGCTGGGATGTGCCCCCCGCGGCTGCCCCTGGAAAGGACGCCTTGACCGGACGCTGAGCTAAAATTAGTTGTATCCACACATCAGTGGCCTTAGAGGCCCAACTGATGTGACTCTTTCCCGAAATACGACGCCTAAAGTCCTCGTCATAGCGCCACCAGGCCGCACCCCCGTGCAGCCGATAAGCGCTATAGATGGTGTTTAAATACACCATCATCTCCGGACCTTTTGCGGGCTGGTGCTGGCACGTAACGTGTACCATCACCATATACGCCTGCAACCAGTTACCGAAGGTCTTCGCAATTTTAGGCTTCTTGTCAGAACCGCGCTCTGAACTACGCTCCTTATCGACCATCACGTGGTCCGCTGAAAGCAAGGACCATATATCTATATACAAACTGCTCCTAATCTTTTCCAACAACTCATCCGTCAAACCTACCCCCAATGGGGCAACACCACAATACATTGAATCTCCAAACTGCAAACCCGCTGACGGGTCTATTTCCGAACCCGCTGCTGAGCTACCACCGGTACTACCCACAGGCGGGCCTGAACCCCCTGGAGCGCAGGACACTAAAAGCCCTCTTTTTTGTTCCATCCGGCTCAGCAGCGACCGCAACAAATCAACCACATCACTCCTCTCCGCACCCGCTGCGGGATCCATAACACATTTTATCAAATCATAAATTTCGGACTCACCAGCTGGACCGACCTCCGGCGTTGCCAAGGGTGCTGTCCCCGCTGTACCGCTCCCGCGGCTCCTGACCGATTCATATCCGGGCTGATGCACTGCCGTATACAGTGCCCTTCCTCCGCTGTGGAGTTGCGACGAGCCAGGCTGTTCCCGCCTTGAGCGACTGTGATCGTGGTCGCGCCACCGTTGACGTTCCCGGTCCTCACGATAGAGGGATAACTGCGGGTCCGACTGCCGAGGCTGTTCCATCAATCGCTGCGGTTCCTCTAGCCCGCTGCTGGTACTTGACTCGCGGCCCCTCTCCCTGCCGCCGCCTGCCAAGCCTGACTGCTGCGCTCGCTGCCGCTCTAACCGCTCCTGCCTCTCCTGCCTGGCTCGCGCCTTCTGCCTCTGCCTTGCCCCCTGGCCCTGCCTCTTGGAGCTCCTGCGCGGAGCCTGGGGTTGTGGATAGGTGTAATCAGAGTACTCGGCTGTTGGGGCAGTGTATCGGGGGTTAACATCACACCGATGGTAGGAAACCGTTGGCTCGTGAGAGTCATGGAATGGCATCTGGCCCGGCTGCTGCTGCCTCACTACGGCTATATTCTGTGAAGGGGTTAATACGTGTCGGGGTGACTGCTGCTGTAAGCGATTACTAGGCCTGCTGGCGGGAATGTAGTGTCGCCTCCTTGCCCCTTTTCCCCTAACTGTGTGGCCTTCCTCTTCTGAACTAGCTGGTTCCCCTATGGGCTCCCCTAAGCTGCTCCCCCCTTCCCTGCTGCTGCTATACTCACTGCTAAAACTCTCCGGACTATGTGCAGGGGGGTTATATGCTTGCCTGCCGGCTGCCTTTTCTTTTCCCTTCCCCTTACCCCTGCCTCCTATGTGCCTGCCTGGGCCAAAGCTGCTGCACACCTCGCGCGCTACCCTCCCCCCCCCCCCACGTGCTGGGCCGCCATCTTGGGAGGACGAGCGGCCTAACCGCGCGCTTCCCTGCCGCTCTTCGCTCGGCCTGAGCTCACCTGCTGCCGCCGCTGTGGTCCTGCGCCCGGATGCGCGCTCGTGGCGATGTTTGGAGCCAGTCCCAGTTGCAGAAACCAGTCCTCCGCCTTCAGTGTCCCCGAGGACTGCCGACCGTAGGGCCTGTGCTGCCGGTCTCTCTGTCGCGCGCCGAGGTACCGGCGCCCCTCCTCCGCCAGGGCTACCGGACCCTCTCGGGCAATCGCCGACACGGCTGTCCCTCCGTCCTCCCCTCTTCCTTGCTGGGCTCGGGCTGAGCCTTACCGGCGGCTGCTTCCTTCTCCTCGGCCGACCTCGTGGAGCCTCTCCCTGGATGCCGCCATCTTCTCCCGATTCCTGGCGAAGTTCCTCTTGCCCGGTGTTCGTTGCCTGGACCGTGGGTGTCCGGCATGTCGCCAGCAGCTCCTCAAGCCACCGGGTCCCGTCTTTCTTCACCGCCTCCTTGATCAGGCCTTGTAAGTCCTCCATATTTTGTAAATCCAAAGGGTATCTTTTCATCTGGGCTGGCGCTGACACGACCCTCTTCTTCCGCTGCACGCTTCTTCTCCCGATAAATCCGCGCTCTCTTCGCCTCCCCGGCCTGTACTTCCACCGGATAACCCGCTCCTTCTCTTTTGCCGGCCGACTTCTTCCACCCGCTAGTCCCGGTCCTCCTTTTCTTATCCTCTGGCGTCCTCTTCCACCCGATACTCCTGGCTTTCTCCTATTCTTTCCGGCCGTCTCTCCTCTCCGCTCTCACCGCTCTTCTCGCAATCTTTCGCCTTTAATCCCGTTGTCCTCTAGCGCTCCTTCTCTCTCGCTGTCTAACACACTACTGCTTTCCCGCTCCCCGCTCTCGTCTCTTCCTGTCTGTAGCTCCTCCCCTTCCCTCTAATCCCTCACTATTCTCAAATCTCCCTCACCTTCACGCCCCGCCCCCAGTCCCACGCCGCCTCGCTAAACACTTTGCGGCATACAAAGAGTTTGGTTTAGGAGATGTGGTATGCCTCCCTTAAGAGGTGAGTTTTTAGAGCACGCCTGAAATTGTGTGTCGGAGATTGCCTGGATAGTTTGGGGTAGCGCGTTCCAGAGGATGGGTGCTGCTCTGGAGAAGTCTTGGAGAGAGAGAAGTTTGAATTTAAAGGGCACTTAATCTGAGCAGAGGGTGGTGGATTGAGATGAGGGAGACAATGTAGGGCGGCGCAGTGCTGTGGAGAGCGTTATGAGTTTAAATAGAGATCACTGCAAACAGTATTAATTGCACCTTATACATTATCATCTGTATTTATGCATGTACTTACAGCCGGCTCTCCTTTGCAGAGAGCACTCCAGAGTTTCTATAATTCCTAATGATATAGACCTGACGGCATGGACCTGAATATGGACAGCAGCTGAGGTGTCAGCACACAGGTGCCCATTGCAGTGAGCTTCTAATACACCTGATTGACTTATAAAAGGCTGGAATGAAAGTTGGAATACAGCTTTAAGAATTTTGGTGTAAACTTGGAAATTCATTAAGATACATATAGACTTTGTTTTCTGATGCCAAGCTGGGACAATCTGGATAGGGAAATAGTGAATAATTCAACAAATAGATGGTGACACATAAAAATTTGCCCCAAAATATTAAAGGAGCACGGCTCCTGAACAAGAACATGCTGCAGTTTTTAATGGCAGTGTAGGTTTCCCTGAATGCCGCGAGCTAACTAAGGAGGCGGCACATGACTGGGAACAGGCACGGTAGGGGTTAAGCAGAGCGAGCATAAGGGGTGGAGTTTAGACAGGAAAGAAGGGGGGGAGCGGAAGGAGCTTCAGTTAGGAGTCAAGCGGTGAAGAGAGAAGGACAGAGCAGAGACAGCAGCATAAGAAGTTTTCAAGGAGAAAAAGAGGATTTTTGAAGCAGCGAGAGTGCAACAGAGAGAAGGAGCAGCAAGAAGAAGGGAGGCGTGGAAAAGAGTACCTGCAAGTGGGAAGAAAGGAGCACCTTCAAGTCCGTGGGATCCAGAAGCCCCAAGATCCGAGGATGGCGTGCGCAGATCCAGGAGGAGATTCATCGGGACGGCGCTGAGTGGCTGGAGGAAATAATGGCAAGTTGCCGATCGGGCTCGGAGTCGGGGAGGCCAGTCGGGCCGGCTGCAGGGCTTCCGGCGGCAAGCAGAGGAGCGGAGCAACCGGGGGATGCCGGGCGAGGCCGCCCGAAGAGAAGAAAAAACCCCCCAGCGAGGCTTAGCCCAAGCCCCGCAGCTAAGAGGGTCGGCCGCAGGAGCGGTCGCGGCGGCGGGACGCGCCACGATGTGTATGGCGGGAGATTCAAACCGCGCGGCAGTTGGAGGGCCCGCGGAGGAGCAGCGGGAACAGCCGATCGGCAGTCCGCAAGGCAGAAGAGGCACAGCGGCAGCATTAAGCGGAGGCTCCGCGTCCAGGAGCCAGCGCGCAGTCGGGCGCACGGCTGCAGCAGGACACAGCACGGAGCAATTGAGGAGGCACGAGACACGTGTGGAGGCATGGCGGGAAAGCAGGCCCTCTCAAGATGGCGGCACAGCGATGCGGCAGCGTCAGGTACCGGGGAGAAGGGGGGGAGGAGAAGCCCCTGGGGAGCAGGTGGCCAGGCCCTTAAACCCATTGCCTGGGAGGGAAAACACAGGGGGGGGGGGGAGGGATAGGGATTATAGCCCGGCCACCAGCTCTGCTAGCAGTGTAGGCACTAGGGCAGGGAGCGCACAGGAATGCAGGGAAAGTGGGGAGATATCAGGAGATAGTGGGACGTCCGGGGTGGCACTCATTACGGAGGGCCCCCCGATAGGGGCCTATGTCGGTCACTCCGCACATAGGCGGCGCCATAGCCAGCACGTACCATATATCACACCCGCTGGCACCGGGTACGCAGGCAGCACCCAGGGTCGCGAGCATAGCAGCCGTGCGGCTCGCAGACATCATTTTTTACAGCAAGCAATCGCAGGCACTAGCACGCATAGGCGCTGCTATGTCAATCCACGTTTCGTGGTGGCCCCATCTTCCGGGGGGGGGGGGGGGTGATTCATCGCAGGGGTACGCCAGTCGCGCTAGCGGCAATAGACAAGATCTGGGTGCAAAACGTAGACAGCAAGAGAGAGCCAGGAGGGAGATACCAGAAAAGGCGCGAAAGCGAGCTTGCTAGATTAGGGGCAGAGGCAAGCGAAAACAGGAGGAGACCAAGCGGAGAGGCTCTGGGCGACGGGTCAAGGGATCCAGGTCAGCGGTATCACCAGGAAACCTACCGCCAAGCAGCACCTCCGTCACCTTATACAGCAAGTATGCACAATATACGCCACGCGAAGCGGGATACACCACAAGAACGGCCGGAGCAGGGCCACCTTTGTACAGCAAGTGGTTCTGCAACGAGAGAAGCTCCGCATGTGAGTACGCGGCAGCCATCGTATAGCAGAGGCAGGAGCCCCGGAGGAAGGATGGCAGGGACCTTGCCCTTGGCGGTGCCGGAGGACGGTCATGCCGGTGAGTTACATTGTTTAAATGCATGGAAGAATGTTATGGATCCCGCTAAGGCAGCGGAGAAAAATGATTTGGTTTTGGTGTTGAAATAGGTGTTGAGTAAAATAGATAAAAGTGATGTGTTATCGGTGTCCTGTGGTTCCCCAGGGGGCTCGGGCCCGCCTGCGGGGCAGGAGGGTGGTGGCTTAGCAGCCGGTGGTGATGTTGACTCGTATATACAAAAAAAAAAAAAAAAAAAGTGTCTTATGGTCATCCGGGGAGACGAGACTCACCCGTGGTTGGTAATGTGGCTCACGCTCCCGGGACTCGTCAGCGGTGGCGAGCGGGAAAAGCGAAGAGTCGGTAAAAGATGGTTTACGATTTCTGATCCAATTTTTGGTGGCGGGGAGCCGAGGCTCGCCCGTGGTTGGTAATTTTCCCGTGGTTGGTAATTTAACTCACGCGCCCGGGACTCGTCAGTGGTGGCAAGTGGGAAAAGCGAAGAGTCGGTAAAAGATGGTTTACGATTTCTGATCCAATTTTTTAGAGGCGGGGAGCCGAGGCTCGCCCGTGGTTGGTAATTTTCCCGTGGTTGGTAATTTAACTCACGTGCCCGGGACTCGTCAGCGGTGGCGAGCGAGAGAAGCGAAGAGTCGGTCAAGGATGGTTTACGGTTTCAGATTCCTCGGGACTCGCCTGTGGGTCGTGTGGTGGCGCTATGACGAGGACTTTCGTCGGCGCGTTTCGGCGTATGGTTGAAACTCATCTTAGCACAACGCCCTCAAAACCTACTTTTCAAGGGTGAGGAAGCAAGAATCCTTAGACAGGGTTTTACCTACGGTTTTTTAATCCCGTTTTCCTTTCAGGCAGCTTCCATTATGTGCGCAAATTTAAAATCGGTTTAAAAAAAATATATATATATAGAGCTAGTGAAAGAAAAGGTTAATAAAGAAGTGGCGGCCGGCCGCATGGCCGGCCCCTTTCGACGAGCCACCATTTGTGAATTTGCGGGTCTCCCCATTGGGGTTAGTCCCTAAGAAGGAGACAGGCAAGCTTCAACTGATGCATCATCTATCCTTCCCAAAAGGGGGGTCGGTAGATGATGGCATTACAAAAGAACAAGCATCGGTGGTTTATGCGTCCTTTGACCAAGCGGTCGCTCTGGTTAGAGCAGCAGGTAAGCGGGCACATTTAGCTAAAGCCGACATTGAGTTCGGTTTTTTAGGCGGCTGCCGATTCATCCTGAGGGTTTCCACTTGTTGGGACGCAAGGTAGATAACCAGTTCTTCTACGACATGTGCCTGCCGATGGGCTGCTCGATTTCATGCTATTACTTCGAGCTTTTCAGTTCCTTCCGGGAATGGAGGCTCAGGTTTGAAACGGGCATCACATCGGTGACCCATTACCTGGATGATTTCCTGTTTATCGGTACGGTATCATCGGGCACCTGGGGTTTTTTGTTGCATACTTTCCGGTCGCTGATGCATGAGGCGGGGGTCCCATTGTCAGAGAAAAAAAAACAAACGATGGGCCCGGTGACTAGGCTGATTTTCCTAGGGATCGAGATAGACACCGAGGAAATGGTTTTTAGATTACCGATAGAAAAAATTGCCCGCCTTCGGCAGACGGTAAACTATGTCGTACAATGTAAAAAAGTTACGTTGCGTCACATGCAGGCTCATGGGTCACGTTTTTCTAGAAGATTGTCTCTATAAAGGAGCCACATTACTTCATTAGAGTCACACCAGGGATACGAGGGGTTTTACACATATGGAAAATCTTCTTGGAAGCCTTTAATGGGCAGGTGGTATGCCTCAAAGAGGAGTGGTCGGATACAGGTCTTAGCCTGTCCGCGGACGCAGCGGGATCAACAAGTTTTTGGTGTAATTTTCCGGAATCACTGGTGCAGGGAACCCTGGCCGGTATCCTGGTTGGAGAAACGATGGAATCAAAACATTACTCTGTTGGAGTTTTTTCCCGTTGGTGGTGGCAAGGAGTTACAAGACCACAAGGTGTGTTTTTTGGGTTCGATAATGCTTCAGTGGTGCAATTTATTAACCGGCAGTCATCATCTTCCCACCGGTGTTGGCGCTTGTGAGACATGTGGTTCTGAGATGTTTACAGCTTAATATATATTTACTGGCAAAACATGTACCGGGTTATAAAAACGTGGCAGCTGACGCGCTCTCTCGTTCGCAGATGGAGCGGTTCAGAGAGCGGCACCCACAGGCGGATGCATTGGGGGTACGCTGCCCGCATTTCTTGTGGTAACTGGTAGAGCAGAGCTGCTGAAGCTTGTCGAGTCATCCGTAGCGGTGGGGAACCTGGAAAATTATAACGCGGTGTGGCAAAAATGGTTGTTTTTTCTGGACGGTTCTGTGGCTGGGGGCGAGAAGGCCCGTTCAGCGACCCTGGATATGTTGGCGTCTCTGCGGGTGAGACGGGCGTCGGTAGATTTGGCAAAAAGCACCTCGCGGGCGTGGCATTTTTATTAAAGTTGCACGGTTTTAAGGACGTTACAACAGAGTTCGTTTTTCGCCAGATAGTGCGCGGGTGGAAGAAAGAAAAGGTCGGTTCAGATTCCCCGTCGCCCGATTTCGTATCAGTTGTTGTGTAAATTATTGGACTCTTTACAAGTCACATGTTACAACGACTACGAGGCGTTGCTGTTCAGGACGGCATTCTTACTGGCGTTTTTTGCGGCGCTCAGGATCGGCGAGTTAGTGCCGAAGAGCAAGTTGTTATGCCGGGAGGATTAATGGTTGACGACGTGGTAGCGGTGGATGACGGTTTACGCGTCAGGATTTTAAAAAAAACAAAAAACCGACGTGTACGGCAGGGGTGAGTGGGTGCCGATCACTCGATTAGGCTCAGGATGGTGCCCATTAGATACGGCAGCCAGTTACATGGCATCAAGGCCGGCAGGGGAGCAATTTTTGGTCCACGCGTCCGGTCTCCCCCTCACTCTTTTTCAAGTTTCGGCGGGGTGAAAATCGTCTTTGAGGACTATGGGCCTCGACCCGAAGGAATTCGGGACCCATTCTTTTAGAATTGGAGCGGCAACGTCGGCAGATGCGGGAGGGATGAACGAAGATGGTGTAAAAAACGGCTTGGGAGATGGAAGTCACAAACATATAAGTTATATGTGCGACCCGATCTAACTGTGGGAGATTTAAGTTAGCACCCGGTATCCCGGTTTCTGTTTTAGCGGTAGGCTCATGTGTTTTCAAGTTTTTGCCCTCGTTTGGTTTTCATTTGTTCGCAGCAGCGGAGCCGTGGAAAGTGCATATAATCGGTCACTCCTACATTTACTGGGCGGAAAGGAGGGCAGCCGTTCGGCCTTTAGGATCGGAGCTAGGCCTGACCGGAACATCCGTAACCTGGCACGGAGTCCGGGGGCTGATATGGCCCGACATGTGGAAGTTGGTGGTGGACATTGCCAGAAGTACCCCCCGGAGAGTGGTTTTGGTTGTTCACGCCGGGGGGAACGATCTCGGGAAAGTAAAGACTCGCGACCTGTTGGTCATTATGAAACAGGATTTGTGGCGTTTTCGGGAATGTTTTAATGGATGCATCATCGTTTGGTCGGACATAGTGGCACGGAGACACTGGAATGGAGCAAGAAACCGGGAAGCGGTGGATAGAGCCAGGAGGCTGGTGAACATGAAAATAGCTCAGTTTGTTCAGTCTATTGGAGGGGTGGCGGTTCGCCATTGGGAGTTGGAAGAGAAGGAGACATTGAGGAGGGACAGTGTTTCACCTCAACGAGGTGGGGTTGGATACGTTCCTATCCGGCTTGCAGGATGGGGTCGAGAAAGCTCTAGCTCGGGTTGGTGGGGTGGGGACGGAATGAGCCGCAGTAACGCGGCACATCCCGTGTGGCCCGGAATTTGTCCATGCTGTTAAGGAATAGAGGAAGGTTTGCAAGCCGAAGGAACGGGGCTTACAAACGTCCTCAGTGGACGGTTTACGAACTGTAAGAATTAACACGGACAGCATGGATAGTGATCGATCGTTAAATTAAGTTATCGTTGAGACCGTTTAATAAATAAAGCTGTGGCCTACCCCACAATTTCAGCAAGAAGTTGTAAGACATGGTTATTTATTAGGTAAGTGAGCGGGTAAGTGATTGAGTGTTCCCAGTCCTGAATGCCGCGAGCTAACTAAGGAGGCGGCACATGACTAGGAACAGGCACGGTAGGGGTTAAGCAGAGCGAGCATAAGGGGTGGAGTTTAGACAGGAAAGAAGGGGGGGAGCGGAAGGAGCTTCAGTTAGGAGTCAAGCGGTGAAGAGAGAAGGACAGAGCAGAGACACCCGCCCACCCGCCCGTAAGGTCAGGGAGGGAGAGGAGGTGGGCTAGTTAGAGAGGACAGTCGTCGGAAGTTGTCACAGCTGGGTTTGGCCCGGAATTTGTCCATGCTGTTAAGGAATAGAGGAAGGTTTGCAAGCCGAAGGAACGGGGCTTACAAACGTCCTCAGTGGACGGTTTACGAACTGTAAGAATTAACACGGACAGCATGGATAGTGATCGATCGTTAAATTAAGTTATCGTTGAGACCGTTTAATAAATAAAGCTGTGGCCTACCCCACAATTTCAGCAAGAAGTTGTAAGACATTGGTTATTTATTAGGTAAGTGAGCGGGTAAGTGATTGAGTGTTCCCAGTCTGAGATAACAGCCTGACTGGAGGTTACCTGTTGTTTTAACAAAAATGCATCCATAGGGCTGAGTCCACACTGGGGCTGGTTTCCAGTGCAATGTGCACAGCGGGTATTCCACTTGCAGATCAGCAGTAGAAAGCCTGCCTCCGAGACCGCACCGTTTGGATTTTGGAGGAGGTTTGGTTGTGTATTTCTGTGCGGAATTCACCCTCTCAAGAGGTGAATTCCACAGCAGAAACGGCAATAAAATTGAAACGCTGTAGAACTGAATTCACAGCTTGTGGATGAACAGTAGTGCACTCTCTCATCTGCACGTCAGTAGTAATAGTAATGCTCTCTCACATCTGCATGTCAGTAGTAATAGTAGTGCGCTCTCACATCTGCATGTAAGTAGTAACAGTAGTGCTCTCTCACATCTGCATGTCAGTAGTGATAGTAGTGCAATCTCTCATCTGCACGTCAGTAGTAATAGTAGTGCGCTCTCACATCTGTACATCATTGGTAATAGTAGTGCTCCCTCACATCTGCACGTCAGTAGTAATAGTAGTGCGCTCTCACATCTGCATGTTAGTAGTAACAGTAGTGCTCTGTCATATCTGTGTCAGGATGTGCTGCTGGGATCTGTTGTACTATGTACTCCTAGCAGCACAGCTACAGGTGGTTGAGGGTTAATTGAGCTGGCTGGGTGTGGTACTTCCTGCTAGCCAATCTCCTGGGTCTGTGCTCACATATAAACCCAGCTTCTGGTCAGTCTGGCTGGGTCTCTGGGTGAGCAATCATGTTAGTTCTGTGGTCTGTAACTTGTTATCAGTCATGTTCAGCTTCTTCCCACTCTGATCTGTGTTATGCAAGTAAGTTTGTAAGTAGGTATGTGTCTCTCTGCTTCCAGTGTGTCAGTTGGTGGATCCCTGACACGGTTCCCTATGTCAGCTTGTGTAGCTGACTGTCTATTCCCCCTGGTATGAGGACACATAGACTTGCTGTGAGTTCCATCTGTGTGCATGTGAGCTCTGGGTGGAGTCTGTCTGGGTTTCTATATGTTGCAGCTGGCTGTCTGCTCTGTCCTCTTGCAAGCTTGCTGTGCGATTTGTGCCTTGCTCGTTCATGTCCGTTTGTATGTTTAAATTCTGTCAGTTTTGTGTCAGTTTGCTGCGTGACCTGCTATCTGTGTCCTGTCCTGTTGCAGCTTTCTGTGTGAACTTTGTCCGATTCTGCTGGACTCCTGGTTAGTGTAGGGACTAGCGGTATAACCAGGAGCCGTGAAGTGGCCCGCTAGCTTCCATGTTTTGTACAAAATGTCAACCAATACCTGGTATTTACATTCAGCTTATCATCTGTTACTAGTGGTTGCATTGTGGCTACTGTCTGCTGTGTATTCTGGCTCTGAGTCCTGTGGTTCTGTCCCTGTCATGTGGCATGTGTATGTCTCCTGTTCTGTGGCGTGGCTCCTAGGATCAGCTAGGGCCCAGATCTGAAGACCGCTGGGCCGCCCTTAATTGGGGCGAGTTCCCCGCTTAGGTAGGGCCATGCCATCCTCCGTGTAGAACAGGGTCAGTTGCCTGAAACCTGTGTGAATCCCGTGTGACCCCGGTGCTACTTGTGTACATCCATCCCATCCATTCTATCCCTTTTTGGGTACGATCGTATGGGCTCCTATGCTTAGGTTGTCCACACGATCGTAACAATTTGCTCATCAGGAGTGATAGTAGTGCTCTCTCACATCTGCATGTTAGTAGTAACAGTAGTGCTCTCTCACCTCTGCACGTCAGTGGTAATAGTAGTGCGCTCTCACATTTGCACATGATTGGTCATAGTAGTGCGCTCTCTCATCTGCATGTCAGTAGTAATAGTAGTGCGCTCTCACATTTGCATGTCAGTAGTAATAGTAGTGCGCTCTCACATCTGCATGTTAGTAGTAACAGTAGTGCTCTCACATCTGCACGTCAGTAGTAATAGTAGTGCGCTCTCACATCTGCATGTTAGTAGTAACAGTAGTGCTCTCTCATATCTGCTCATCAGTAGTAATAGTAGACCGCTCTCACATCTGCATGTTAGTAGTAATAGTAGTGCGCTTTCATCTGCACGTCAGTAGTAATAGTAGTGCGCTCTCACATCTGCACGTCATTGGTAATAGTAGTGCGCTCTCACATCTGCACGTCATTGGTAATAGTAGTGCGCTCTCACGTCTGCACGTCATTGGTAATAGTAGTGCGCTCTCACGTCTGCACGTCATTGGTAATAGTAGTGCGCTCTCACGTCTGCACGTCATTGGTAATAGTAGTGCGCTCTCACGTCTGCACGTCATTGGTAATAGTAGTGCGCTCTCACGTCTGCACGTCATTGGTAATAGTAGTGCGCTCTCACGTCTCCACGTCATTGGTGATAGTAGTGCGCTCTCAAGTCTGCACGTCATTGGTAATAGTAGTGCGTTCTCAAGTCTGCACATCATTGGTAATAGTAGTGCGCTCTCACATCTGCACATCATTGGTAATAGTAGTGCGCTCTCACATCTGCACATCATTGGTGATAGTAGTGCGCTCTCACATCTGCACATCATTGGTAATAGTAGTGCGCTCTCACGTCTGCACGTCATTGGTAATAGTAGTGCGCTCTCACGTCTGCACGTCATTGGTAATAGTAGTGCGCTCTCACGTCTGCACGTCATTGGTAATAGTAGTGCGCTCTCACGTCTGCACGTCATTGGTAATAGTAGTGCGCTCTCAAGTCTGCATGTCATTGGTAATAGTAGTGCGTTCTCAAGTCTGCACATCATTGGTAATAGTAGTGCGCACTCACATCTGCACATCATTGGTAATAGTAGTTTGCTCTCACATCTGCACATCATTGGTAATAGTAGTGCGCTCTCTCATCTGCACGTCAGTAGTAATAGTAGTGCGTACTGTCATCTGCACGTCAGTAATAATAGTGCGCTCTCACTTCTGCACGCCAGTAGTAACCATTGCATGTCAATTTCTGCTTGAGTTTTGTGCGGATTATTTCCGCAGCTTGTGGACGAGATTTTCAAAATTTCATCCACTTGCTACTGTAAAAGTCACAGAGGCAGAGGGAACTAATTTACGTAAAAGCCCAAATCACTTGATGAAAATAATTAATCGATCAACGACTAAATCAGTTCGACTTATCAAAAACCGTATGGTCGATAATCTGAGATATATTAATATGTCTGTCTGTATATCCGCCTAACAGACATATATTAGATAATATCAAAAAAGATTAGTATAGAGAGTTGATCTTAATGTGAACCACAACACTCACTAGTATCGCTTGATTTTATATTCATAAATGAACGAAAAATCTCATAGATAATATACGATACTAGATAATGATTATAACTCCCTTACTTAGTAAACATGTTACCAACTGTTTGGCTCGTCTCCTAATATAAGGAGATCAGTCAGACAAATTATGAAGTCAGACAAGAATTGCCGCTTTAAAGCAAAGTTAGCTCATTTGTCCGAGTTGCCTTGGTCATAAAGCCTAGCGCTTGCAAGGTCCAGCATAAGATAGAGAGTGATGTCCCTTCATCTAGATCTCAATTTGGATAGATACTCCTGCCTAGATGCCCATATTTAGGGTATAAAAGCTGAATAAAGAGCATTTCTGCTTAGGCTAAAGGTTGAAGAGAGAGAGAGAGAGTGAGTTATATAGCCTCCTGCCCTGATGGTGGGTAGGTGGCCATCTGTAAAAGCAGCAGAATTTCCATGTGAAGGGTTGATACAGACATTCCACGGTAGATCTGCCACCTCTGAAATCCCCCAGAGGTTACTACTCATATCCAACTTTACAGTGCAGCATAATCCAAAATTTCAGGACCATCAAAAATACCCAGCTATATACAGCACAAGAATACTGTCTGACCCAGGATGCTTGCAGGAAATGCTCGGTGGTCCAGCAGTGATGGCTCCGGTATGAAATACTGAACAAGGTAATGCTTTGGTGTCTAACTGATTAATTACCGGCAGGTTAATGATCAGTAGCAATTGACCTTTTCACAGGTGTCTTGATCTTGCTATTTTTAACTTTTGAATATATATATGTGCCATATTGTCTGTACTAACCAAGCTTGATAAAGACCCTTTTACGGGTCGAAACATTGCTGGTTTTTTTCTATGGAGGAATAAAGGATACAATTTTTATTTCATCTCATGCTGCCTGGACTCCTTATACTTTGTCTGGGTGTCTCTTTTGGTCTTGATCCTGTTAGGGGGGTAACAAGGGGACCCGTCAGCTGATGCTGTCTGCTTCCCAATCAGTTGAACATGCGAGTATACTCGGAGGAGATCAATGGACAACACCGTATGTGCTAACCAAAGAAATGCCTGTTTAATGTATTCAATCTTTATACATTTCTACGAAGCGAGTGGCTTTATGCCAGATACAATTAAAATTAATAAGCGCACATATATTGATTTAAAACATCTCAGCCTCTTATCAGTATGTCCTCCTCAGGTGGGTGTTAATCGGGAGGTACATTCCTATAAGCTTGTTAGTAAGTTTCAACTAGAAATTATTTACAGATAAGAACAGCACAGAAACCTTGTGATATTCCAATTAATATTTCCAGGTGGATTATTCAGACTGAGATCTAACATATTTCTAGGTGAAAGTTGAAAACCATACAGATATATATGTGTATTATAGCAGACAAGCAAAGAGACAAAATGGAGTCTCTGTAGTCTATTTTTAAAGCGTCAGCCCTTACACGTATAAGCTTAAACCTTTAGCAGAAGAAGACGCAAATTATAAACACATAAGTATTCTGTGAAATACACTTATCATTCTCTATTTAAAGGCATAAACCTGAATTAACCCCCCACATCCCCCCGTTTGGACATAGGGTCCACCATCATGCTAGGTACTACAACCGATTCCCTAGAGTCATGTGGTGGTCCAGAAGTCCATCTGGGTTGAAGTTTAGCAAAAGCCTTTTTACTACAACGTGTGGTACAAGACATGATTAACTTTAAAGCAATATATATATATATGACGAACAAAATCATCACTACTTAAAGCATACTTTGTAATATTCTCGTGAACCACCCTCCTAAACCAGAGAACCAATTGGCAGGGTTCAAGGAACTAAATGTGTTACCCCACCAGCTATCCCTGGTTTCTGAGTTTTCAGTTGTCCATGCAAGCAGTATTTTTTTTTCCGACGGAACAGGAACAGCTAAGAAAGGAAAACTAGTGGCACCAGGTGTGTGTGTACAAGTCCAACAGTCTTTCACCTGTGAGGTGTTCAGTCCATCTACCAGTATTTGGTGGTGTCTAACAAGGTGGTTCTGGGCATTGTCCTTTTGCACCCTCTCACAGGGGCGAAGCATGGAGTGAGGAGTCCAAAAAGTCCATCAATAAACAAAATGTCCTTAGTTTTCCTTCTCATGGGGGGGCAAAGTAGGGCGTGAAAAGTCCCATTAGTCTCAAGACAAGCAACAGTTCCTTCAACTTTACTGAAGTAGGTGTGATCAGCAGGACTTGATAGGGCCCCTTGAATCTGGGCCCTAGGGATTTCCGGACACGCCTCTTTACGACCACCCAGTCTCCAGGTTGTAGGGAGTGAGATCCCTCTAAGTTGTCTAGGCCTGGAATGGGAGAAAAAGACTAGATTCTGGGTTACCATTAGTTGGTCACACAGGTGCTTTACATATCCGGCTACTATGTCATAGCCCTGCTGTAGGGCCTGTGGATGATACAGCCCCAATCTTGGCATAGAGCCAAACAACACTTCTTTTAACTTAAGTGTACCATTTAGTCTTTTAACTTTGCCTAAACTCTGCAGGTGTGAAGTGTGTACCTTTGTTTGAGTCAATCACTTCCGGTGCCCCATATCTGCAGGTTACCTCATTCATGAGCTCCTGTGCGATTACCTGCTTATTTACTTTGGTAACAGGGTAGGTCTCCGACCTGAAAAGACATCAACAACAACAAGCACGTATTCATACTTCCCAACAAGTGGGAGCTGAGTGTAGTCAATTTGCAATCCCTGAAATGGGTAGAGTGGTCTAGGCAAGTGTTATGTGGCAATTTTACTTCTGCCCTGTTGCTTACGGCAAAGATCATGCAAAATTGGACAAATGATGATGCAGCAGCTACAGAAAACCCAGGAGCCACCCGTCCTCGTTCAAGCGTCGACATCATTGCTGCTTTGATAGGTGTGTCTTTCCGTGCATCAGCTGGGCCATCATGGGGCACAGGGACCGTGGTAGGCAAGTGCTGTTGACTGTTCGCCATACGCCGTCCCATTTTTTCTGCTCCTCCCATATTTAGTCCATTTGTCTTTTTCTTTCTTGCTGGCTTGTAACTGTAAAGTCTTTAGCATATCAAAGTCCAAAGTTTTTATCAAAGTCCAAAGTTTTTATCAAAGTCCAAGTTCATGTCAAAGTCCAAAGTTATTGTTAAATTCTTCTTTTCTTCTTTTCTTCCATGGCTTGAGGGCCGCTGCCTTTGCTGTGTGGTCTGTGATGGCGTTGCCTCTTGTTTCTCTGGTGTAGGAATTGGTGTGAGCTTTCCACTTTGTCAGGTAGAAGAAAGTAGGGCCTCCGTGAGACTCTGCACCGCTGCACCATTCTTAATTGGCTGTCCTGCTGAGGTAACAAGCTGTCTGGCCTTCCATGTTGGGCCGTAATCATGAGCTATGCCAAATGCATACCGGGAGTCAGTGTAAATGTTTGCCGTCTTACCTTCTGCCACTCTACACGCCTCAGTGAGGGCCTTCAGCTCCGCTTCTTGTCCTGAAACATGCGGAGGCAGAGCTTCTGCTTTTAGGACATCTTGTTGTGTGACCACTGCATATCCAGTGTGGAGTCGTCAATCACCCCTGGTACCATCTATAACAAAAAAACTAAAAATGTGCATTGTTAACAAGGGCTTTCAGTTAACATAAAGAAGAGACAGTGTCTGCAATTGCATCTTCCTGGACATGTGCCAGGGGGTACTGACGGACCAAGGGGGCTAAGAGCTTGTTCCTCTGTGTGCATAAGAGTGAGGACAGGGAGAGGTGTCGCTTGGTCTGCTGCCATCCGACAGAAGGTCGGGTGACTTTCAGACCCGGGGTGTATACGAGCCTCACCGGACGGGTGAAGTTTGATACAACATCCGAAGGGTCCCATCACGTCAGTTCTCAATATGCTTTCAGGACCTTCCAGCACAAGGAAGCGCGTGAGGCATCGCGACTAGAGATGAGCGAGCACCAAAATGCTCGGGTGCTTGTTACTCGAGACGAACTTTTCCCGATGCTCGAGGGTTCGTTTCGAGTAACGAACCCTATTGAAGTCAATGGGCGACCCGAGCATTTTTGTATATTGCCGATGCTTGCTAAGGTTTTCGTTTGTGAAAATCTGGGCAATTCAAGAAAGTGATGGGAACGACACAGCAACAGATAGGGCAGGCGAGTGGCTACATGTTGGGCTGCATCTCAAGTTCCCAGGTCCCACTATTAAGCCACAATAGCGGCAAGAGTGCCCCCCCCCCCTCCCAACAACTTTTACTTCTGAAAAGCCCTCATTAGCAATGCATACCTTAGCTAAGCACCACACTACCTCCAACAAAGCACAATCACTGCCTGCATGACACTCCGCTGCCACTTCTCCTGGGTAACATGCTGCCCAACCCCCCCCCCCCCCCACGACCCAGTGTCCACAGCGCACACCAAACTGTCCCTGCCCAGCCTTCAGCTGCCCTCATGCCACGCCACCCTCATGTCTATTTATAAGTGCGTCTGCCAGAGGAACTGCAGGCACACACTGCAGAGGGTTGGCACGGCTAGGCAGTGACCCTCTTTAAAAGGGGCGGGGCAATAGTCCACAATGCTGTACAGAAGCAATGAGAAATCCAATCCTGTGCCACCTCCATCTGGAGCTGCACACGTGGGCATAGCAATGGGGAACCTATGTGCCACACACTATTCATTCTGTCAAGGTGTCTGCATGCCCCAGTCAGACCGCGGTTTTTTATAAATAGTCACAGGCAGGTACAACTCCGCAATGGGAATTCCGTGTGCACCCACAGCATGGGTGGCTCCCTGGAACCCACCAGCTGTACATAAATGTATCCCATTGCAGTGCCCTGGACAGCAGAGCTAACGTCAGATTAAATGCAGGTGGGCTTCGGCCCACACTGCATGCCCCAACCTGACCGGGGTTTTTAATTCATAGACACAGGCAGGTACAACTCCCTATTGTGAAGTCCCTGTGGACCGACAGCATGGGTGGCTCCCTGGAACCCACCGGCGGTACATAAATATATCCCATTGCATTGCCCATCACAGCTGAGGTAATGTCATGTTTAATGCAGGTGGGCTTCGGCCCACACTGCATGCCCCAGTCAGACTGGGGTTCTTTAGAAGTGGACACATGCAGTTACAACTCCCTGTGGACCCACAGCATGGGTGGGTGCCAGGAAGCCACCGGCGGTACATAAATATATCCCATTGCATTGCCCATCACAGCTGAGGTAATGTCATGTTTAATGCAGGTGGGCTTCGGCCCACACTGCATGCCCCAGTCAGACTGGGGTTCTTTAGAAGTGGACACATGCAGTTACAACTCCCTGTGGACCCACAGCATGGGTGGGTGCCAGGAAGCCACCGGCGGTACATAAATATATCCCATTGCATTGCCCATCACAGCTGAGGTAATGTCATGTTTAATGCAGGTGGGCTTCGGCCCACACTGCATGCCCCAGTCAGACTGGGGTTCTTTAGAAGTGGACACATGCAGTTACAACTCCCTGTGGACCCACAGCATGGGTGGCTCCCTGGAACCCACCGGCGGTACATAAATATATCCCATTGCAGTGCCCTGGACAGCAGAGCTAACGTCACATTAAATGCAGGTGGGCTTCGGCCCACACTGCATGCCCCAACCTGACCGGGGTTTCTAATTCATAGACACAGGCAGGTACAACTCCATATTGTGAAGTCCCTGTGGACCGACAGCATGGGTGGCTCCCTGGAACCCACCGGCGGTACATAAATATATCCCATTGCATTGCCCATCACAGCTGAGGTAATGTCATGTTTAATGCAGGTGGGCTTCGGCCCACACTGCATGCCCCAGTCAGACTGGGGTTCTTTAGAAGTGGACACATGCAGTTACAACTCCCTGTGGACCCACAGCATGGGTGGCTCCCTGGAACCCACCGGCGGTACATAAATACATCCCATTGCAGTGCCCAACACAGCTGATGTAACGTCAGCTGTAATGCAGGTGGGCTAAAAATTAATTTGATTACACTGTAGGCGAGGGCCCCAAAAAATTGGTGTACCAACAGTACTAATGTACCTGAGAAAAATTGCCCATGCCCAACCAAGAGGGCAGGTGAAACCCATTAATCACTTTGGTTAATGTGGCTTAATTGGTAACTAGGCCTGGAGGTAGCCCAGTTAAAATAAAAATTGGTTCAGGTGAAAGTTTCAACGCTTTAATGAGCATTGAAACGTCTAAAAATTGTTTAGAAAAATTATATGACTGAGCCTTGTGGGCCTAAGAAAAATTGCCCGTTCGGCGTGATTACGTGAGGTTTCAGGAGGAGGAGCAGGAGGAGGAGGAGGAATATTATACACAGATTGATGAAGCAAAAAGGTCCCCGTTTTTGATGGGGATAGAGAACGATGCTTCCATCCGCGGGTGCAGCCTACGTATTGCTTAGGTATCGCTGCTGTCCGCTGGTGGAGAAGAGAAGTCTGGGGAAATCCAGGCTTTGTTCATCTTGATGAGTGTAAGCCTGTCGGCACTGTCGGTTGACAGGCGGCTACGCTTATCTGTGATGATTCCCCCAGCCGCACTAAACACCCTCTCTGACAAGACGCTAGCCGCAGGACAAGCAAGCACCTCCAGGGCATAGAGCGCGAGTTCAGGCCACGTGTCCAGCTTCGACACCCAGTAGTTGTAGGGGGCAGAGGCGTCACGGAGGACGGTCGTGCGATCGGCTACGTACTCCCTCACCATCCTTTTACAGTGCTCCCGCCGACTCAGCCTTGACTGGGGAGCGGTGACACAGTCTTGCTGGGGAGCCATAAAGCTGTCAAGGGCCTTAGAGAGTGTTGCCCTACCTGTGCTGTACATGCTGCCTGATCTCTGCGCCTCCCCTGCTACCTGGCCCTCGTAACTGCGCCTTCGGCCACTAGCGCTGGTATCCAAGGAGGCGGCAGCATCAACGGTGTAGAGATTATAAAAAAAGGGTTTTATTGCTCCATAAAATGGAGACGTTTTGACTTAATCTAAGTCTTTTTCAAGCCTTTTTCAGGCTTGAAAAAGACTTAGATTAAGTCGAAACGTCGCCATTTTATGGAGCAATAAAACCCTTTTTTTATAATCTCTACACCGTTGATGCTGCCGCCTCCTTGGATACCATTGCATTTATTTGGGGTTTGGTTCATGACCCCACAGGTGGCTTGGCATATACAGACTGGAACCTCTGCACTGAAGTGCATGTGTTAGGTGTGCTGCGGGACTTTCCTATTTCTACTGATTCGGCCACTAGCGCTGTCGGATGGGAATTTTACCATCAGTTTGTCCGCCAGGGTCCTGTGGTATAGCATCACTCTCGAACCCCTTTCCTCTTCAGGTATGAGAGTGGAAAGGTTCTCCTTATACCGTGGGTCAAGCAGTGCGTACACCCAGTAATCCGTAGTGGCCAGATTGCGTGTAACGCGAGGGTCACGAGAAAGGCATCCTAACATGAAGTCAGCCATGTGTGCCATGGTACCTGTACGCAACACATGGCTGTCCTCACTAGGAAGATCACTTTCAGGATCCTCCTCCTCCTCCTCAGGCCATACACGCTGAAAGGATGACAGGCAAGCAGCATGTGTACCCTCAGCAGTGGGCCAAGCTGTCTCTTCCCCCTCCTCCTACTCCTCACCGCGCTGAGATATAGACAGGAGGGTGCTCTGACTATCCAGTGACATACTGTCTTCCCCCGGCTCTGTTTCTGAGCGCAAAGCGTCTGCCTTTATGCTTTGCAGGGAACTTCTCAAGATGCATAGCAGAGGAATGGTGACGCTAATGATTGCAGCATCGCCGCTCACCCCCTGGGTAGACTCCTCAAACTTTCCATGGACCTGGCAGATGTCTGCCAACCAGGCCCACTCTTCTGAAAAGAATTGAGGAGGCTGACTCCCACTGCGCCGCCCATGTTGGAGTTGGTATTCCACTATAGCTCTACGCTGCTCATAGAGCCTGGCCAACATGTGGAGCGTAGATTTCCACCGTGTGGGCACGTCGCACAGCAGTCGGTGCACTGGCAGATTAAACCGATGTTGCAGGGTGCGCAGGGTGGCAACGTCCGTGTGGGACTTGCGGAAATGTGCGCAGAGCCGGCGCACCTTTCCGAGCAGGTCTGACAAGCGTGGGTAGCTTTTCAGAAAGCGCTGAACCACCAAATTAAAGACGTGGGCCAGGCATGGCACGTGCGTGAGGCTGCCGAGCTGCAGAGCCGCCACCAGGTTACGGCCGTTGTCACACACGACCATGCCCGGTTGGAGGCTCAGCGGCGCAAGCCAGCGGTCGGTCTGCTCTGTCAGACCCTGCAGCAGTTCGTGGGCCGTGTGCCTCTTATCTCCTAAGCTGAGTAGTTTCAGCATGGCCTGCTGACGCTTGCCCACCGCTGTGTTGCCACGCCGCGCGACACCGACTGCTGGCGACGTGCTGCTGCTGCTGACACATCTTGATTGTGAGACAGAGGTTGCGTTGGAGGAGGAGGAGGGTGCTTTAGTGGAGGAAGCATACACCGCCGCAGTTACCAGCACCGAGCTGGGGCCCACAATTCTGGGGGTGGGTAGGACGTGAGCGGTCCCAGGCTCTGACTCTGTCCCAGCCTCCACTAAATTCACCCAATGTGCCGTCAGGGAGATATAGTGGCCCTGCACGCCTGTGCTTGTCCACGTGTCTGTTGTTAAGTGGACCTTGGCAGTAACCGCGTTGGTGAGGGCGCGTACAATGTTGCGGGAGACGTTGTCGTGCAGGGCTGGGACGGCACATCGGGAAAAGTAGTGGCGACTGGGAACTGGGTAGCGCGGGGCCGCCGCCGCCATCATACTTTTGAAGGATTCTGTTTCCACAACCCTATACGGCAGCATCTCCAGGCTGATAAATTTGGCTATGTGCACGTTTAACGCTTGAGCGTGCAGGTGCGTGGCGGCGTACTTGCGCTTGCGCTCAAACACTTGCGCTAGCGACGGCTGGACGGTGCGCTGAGAGACATTGGTGGATGGGGCCGAGGACAGCGGAGGTGAGGGTGTGGGTGCAGGCCAGGAGACGGTAGTGTCTGTGTCCTCAGAGCGGGGTTGGATCTCAGTGGCAGGTTGGGGCACAGGGGGGGAGGCAGCGGTGCAAACCGGAGGCGGTGAACGGCCTTCGTCCCACCTTGTGGGGTGCTTGGCCATCATATGTCTGCGCATGCTGGTGGTGGTGAGGCTGGTGGTGGTGGCTCCCCGGCTGATCTTGGCGCGACACAGGTTGCACACCACTGTTCGTCGGTCGTCTGCACTCTCAGTGAAAAACTGCCAGACCTTTGAGCACCTCGGCCTCTGCAGGGTGGCATGGCGCGAGGGGGCGCTTTGGGAAACAGTTGGTGGATTATTCGGTCTGGCTCTGCCTCTACCCCTGGACACCGCACTGCCTCTTGCAACCTGCCCTGCTGCTGCCCTTGCCTCCCCCTCTGAAGACCTGTCCTCAGTAGGCGTAGCAAACCCGGTGGGGTCAGTCACCTCATCGTCCTGCTGCTCTTCCTCCGAATCCTCTGTGCGCTCCTCCCTCGGACTTACTGCCCTTACTACTACCTCACCGATAGACAACTGTGTCTCAACATCATCGTCCTCCTCACCCACTGAAAGGTCTTGAGACAGTTGGCAGAAGTTCCCAGCCTCATCCCCCGGACCCCGGGAACTTTCCAATGGTTGGGCATCAGTCACGATAAACTCCTCTGGTGGGAGAGGAACCACTGCTGCCCAATCTGAGCAGGGGCCCGAGAACAGTTCCTGGGAGTCTGCCCGCTCCTCAGAATGTCTCATTGTAATGGAGTGAGGAGGCTGGGAGGAAGGAGGAGCAGCTGCCAGAGGATTCTGAGTTGCAGCAGTGGACGGCGCAGAACTGTGGGTGGACGATAGATTGCTGGAAGCACTTTCTGCCATTCACAACAGGACCTGCTCACACTGCTCATTTTCTAATAAAGGTCTACCGCGTGGACCCATTAATTGTGCGATGAATGTGGGGACGCCAGAAACGTGCCTCTCTCCTAATCCCACAGCAGTCGGCTGCGATACACCTGGATCAGGAGCTCGGCCTGTGCCCACACCCTGACTTGGGCCTCCGCGTCCTCGGCCGCGTCCACGTCCTCTAGGCCTACCCCTACCCATCAGCATGCTGTATTACCAGTAATGCAGAAACAGAACGCTGTAATTAAATGTGCCGCTTATTGGCCTGTGGTTGGAGGCTGACTTCGCTTACGGAACGCCAGGAAATAATTTTGCGCAAGCCTGCTGTAACACTTAGCTGGCTGCGTATGAATTTGGAGAACTACTACACCCAGCACAGACCCAGAACACTGAGGACACTCACAGGCAGCCCAAATAGATTTTTTTCCACAAATTTTTTTGCAAAGGCCCACTGCCTATATTCAATCAATATGTCTTCTGTCCCTGCCTAAGCGCTTCTGGCCCTAGGGTATGTCACAGAACTGCAGAGTGTTGCACTGTGAACTGCAATACAGCGGTGATTTCAGAGCCCAGACAGAGCCAGGAAATAATTTTGTGCAAGCCTGCTGTAACACTTAGCTGGCTGCGTATGAATTTGGAGAACTACTACACCCAGCACAGACCCAGAACACTGAGGACACTCACAGACAGCCCAAATAGATTTTTTTCCACAAATTTTTTTGCAAAGGCCCACAGCCTATATTCAATCAATATGTCTTCTGTCCCTGCCTAATCGCTTCTGTCCCTGGAGTATTACTGCAGGGCGCAATGCTCTGCACGGCCGATATACCAAAAAAAAAAAATGTGCAACACTGCTAAAAGCAGCCTCAACAGTACTGCACACGGTTAGATGTGGCCCTAAGAAGGACCGTTGGGGTTCTTGAAGCCTAAAATACTCCTAGCACTCTCCCTATAGCAGCTCCGGCACCAACAACACTTTCCCTCCTCTATGTCAGAACACATCTGTGGCGAGCCGCAGGAGGGGCCGATTTTTATACTCAGGTGACACCTGATCTCGCCAGCCACTCACTGCAGGGGGGTGGTATAGGGCTTGAACGTCGCAGGGGGAAGTTGTAATGCCTTCCCTGTCTTTCAATTGGCCAGAAAAGCGCGCTAACGTCTCAGAGATGAAAGTGAAAGTAACCCGAACATCGCGTGGTACTCGTTACGAGTAACGAGCATCTCGAACACGCTAATACTCGAACGAGTATCAAGCTCGGACGAGTACGTTCGCTCATCTCTAATCGCGACCCTTTAACCATTACCTCAAGCGGTTCAGTTTCTGCCAGCTGAATTGGCACTTCTGAAACCCCTTGCACCGATTACCACTAGACAATCAGGCTGGTATTCTATTTCAAATAGATCATAACCTTGTTGCAAGAAGGAAAAAGAAAATTCTTTAAAAATTTAAAAATAGCTGACCTGCAATACCTAGATCAACTATATCTCCCCCCCCCCCCTTTGAACTAGGGTACTTAATTGGAAGAGTAACCGAGTTCAAGGTAGTAGAAGAATGACAAGAGCACATTGTAGCTGGATTTGACGGGCCAGAAATAAGTGCTTGGGTTGCACTTGCGTGTATATGCTCCGGTGTCATGGGGGGGGGGGGTGAGGACCACTAGGGGGGGTTAGATCAATACCAACTCCGAAGATTTGTTAACCATTGCCTGTACTGCTGCCACCGCACAAACACATGAGGGAGCTCCTCGAGCCACTGGATACAGCTTCATGGAGTAGTATCCAGGTGGCCGTGGTTGTCCTCCGTGCCTTTGTGTCAATACTGTCGTCCCCTGGCCAGAAAATTCAGTACAGAAAAGAATAAAGGATAAAGTGTAAAAGGGTGAAAAATGAGCTTCAGGGGTGAGAGAGAGAAAAGAATGATTGAAAGACAGTCATAGAGTAGTTGCATAAGAGCGGAAACAGAGTGGACCCATGGCCGGCAGTATGAAAACAAGGCCCAGAAAGGTGCGGAGTTTGGCAGCAGGTGTAAGTACAGGTATGGTTGTTTGCGCGTTTCTTCTATAGAACATTCTCTCAGAAACAGTATAATTGTGGCTTGTTGGCAGGCTTCCAAATTATCAGCACACAGCGCCTACATCACACATTTTACATTCATTACAGTCTGAACACGGGTCATTTACTCTCATCCGTTCATGCGGGTCAAGTCTCATTCAAATGTTAGTAAGAGTTCACACAGGACGTAACGCGTATGATGCAACTGTCCTCATCTTGCAAACAAATGCATTCAATCACACCCACCTCCCCCTGGAATCAGTCAAACTTTAACTGTTTGTCCAAAAAAGAAAAAAGGAACACACATTTTGCAATCATGCACACATCCAACCAATCACGGAACTGACATTTACATAAAAAGCAAAAATATACTTTGAAATCCCTATATATATATATTCTATTTTTAAAACCACATAATTCACATAATATATTCAACGTCTGTCTTTCTTCTATGACTTTGAATTTTTATATCTCTATGGAACAGAACAATAACTAAGATTTTTGGAAAACAGCCAGAACATCCAGACTCGAAACAACACCAATCATTATCAACAACAAGAGGTATATTTCTCTGCACAGACTATCAAACCCGGACGGCAGAGGAATAGTTAAACACATAAAAAAAGGGCAAAGAAGACTAAGACGTATAACAAAGATTAGATTACATAACATGAAGACAAACCATATTGGTTATTTGACACATAATTATCCACAGATTCTGCATGAACTTGCTTTATGTCCCAAAGGAACACAAACTATAAAAGAATTCCCTTTCTCTGATAACTGCCGTATCTACACGTGCCTCAATCCATTTATCTAACATACTTTATCCAACCTTTGCTTATCTCTGAATCTTTTCCCAAACTTGTTGGTCTAAGATTCCCAAAATTCTAACCTGCTTTTCTCTCCCCACGGCTAACTTGCTTTCTCCCGTACTATTGCCAGAACTCATAGTTAAAGGTTCCCGCCGTTTTACCTATCTGTTTCTATATTTTATAGGCTTGCCTACAGATGTCCTTCCCTTCCCCCAATCTTATTATCTCAATGGGTGTCAGGAAAGTCTGAGACCCCATTCTAGCTATGGACTTACTTCTCGATTTACCACTATTATCCCTACTGCCGAGTCCGCAACTGGCAGGATACTATGGACTTTTCAGTCCCTTCTGCCTACGTCCGCAACGGGGCAGGATATTTGAGGGCCCTCCTGCCAAGTATTGGCAGGATATTTCTTCTTCTGCAAGTCCGCAACTGTCAGAAATACTTTTGGACTTTTCAGTCTCTTCTGCCACGTTCGCAACGGGCAGGATATTCGCAATCTATATTACGAATATATTACTACTATACTTACGGGGATAGAGGAAGGACCATGGCTTGCCTTAATGGGCGGCTTTTAGTAATCTTATTACAAATTACAGCTAACATTATGAGTCCGGCAAAAAAAAACAATAATTTCTACAGCACACAGCAGACAGCATGGCAATATACACAAGGGTTCTTCCGTCTAGCACGGTTACTAAGAACACCGTAAATAACAGGCAGAAGCGTCCTATAAACATGCAGCAACTAACCGTCTGTCGACACGTGACTTGAAGTCCGGGGAACCCAGATCTTAGAGTGGTAAGTCAAGGGCTTACCTTACACCGGTGTTTTGTAGATCTGGGGTCCCATGGCCTCTAGTCCGGCTGGTCGGCAGGCAGGGTCATCAGGTATCGGCTGCAGGTAAGGAGTTACCTTCTGCCCCAGGTTGGAGTGACAAGTATTGTTAGGGGGGTCACAAGGGGACCTGTCAGCTGATGCTGTCTGCTTCCCAATCAGTTGAACATGCGAGTATACTCGGAGGAGATCAATGGACAACACCGTATGTGCTAACCAAAGAAATGCCTGTTTAATGTACAATGTATTCAATCTTTATACATTTCTACGAAGCAAGTGGCTTTATGCCAGATACAATTAAAATTAATAAGCGCACATATATTGATTTAAAACATCTCAGCCTCTTATCAGTATGTCCTCCTCAGGTGGGTGTTAATCGGGAGGTACATTCCTATGAGCTTGTTAGTAAGTTTCAACTAGAAATTATTTACAGATAAGAACAGCACAGAACCCTTGTGATATTCCAATTAATATTTCCAGGTGGATTATTCAGACTGAGATCTAACATATTTCTAGGTGAAAGTTGAAAACCATACAGATATATATGTGTATTATAGCAGACAAGCAAAGAGACAAAATGGAGTCTCTGTAGTCTATTTTTAAAGCGTCAGCCCTTACACGTATAAGCTTAAACCTTTAGCAGAAGAAGACGCAAATTATAAACACATAAGTATTCTGTGAAATACACTTATCATTCTCTATTTAAAGGCATAAACCTGAATTATTCCCCCACAATCCTGACCTAAACTGGGCTGTGGATTGCTCTCCTTGCCTTGTGAATCAGGCTGTTATATCACCAAAAGGATTTCAGTGGTCTTCAGTTGCTGCTGTTTGAATTATCTTATTTACTGCAGGAAATGCCGGGTGATTTTCTGTTCATTAACTTCTATAGAGTTTAACAGAAAAGTTAATGAATTGCAACTTTTACTGACTGATGCATTGCAGTCAGACAGCATATTGCTCATTAAATGGAACAATAAGTCCTGAACATATTGCTCTTTCTCAGGCTGCCACTTCTTGGTAGACACAAAGCAAGGTGTGCTGCCACATTTGCCCCCTGTGTTACAAGCCACAGATGCCTCCTAAAGTGCTAGCCACAGATGCCTCACCAGTGCCTACAATAGATGTCCTCTGCAGTGCACGCATCAGATGGAACCTCTACAGTGCCAGCTAGTGTTGAGTGAAGACAACCTGTAGAACCCTGTTTCGGTTGAACTTTGCTAAAAGTTCAGTTTGGCATGAACCTGAACCAAGCTTTTAGCAAAGTTCTACACAAAACAGGGTTCTACTGGTTCAGTTCGCTCAACAGTAGTCCTGAAAATTGGTGTGTAACACGAAGAGCTATAAAAGCCCTGCATAACACTCTAAGAGCGCCTTCACACTGGCAATGAAATCGCACGATTTCCCAGTGCTGCGAGCCTCCTGAAAGCACTGCCTCTCATTGGCTGAGTGCTGTGACCAATCAGAAGCAGCGTTCAACCATTCATTGAATAACAGCTGAGCGCTGCCGCTGATTGGTCACACAGCTCAGCCAATCAGAGGCAGTGTTTTCAGGTGGGGATTTTTCAATTCCTGTCCAAAAGAGACGCTGAAGAAGAGTGTCGGGGACCTACTAGAAGACGCACCGGAGATGACAGCGCTTCCAATTTGACTTTTTTTTTTCTACAGTTAGGGATTATTTTTGGGGTAGGGCTTATATTTCAAAATCCTCACCACGCGGAGTCCCCAGTCACTGTAGTGGCAGAGGATCATGCTCATCGCCCATTGATTTCAATGGGGCTGGCGATGCTGTTGCTGGCCACATTGACATCAATGGGAGAAGACCACTATCTCCTGCTGTGGCTGTGACAGCCACAGCAGGAGATTCCTTTAGCTCTGCTGGGATGGGAGGCTGTTTCCCTGCGAAAACGCCTCGCATCCAGGGCTTCAGAAGAATTGCGAGAGCAAAATCGGGGCGTCAATCACATTCTGATATCACTCTCGCCAGTGTGCAGGAGCCCTAAGGCTTCATTCACATGAGCGCATATAAGTTGAGTTTTTACGGCCGTCCAGATATGCGACCATTTGAGGCATTGGTTTCCAATGCATTCGTTCACACAAGTGAATATAAAGCGCATAAAAAGGTTGCATCATAAAAGGAAAAAATTGAACATACGCGAGCGAAATACGGCAGTGGCAAATATACGGTGGATAAAAAGATATTGGAACTATCTTCTGACCGATATATGCTGGCGGCTCCTATGGGAGCTGGGGGAAAAAAGTGAGGGGGAGGCATTTTAGCAGCGTCCAACGCTGCAAAAAGCTTACAGGTGCCTCTATATAGGCATTTGAAGGCATCTCGAGGATTTTTGCAGAGCAAGGGTTTCCCGGAGTGTGACGTATTTTTTTAAGATAAAAAAGGCACTACAGGTCGTTTGGGCGAGAAAACGCTGGGTATGATTGCGGAAAATGGCTGTTCGTGGAATTTAACGCCGCGGCCCAGAGAACGCAAAAGCGTAAACGCTCATGTGAAAGAGCCCTAAGTGTTATACAGGGCTTTCATGGCTCTAAGACAGTGCTATTCACCAGTTGTAGGGGTTTTGGTGAACTCCTGATTCCGTTTGAACGTATTCGGATCAAACTAAACTTTTTGCAAAAGTTCAGCAAACTGGTTGAACCACGCTTTTCGCTCATCATTAGGGCGAGGTATTGATATAAGACACATATCTGTTCTAATACCTGATACGTATTCCCTCCCAGGTGTCTGTCATAGATGTTCTCTGTCATGCAAGCCACATATGCCACTTATAGTAGCAGCCAGATTTGCACTCTG
The DNA here is from genome assembly GCF_035609145.1 of Eleutherodactylus coqui. Taxonomy (NCBI): domain Eukaryota; kingdom Metazoa; phylum Chordata; class Amphibia; order Anura; family Eleutherodactylidae; genus Eleutherodactylus; species Eleutherodactylus coqui. Next base: position 192,157,323 of record NC_089842.1, read on the forward strand.
TATTGTCTGCCATAAATGCCCGAAATTCATTCACAGATATGCTCATGAACAGAGCTCATAATTATATCTTGCACCATTATCACATTATCTCCCTGCAACTGATGCACTCCCATCTGTATATTAGTAACACTAGTAGCATGCACACACATCTGCTGTAGTAGTATGCAGTCACATCTGTATGTCAGTGTGTGTATTAGTGTGCACACATCTGCACATCAGTCGTAGTAGTACGCACTCACATCTGCACATCAGTACTAGTGAGTGCTCACATCTACATATTATTAGTAGTAGCCAGCACTTACATCTGCATATTCAAAGTAATCTTGAGCACTCATATCTGCATGGAAGCAGTAGTAGCGGTGAACATTCACATATGCGTGTCAGTAGTAGTAGTAGTAGTAGTGAGCACTCACATCTACACATTTGTGGAAGTGAGCATTTACATCTGTATGTCAATAGTAGTAGTAGTAAACATTCACATATGTTTGTCAGTAATAGTGAGCACGCATGTCTGCATGTCAGTAGCAATAGTGGTGCGCTTGCCCATCTGCACATCAGTAGTAATAGTAGGGTGCTGTCCCATGTGCACGTCAGTAGTAATAGTGTGCTCTGCCATCTGCACGTCAGTAGTAACAGTAATGCGCTCTCACATCTGCACGTCAGTAGTAACAGTAATGCGCTCTCACATCTGCACGTCAGTAGTAACAATAATGCGCTCTCACATCTGCATGTCAGTAGTAACAGTAATGCGCTCTCACATCTACACGTCAGTAGTAACAGTAGTGCGGTCTCACATTTGCATGTTAGTAGTAACAGTAGTGCGGTCTCACATTTGCATGTTAGTAGTAACAGTAGTGTGCTCTCACATCTGCACGTCCGTAGTAATAGTAGGGTGCTGTCCCATGTGCACGTAAGTAGTAATAGTAGTGCGCTCACATCTGCACATCAGTAGTAACAGTAGTGCTCTCTCACATCCGCACGTCAGTAGTAACAGTGTGCACTCTCACATCTGCATGTTAGTAGTAATAGTAGTGCTCTCTCACGTCTGCACGTCAGTAGTAACAGTAGTGCGCTCTCACATCTGCACGTCAGTAGTAATAGTAGTGCTCTCTCACATCTGCATGTTAGTAGTAACAGTAGTGCTCTCTCACATCTGCACATCAGTAATAATAGTAGTGCGCTCTCACATCTGCATGTCAGTAGTAATAGTAGTGCGCTCTCACATCTGCATGTTAGTAGTAACAGTAGTGCTCTCTCACATCTGCATGTTAGTAGTAACAGTAGTGCGCTCTCACGTCTGCACGTGAGTAGTAATAGTAGTGTGCTCTCACGTCTGCACAGCAGTAGAAATAGTAGTGCGCTCTCACATCTGCATGTCAGTAGTAATAGTTCTACGCTGTCCCATCTGCATGTCAGTAGTAATAGCTCATCAGCAGTAATAGTAGTGCGCTCTCACATCTGCATGTCAGTAGTAATAGTGCTGCGCTGTCCCATCTGCATGTCAGTAGTAATAGTAGTGCGCTCTCACATCTGCATGTTAGTAGTAACAGTAGTGCTCTCTCACATCTGCATATTAGTAGTAACAGTATTGCGCTATCATATCTGCTCATCAGCATGTTACATCAATAGTGTGCAGGGCCCAGGAAAACAGGCGGCCATTAATAAATGGAGCTTACCTACCAATGAATTACATTAGCTTGATGCCCAGCAGTCCTGGCATCATTTACAAGGTGCTGCTTTATCCTGATGTGATGCCCTGTAATGGGCCCCACACACTATATAATGAAGGGGTGATAGTGTAACCCCTGCCCTCCCCGTGCAGACACTGAGCCTGGCACTGCCACCTTGGTGCCCGGTAAGTGTAGAGTAGCAGTGGGGTTAATGTGGAGGCTCGGTGTGTGGGAGGAGTGCGCTGTGAGGGCGGCACACAGGAGCTCGTTCAACTTGTGAGAAGTAGCAGGAAGAGCAGAAGTGTGCCGTCCTCCTGGTGCCAGGCAGGAGCTGCGGAGAATGTGTGTGGCACGGGGCACAGGTGCGGGCAGAGCTGTGTGCGGGGAGGAGGGCCGGGGAGGAGACCACTGAGCGGCCCCATTCCAGCATGGGATACAGGAGCAGTGCGGGCACAGAGCAGCTCACACAGCACAGCCGCATCATGGGCACCATCGGCAAGAAGAAGGGCATGCAGTAAGTCAACTGGGGATTACACATCTTATACATGTAGTCATGTCCCTGCTGCGCACTATCACACATGTATATATGACTGTACACATATAATACATGCAGTCATATCCTTGCTGTGTATTATCACACCTTTATATTACATATGTATATATAAATGCACATATATAATACATGCAGTGATGTCCCTGCTGTGTATTATCACACCTTTATATTACACATGTATACATGACTGTACATATATAATACATGTAGTGATGTCCTTGCTTTATATTATGAGACCTTTATATTACAAACGTTACTGTACATATATACATGTAATGATTTCTCTGCAGTGTATTATGAGACCTTTATATAAACATATTACTGTACATATATTATACATGTAATGATGTCACTGCTATCCTTTATATTAGACATATGTTATTGTACATACAGTATACATGTAGGGATCACCCCACTGTGTATTATAGCACCTTTGTATCATACATATATGTAAATGTACCTCTAGCTAGTATACATGGAGTTGTGTTACTGCTATATTCTGAGGCTTTTACATTTCATACAGTGGAGTCTACACACCCCTGTTAAAATGCCATGTTTTTGTCATGTTAAAAAATCTTACAATTTTTACCCACCCTTTCTAGCAAAAATTTTCCAAATCTGTCAGATTGTGAGGGTATCTCCTGCGTAGCGCCCTCTTCAGGTCAACCCACAGATCTTCTATGGGATTTAGGTCTGGGCTCTGGCTGGGCCATTCCAAACTTTGATCTTCTTCTGGCGAAGGAGGTATGCTTTGTGTGGTTGTCGTGCTGAAAGGTGACATTCCTCCTCATCTTTAGCCGAGGCCTGAAGGTTTTGTGCCAAAATGGACTGATATTTCAAACTGTTCTTAATTCCCTCCACCGTAACTAAAGCCCCAGTTCCAGCAGCAGAATTACAGCCCCAAAGCATAATGCTGCCTCCAGCATCTGCACTGTGGGTATGGTGGTCTTCTGTTGATGCGCAGTGTTGGCTTTGTGCCAAACATACCTTTTTGGAATTATCGACAAAAAGTCCAACCTTGGTCTCATCAGACATAACATTTTCTCCACATACGTCTGGCAGACTTGATGAAGGTTTTGGCAAAACATAGCCAGGATTGGATGTTTTCGTTGTTAGAAAAGGCTTCCGTCTTGCCCCCCTCCCAAACAGCCCAGACATATGAGGAATACAGGAGATGGTTGTCACTTGCACTACACAAGCGGTACTTGCTAGTAATTCCTGCAGCTCCTTTAATGCTGCTGTAGGCCTCTTGGCAGCCTCCCGGGCCAATTTTCTTCTAGTCTGTTCATCAGTTTTTGAGGGACATCCAGTTCTTGGTAATATAACTGTTGTGCCAAATTGAATCCACTTCTCGATGACGTCTTCACTGTGTTTCATGTTATATGTAATGCCTTGGAATTATTTTGGTACCCCTCTGACTGACACCTTCCAACAATCAGATCCTTTTGATGTGCTGTAAGCGCTTTACGGCTTTTGCTGAAAAATGCAACTAAGAAAATGTCAGGAAAATCTCCTAGAAGAGCTGAACTTTATATGGGGTCAATCAGAATCACTATAAATAATGGCAGCGGAGTACTGACTACTATTCAACATGAGCTTAAATGTGATTGGCTAATTCTGTACTCAACCACATGCTCAAATATAAGAAGAGGGTGTTCACACTTAACAAAACTAAAATAATGTGGTTGTGTATTTTTTTACCCTAAATGATTTCAGTTTGTTTTCCAATGGAATTGTACAGATAACGGGTCACATAGACGGTGGAAACGAATCGGAAATTATTCATTTTTGTCTGCTTTTTGAATATGACAAAAACCTCTGTGAACTTACTCTAAATACAGGAATATAGACTTGTTTGTGCATGTCAGCTCTACATGATACATATCAAGCCATGTCCACAGTTGATGCTTTGGACACCAGGTGAAATAACATAGGTTCATACTGAGGGTTGATGGGTGCCACCTAGAGCCGGTTTATAAATGTTGAGGGTATTGCACTAACAATACTGGCATACAGAGCACAATGAAGAGTAGGTAGTGACCTTTATTATAGCTTGTGTCTATTTGGTCTGCTTTCAATGATAAGGATTTAGCTTCTGTTGCCTTTCCTGGTAGAATTCCCCCTGGAATTGTGTTACGAACAGGATGTGAGTTAGGTCTACCATTGTATCCTTCGGCTCGGCCTCACATCCCCAGAGGCTCTATCTACTACAGATTACGGCCCTCCAGAAGAACGTTGTTCCATTGAATGCTGAATCTGATTCTGTTGGGAGGTGTTATGTTGTTGTTGGGTTTGTGTTGGGTGTTACTACTTATTATTGTAATACCAGTTTTGCCTTCATAGATTTTAGAGACATAATAATCATCATCATCATCTTTATTTGTATACCGCCAACTTATTGCACAGCACTTTTGAGGCACAAGGAGAACTCAAACAATATGAAAATTACAAAAGTTAAGGCCCATTTAGATACAAGGATTCGCTCAAAAGCTATCTTTTGAGTTATAATCGTTGCGTGTAAATGTGCCCATCTTTCAGTTTTCTGCTGAACGATGGATTTCAGTTTGGCATGAAATCCGTTGTTCAGCATAACAGCTGATAGGACGGACCGCACGCTGTGTTCTGCCCAAGGAGCGCTGATAACAGCTGATTACATTGTTTCAGCTGTCAGCCCACCGGCAGAACAAAGGGGATGTATTCAGCGAACAGCAGGTGGTTTGTTCCCTGAATACAGCTCCCAGCGGCTTACAAGCTACTAATTAGTACCAAGTAGTAGTTTTATGCAAAATGATCGTTCAAAAGCCATCTTTTGAGCGATCATCTTTGTGCCTAAATGGGCCTTTACATATGACATACAATTATATGGAAACAAAGCGGATGGGGTGATATAGAAGGTATAGGGGGAGGAGGTGGAGCAAGAAGGAGCACAGCAATCCAACGAGAACATGTGATATACAGTTTTTAGGACACAAACGGGGTGTGGGTAGTGCAGGAGGTACGGGGCAGGAAGTGTACCTAACAGGCAAAAGTGGAAAGCTATAGGGAGGGGCAGGGGGCATATTGTGGGGGTGGGAGACTAGATCAGGAGATTTGTTAAGCTTCTTTGAAGAGGTGCATCCTTAAGGTGCGTCTGAAGTTCCGTACGTTGGGTATTGTCCGGATGTTTTGGGGTAGAGCGTTCCAGGTGGATCGGTGATGCTCTAGAGAAGTCCTGGAGACGAGCATGTGAGGTTCGGATTAGAGGGGTGTTTAGTCTGAGTGTGTTAGCGGAATGGAGTGAGCGGGCTGGGTGATGTATTGACAGGGGGAAGCGATGTACAGTTGTGCGGCGCCATGGAGAGCTTTGTGGGTGAGGGTGATGAGTTTAAATTGAGTTCTGTAGTAGATGGGTAGCCAGTGCAGCAACTGGCGTAGCGCAGACGCATCCGAGTAGCCGCTGGATAGAAAGATGATTCTAGCTTGATATATAAGAACTGTAGTACTTGTATGTTTTGCTTTCCAAGACCTGCATCACCCCAATGTATTTGTACAGCATTATGCACGCACATTACGCAGTGAATAGAACCCATTGAATTCAATGGGTACGTTCACATAAGCGTTTTTTGTTTGCACAAAAATATGCAGCATGCTCCATATTCTTGTGCATGTGCACACGCCAGTACCGATTTCCCTTGAAAATAAGCCCTACCATGATAATAGGTCCTACCCCTATTTTTGGATGGGGCTTGAAATATAAGCCCTCCTCTGAAAATAAGCCCCAGCAAATTGAAAAAAACCCCCAAAACATCAATACTTACCTAGCCGGCGGCGTCTGCTGTGTCCTCTGCATTGACACAGAACTCTCCTTCTGGTGACGGGGCTTTGAATACCCCGCCTTCAGCAAGCGAGTGCTGTGATTGGATTGAGCGCCAGCCAATCAGAACTGGCATTCTGAATGACATCACTGAATGGCTGTGATTGGCTCATCGAGCGCCGGCTCTGATTGGCTGAGATTAGCAGCTCCAGGGACCCAGACGCCGTGGACCAGGTGAGTATGCGACATCCCCTACCACCACCCCTCGAAAATAAGACACTGTGCCTCTTTTGGGGCAAAACTAATATAAGACAGTGTCTTTTTTTCTGGGAAACATGGTAGCACATATTGAACTAATTAACTAAAGCCGGGCTCACATTCGATTCAAATTTAGGATTCCACGATTAGCGTTCGCACGTATGATCTGCGGTAAAATACGGGCATTGAAAGGCATATACTTTTGATTCTTTTCATTCACACGCACGAACTGCGAATTCCACAAGCGAAGAAAAATCGCAGCATGCTCTATATTACCACCAATTCCATGTGGATTGCCTTCATTGACATGGAGGCATCCGACCCACAGCCCATGCGCAATTAACATTGCAAAAACCCCTGTATTACGCGTGACCGCCTGCGAGCCGCCACGGTTATCCGCAGTACAGGTTAGGGCCATATGCAGGGTCACAGGCCAGGCTAACATCAGGAATCCGCTGTGGGCCTCCCACATGTGGAATCTGACCCGCACGTGTAAACCTGGCCTTAATTGACCATTTTAATGAATGTGAGCATGCAAAATGTGCACAATTTGCAAGCGCAAAACTTACACACCTGCAAATACGCACTGGCCATTGCGCAAATATGAAGCACAAATGCACACATAAATGTGCTTACGCCCAGGTGACACCAGCCTACGTCCAGATTCACATGAGTGTATGCATATTTGCGCTGCGTTTTTGCACATCTGGCATTGCATATTTGCGTGTTTAATAGCACTTTTCACTGTAGTTTTTGCACGTCGTGCACAGTTGTCCGCGGAAAAAAAAAAAACGCACCGATGCTTTTAGCCATTGAAATTGCCAACCGTTTCATGAGCTCAAAATGTTGCGTATCCCTGCGCAAATGTGCATGAAAATAGAGCATGTTGCGGTTTTTTTTTTGCATAACTGACTTGTGCACGCCAAATACGTGCATGTAAACGAACACATTGAAATCAGTGGGGTCTCTTTTCTGTGCATTACGCAAATACATTTTTTGTGCACAAATACATGCGCAAACACGCTCATATGAATCCGGTCTTACAGTGCCTCAACATGGAGCCACTATCGTTTAGATAGTTGTTCAGAAAAGTCGCTGTTTGTACGAACGACAATCCCTTGTTTGCTTTTACAGAGAGCGACGATTGTTCATTAGCAGTTTGCCGCCATATTGTTCATAGAAAGGATCGCAAGCTATTCAAATACGGATGGTTGTGACTTTACACCGGACGACTTTTGATCAACCAGCGACTATTTTTTAGGTTAGCTGTAACGAAACGACTAGTGAGCAGATTTTTCCTTCGTCACCCTGTTAGTCGCCGTGTTTACACTATTGCTTCCATTCGCTCGATTGAGCGACTATTCGGACGATAGTCGTCCCATGTAAAAGTACCATTACACTTAGTGGAGTCCTAACATATCACTCCACACACATCAAGTGTTGGATAAGGGGAGTGTAATGAGGAAACTAAGTGGTTGCTATGGGCAGCTGCTGAGTGGTTGCTATGGGCAGCTGCTCCAATCACGCTCCGGCTCTCATTTTTCAGAGGCCCTTTGGAAAATGTAAGAAGCTTCCTGATTGGCTGCCTGCCATCACACTAAGGGTCTCATGTTAAACACTGCTCCAGTAATACCTCATAGCATCCAGTGTCTACTGCAGGGCATCATCTCCCTGTGGATGAAATGTCATTCTGGCGGCAGCCACTGGACTACAAGGTCATGTGACATTACCTCATAAGGGAGGCAGCATCACTCCAGGTCTTGGATGCGGCCTAGTCCACAGAGGACTAAGGAGAACCTGGTCGAGGGACAGAATAATAATAATAATCTTTATTTGTATAGCACCAACTTATTCTGCAGAGCATCTCAACAATTAGTATATTAGGAAGTTATATTTTACTAAGGCTCTGTTCCCTCTAAATAAAAGCCCCAATGCTGGATCCTTCACACGACGGACACCAACAGCCCCTGGCAAACACTGTTGACTTCCAATGGCCGTGGTTCTGTCATGGTGTCCGTTTTTCTATGGGAAGAATAGTTCTACAACAGAGCGCTGACTGAACCTACTGATGTAAACGTGAACACAGCCTAAAACCACAACAAAAAGCCCTTGTGCGCACACCCAAAGGCGGTTTATGTCACAAGCAAAAAAGTGCTGCAAAACCCAAACCACAAGGGTGTATTCAGACAGTGCAGTTAAATCCACATCAGAAACAGCACCGGAAACGCTGCACACGGATTGTAACTGTACTGCCTGAATACACTGTATGGAAAGAATGGGCTTTATTTTTGTGTTGTGTGTCTCACAACAAACACAAAAGTTGTGCAATTTTATTATCTGTTTGAATGCACTCTAAAGCTACATTCACCCAGGTGAGCGCGATATCGGAATAAGAAACTCAGCACAATATTGCGCTTTGCAACATGCGGTTTTCATGATGATTAGAAGCGTTTTGATTTTAAAAAAGGGTCACATTTGTTCTGTTAAATTGTGGTCCTCATGCGCATGTTAGGATCGCTATTGTGTCCCACCAAGCGCAATGGGAAATATCACAACGCACTCGCATGCACATCACAGGGTATGCGAGTCCCATGTGATGGCTTTTAAGGCCGTATTGAAAACAATGGGCGAGGCATTCCGAGGAAACACCAAAAGATAGAACATTCTATGACTTTTTTCCTCACAGCATCGCTATCATAGCATCAATGTGACATTGAGGGTGAGCCCAGGGGAGACAGGTGATGGAGCGAGGAGCGGCGGAGGAAGCAAGAGGGGGCCCGGCTTCAGCGGCTACTGCAGCATGCCATCCTGGAGGGGGAGACCAGACATGCCACCCCGCCAGGGCGAGAGAGTGACAGGGTCGGCAGAACTGCAGATTGCAGTCTGATACAGTAAACAAGAATGAGCTAGCGGAAGTCCTAAAACATTGATATTTCAGTAGAGTAATCCAGTTCATACATCCCTGTGATATTCTACATAGATGGACTTTGAGCTACTGTATTAGCAAAATCACATTCTCAATTTAATCTATTATATTAGATCAAGACAATAAAAGTGCCTGTAGACTGGATATTGTTATCAGAATGTCTCCCTTCTGTAGGAGGAAGCAATTAAAGGGGTATTGCGAGACCAAAGTCAAATTCCAAAATAGTCATAAAACATCTGCCAGTGCTATAGTAAATCCATCCATTACATTTCCTCTACTTTTTCTGCTGTCCTCTTCATTCTGCAGCTGTGCACTTCCTGATCACAGACCTTCTGTGCTTCTCTACCACATCTCCCATAATTCTCTGAGCTGCCTGTTCACTCTGTAAACTCCTCCCACACACAGCTCATGAACACTAAAGGCCCATTTACACTGGACGATTATCGCTAAGAATTCGCTAATCGGCGATCGTTTTAGCGATAATTGGTGCGTTAAATAGGCGTGGGGCACCCACATTTCGGGCACTTTTAGGTGATCGTTAAGATCAAGCTCATCTAAAAATCATCACTCACTTTTATCAGTCGTTCTCCACGGGGGTGGGTGGGTGGAGACCAAAGAATCTGATCGCAGATAATAGCCTCTGGCTATTAGCCTGTGTTCAGTGAGGGCTTCATTTACATACATAATTGGTATTTAAGTAGCTGAGTAGCTACTTGAATACCAGTTATTTTTTTTGCAAAATAACCGCTCAAAGCTGTCGTTCAAACTGTCGTTTGAGCGATTATCTGCTCATCTAAATGGACCTTAAATCCCACCCACTTAACAAAGGATAAACATTTAGCTGCTCTCATTGGTTCAAAAAGCTGAATACGAGGTAGAGCCTGTACCCTCACCAGCTATAGAAGAGGTAGAGCCTGTATCACCGTCACCGGCTATGGAAGAGGTAGAGCGCCTGTATCACTGTCACCGGCTATAGAAGAGGTAGAGCCCCTGTATCACCGTCACCGGCTATAGATGCAGCTATAATCTACAGTCATACAACAGAACAGTCCTGGTGTGCAGCAGATCATCATACTGGGAAATGCTGAGGCTGCACTCTATTGCACTTTGATATTTCTAATAGTTACAGTCTTGTTGGCAATTTCTTCTCATCCTGAAACTAATTGTATCTGGCAGCTCATCTTCATTTTCAGAGACAAACTGAACCTCCCCTTTCACTTCCTTTTAAAAAAAAATACTGCTTTTGGACCAAATAAGTATACATGTATATACAAAATATCACTAAGACCTCATATCCACGGGCATGTCAGATTCCGCAGCAGAATCCGACCCTGCCCGCAGCCGAGGTCAGTGCTTACCTGCCCGGGTTTTCACTGTGGATGCGTGCGGAAGCGCTGGACAGTGCGCCAGCGCACATACGCAGAATGTAAGTAGTATATTATACAGCACTCCGTTAAGGTAAACAAAAGGCATTATTGAAAGGTTCATGGGGGCTGGCTGTGTTAAAAAGGTAAGACATTTGTAAAGTCCCTTTTACTGATATGCTCCATACATGAACGGCACATATTGGGTGTCTTTGATAGCCAACACCTGACCAGTAACCCTTTAGATGCCACTGTTATACTGACAGCAGCATTTAAATGGTTTGACGGAGTATTGGGGGTCCTTTTGCCTCCTGACCAGAGCACCCATGTGGCAAGACCATGGGGTGCCGTTTGATTACCATTGCAGTGTGGAGTTGTGTGAAGACCCTCAGACCTGCAAACCCGATGATGACGTCTATGAATAAGGGTACATGCTTGTCTGAAACATGTAAGACGGCACATGCTTCCTGTTCCTCAGTGTCTGCCTGGATTGTTTAATAAAGAGAAAAAGTTTTTTACCGAGCGCTGGAACTTAATCTGTTTTGCTATACATCAGTAATAAAATGTTAGAAGTTTAAAACCCCCTTTTTTAAGTTTTCGCTGTATATTAGTAAAACAGTATGCAATAGCGTAATAGACTATACTAATCCATCCCATAGAGTCCTGTAAAAGAAAAATAAAGTATCCGTTAAACGCCTGTAGGTGACAGATGCCACTGTATGGGATTTGTCACAGGCATCTGTTTAGTGGAGGCACAGACAGGCATGTGTGCTGTTCCCTTCATGGAAAACTCTGTGGAAAATACTAATGGAAACTCTTCTTGATTGTCACTTTTCCTAGAAGGAAAGCTAGCTGTACTGATTAGTATTTGGCACAGGAGGAGGAGAGCAAGGAGGAGGTAACTTTCTCCACCAGAGCTGGAGTGCATATATCCTGCAATTTCATGCTTCATCTAGTGGTACTTGTGTAGCTGCTTCATCTGTGGCCTCTTTCTTTTTCAGTAGACCTGCACATGGCTGTACCACTATTCCTAGACTGGCGCTAGAATTAAAACAAATCATCCACTGCACCTCGCATCCCATACTTCCCCAGGTCACTCCCATACGGGTGATGATGCCTCTAGGACAGCTCATCAAGGGAGCCAGCTTGGACGAACTGATCCAGATGTGCATTCAGACTTTTGGTGAGTTATTGAAACTTTTGGTTAAATTCTTGTAAGAGCATAAAGATGTAACGATGTTCCAAGAATGATTCAAAGTCACAGGCAATCATTGTCCATGTCCTTCTCCTTTCATAGACCTGTAGATCAGGACTATACAACCGCGTTGGTAGATTCAAGCCAATTAAGAGACCATTATATAACTCAGTACTTTATATGCGTACACAAGAGGATTCAGCTCTGCTACCTTTCCTTCACGTCTATCATTTCTCGGCATTAATTTACCATGGTCGTATATGCAGCGGTGATTTTCCACAGTCGCTGTGTCTTTCCAGTTTGATGATATTGTGTGTAACTTTACAGTGTATGCAGAACATTGTTCTAATGCATTGTCCCTGCAGTAATCTGTTATCCGGACACAGAGGGACAAAGTGACCTGTCCTGAATCAAAGGAAATAGAGGCATTTCTGAAGACTAATGTACACATTGGACTAGGCAGCTAGTTTGACAAGTGCAACATTGTACTATTTAGAAAACAACAGTTTTAAATATGCGATTTACTACACGACTATTATGTTCAATAAACCACATCTCATAATATATTTATAGGAATAGGTTTCTGTTTTTACAGATTTTCAGAATTCTGTGCTAGAAAGAATACTTTGGTGGACCTCTGTTATGTCTGAGCCGGATGCCAAAAACAACTTATCCGAATCGGAAGTAATAGTTGTCCAAAAGGACGGATATACACACTTGTTACAACTTGGACAACAAAATGAATATTAGCGAAACAAAATCATGAGAAAAAGGGAAATTTCATCCACTCGTACTAATACAGGAAAACCCTGCCTAAAGCGGGGTGATCGCCCAGACGAGGGCAGCCCCACTTCCAGGACCTGGAGCTTACCTAGACTATCCCTAGAAGCTAGATTACAACTGACCTTGTAAATGTAAATATCAATAGTAACAACAGCACTAAGTAACAAATATACAATACCAGATAAACGTATTAACACCAGGAGCTTTTCTGAGTCAGAAAGGGTGAGGCACCCGAAGGATGTGGAGCAGACCTAAACTCCACCATGTAGAGGAATAATCAGTGTCCTCTGGGAGGAGGGGACAGAATACATATACTACAATAATAGTTGAATGGCAGGCTGGGGAAACCACCTCCTCACCATCCAATCAAACCCTACACCAGCAGATGATGTTTGCATGCTGGCACGCAGCGCTGAATGATAGGGCACATGTGTAGATGCTGCAGTCACGATGTCAGTTCAGACCTGCTTGCTGTTGCAGCCGCAGACCGCAACACCCTCGTTATTCTTTGTGTCACGAAATGCCAGAAACAACGGAAACCTGCTAAAATGGAGACTTATTGGTCTCAGTTTCTGCACATTCCATTAATGGCAGAGAAAGTTTCTGTCCAGGGGCGCCGTTTTTGGAAATATAATGAAAACCTGACAGCACCCATGGACGGAAGCAGTAATGAGATGTGAACAGGCTCTTATTCTAAATTAAGAGGCATAAACTAAAGTTTATGATCCCCAAAGTGAAATTAGCAATGAGGCCCCTAACTAACTAGCATTGTTTATAGAACTGCCACCTCATATAAGACAGAAGAGCCTCAAATACAAAGAACATCCATTTTACATTAGCTGGTAGCATGTACCAGTGGTCTGTTTATTAGGCAGAATTTTCTACTCTCATATAGATTTTGGGTTGCTGAGATCTGGACCCTTCTGTGGGGTCTTAACACTGGATAACCGTTTTAGATGCCTAGTACCTGCAGAACTATCATAAAGGAAACTTTGTAGACATTGATGAAGTTCTTTTGGCTACAAGACCCAGTCCCAGTGCAGTTCTACTCAATCAAACTTCTAATGTCATAGGGTTCATGACTAGCGATGAGCGAGCACGCTCGGATAAGTCAGTTACTCGAGCGAGCCTCGCTCTTCTCAGGTAACTGCATTCTTGTCTGAGCGTGCTCGGGGGCGGCGGGGAGTAGCGGGGGAGAGAGTGAGAGATCTCTCACCCCTGCTACCTCCCGCTGCCCCCCCGAGCACGCTCGGACAAGAATGCAGTTACTTGAGAAGAGCGAGGCTCGCTCGAGTAACTGACTTATCTGAGCGTGCTCGCTCATCTCTATTCATGACCATAATACCAATGTCTTAAATTGGCCTGCAGAACATGCCATGAAAACTATGCATCAAGTCAGAATTTACAACTTGGTGCAGTTGTGTGCAATACAACATGTGTTCATATTTCGGCCATGTGATATAGATGTAATGTATGATATTCTGTCACAGTGCCTATACCAGACGTGGTTAACATACAATGTGCCAGAGTGGAAAATGATAACGTTTCTCAAAAAACACCCGCTTCCCTATGATGGAGGCAACTGTGAAAATGTTAATGAAAGAAAACATTAGTCCGGGCAGTGACTCCAGCTATTAGGATGACTGGTGCTGGAGCTACAGATAAGTACTGTCACTGCTTCCATAAATTAGCAGTGACACAGTGCAGGGCAATTCCAGATGCTGATAAATGGAGATTAGGGCAAGTCTGTGTCCTCTAAACCAGCGATTGATGACCAGTTTGAAGGGACATCTCTATTTTTTTACCTCCTTTTTTTGCATTGATCTTAAAGTAAAACTTCGCTGTTCTAGAGCCACTTTAATAATAGCAGAGAATTGCATAATGTGAATTTTTTTAAAAACCCTTTCATTTAGTTCCACCACATGATCATGAAACTGCGTGAAACACTTAATGTGATACAAGTCTTAGACATTTTTCCTATTCTGGTACATTACTGCATCTCGTATATTGTAACCTTTTATGATTGGCAGTCCATTCAAACATTATTGCCCACTAAATTGTACAACTAGAGGGGGTGTAACATTCTCCACTGCTCTGTAGATTATGGACTTTTACCCCTGTGGTATAGTTAAAAGAAAAGCCCGCGGACATGGAGAGGGAATAGACAGTTTCTTACCTCTCCGGATCCAGCGTGGCTCTCCTCCGTGCAGGCCGGTTCTTCTTTCTTCAGCACGGCGGATGTGTGCTGTGCAAATTTTTTTCCCCCGAATCTTCTGCTTTCCTGCGGATCCACGGCATGTCCATAGTGATAGCTGCGGGTGCGCCGTGGATCGGGATTGGTTTTCATTGACTTTAGTGGAAGCCTGTGGAAACCGTGCATGTAGAAGATCCGCAGAAAAATGGAGCATGCTGCAATTTCTACCCACGCGTGCGATGCGCATGTCGGAAAGAAATCACATCCACATGCATTAAGTTACCCTGCGGATGCTAATGCATCCCTATGGGCTAGAGCTAATTAAAATCCACACGTGGACATTGGGCCTAAGGGCTCCTACCACGGATGGATTTCCGCCGCGTGACGGACGGCTTCCATTGACTGCAATGGAAGCCGTCCGGGCGTACACCCGCGGCAAATAGAGCATGCCGCGGGTGAGGACAGGTGATTTTACGGTGCGGAATTCCGCACCGTAAGCATTGTGCTATTAGGTTCAATAGAACCTAATAGCTGTGGGCAACACAGCGGATTTCTGCCGCGTATTACGTGGCGGAAATCCGTCCGTGGGAAGGAGCCCTAAGGGTGCCCACCCACTGGCGTTTTTTTTCACTGCGAAATTCGCAGGTTTTTTTTTTCTGCAGGGGGTCTATGGGACTTGTAATGTAAAAATCGCGATCGCGCAAAATCGCGATTTACCGCGATATCGCGGTTTTGCGCGATCGCGATTTTAGCTTTGCATGTCCCATAGCCCAAAGACCCCTGCAGAAAAAAAAAAACGCTGCGAATTTTGCAGTAAAAAAACGCTAGTGGGTGGGCACCCTAAGGGTGAAGTTTTACTTTTTCAACAACACAAAAAGCTGTCAAAATACAGTGTCCTCTTCAACTGCGGTATTTGCGGATTTAAAATTCTCACCACGTATCAATTTCTATACAGATTTCATATGGATTCTTTTTCTGCAGCATGTGCAGATCCACTGAGCTGCTATTATAAATACTGTGGATCGTCTGTGTAGAAAGTCCACAGCATTTACACCCAGTGGAACCATACGCCAAGGCTGTATTTAGACAGGCGAGTGCAATATTGATCCAAGAAAATAATTTTGCACTTGTAACACCTGTGATTTTTCTGCAATTGTGATGCATTTTGCAAGAAATATGCATTGCATCTCTGTACATGTGATTTGCATGAAAAAAATTGCGTGTTCCGAAAGTCAAAATGGAAAAAAGCGCATTGCACTCGTACGCCAATCATATAGCCATGCACACATAGGAAATAATGGGAAAGTTTTAAACAGAATTGTCCAAAAATAGGACATGCTGCTGTCAGCACAATCACGCTCTTGGATATACTGTTGGTGCCATATCTGGTGTGGTTGGTACAAGCTTGGAGAAAATCATCTTCTACAACACAATTGGATAGATGTATTACCCAAGAGATCTTCCCATTTATTGTATTAAGCCACAGATCGTATAGACAAATAGTTTAGGTTGATGCAGAAAGGGGTGTTAGGCCCCCTGTCCACGGTCGTTGCGGAATATCGTCAGCGATATTCCGCTGTGGGGGAGGAGTGGGTTGGCGCTGTCAGTTAGATAGGCTGTCTGATAGATAGGCTCACCGCAGAGAATTGCTGCATGCTGCGGTTTAGGTCCAGCGAGTGGAAAATTGCTATGATTCTCCGCTCGTGGACGCCGCAGCTGTGCTTTTCATAGCAATGCTATGAAAAGCGTTCACTGCGTTACCCGGGGCTGGATTATCGCCGCGGGTAACGCAATGAACAATCGTCCGTGGACAGGCAGCCTTACTAAAGGCCCATTTAGACACAACGATTATTGCTCAAAATTCGCTCAAAAGCCGTCTTTTGAGCGATAATCGTGTGTAACTGCACTTACGTCGTGCAGTTTTCGTTAAGCCATCGCTCATCGTTGTCTTTCAGCGTGCTAAAAGAGAATGATGAGTCTTAACAGGGATTCACAGTGGGATCCGCCTGATACTATTGTTTCAGCTGTATCCCGCTCCCTGATCAGAAGCTGGGTATGAATAACAGACCAGTCCAGCTCTGTTCTCCATACCTGGCACGGAGAGCTCGGCTGTATAACAGCCAGGCGCTCCGTGCAGAAAACATCTGGATGCAGAAGGCAAGCAGGGACACCCCACTTGTCTTCTGCATCCTCCGCTCAGAGCGCTCGGCTGTATAACAGTTGGCTGCTTCGGAGCGGGGAACAGCTGGATGCAGAAGACAAGTAGGGATACCCCGCTTGTCTTCTGCATCCTCCGCTGGCAGCACAAGGTGATTGCTCATCTTGAGCGATCATCTTGGGCTGCAAATGACACAACGATTATCGTTGAAAAGTCGCTTGAGCAACATCTTTTGAGCGATAATCGTTGTGTCTAAATGGGCCGAACACAGCTACGTAATTCATTTGCATCAAAATGGTTTTCTTTTGAGATGTAAAGAATGATCACGTCCTGTTGTCTTCATCACTCTGCTGGCTCCATTGTTCTAATGGAAATCTCATGTGACATCTCTTTGTCTCAGGTGATAAACATTATTAACATAGTGTAAGGAATTTACTATGCAGAAGATTCTGCTTGCAAATATAGCCGAAATTAGACTGAAATACAAAACTGAAATACATATACGATATAATTTCCTTCACACTGCGATTTTGCTATCTCATGCTATCTCTGTGAGATAAAATCACTTGTGTACTTTGAAAAAATGGGTTCTTTTCATGTGCGATTTCTGTGCCTCTTGCAACGCACATAAATCACGTGTTAAAATCACCCACGTAAATACAGCCCAAAGGAGTTCCTACTAATAGTCCTTGATGGCTATTAACATGTTACTGATGCTGGCATTACCACTGGGGACTCCATTAATAAGAAGAACATTTTTGCCAGACATCCTGAATCATTGTTTCTCACTGGAAGTATCACAGTAGGGTATAGAGGGTCAATTTTATAATGTGCATTTTAACCCCTTAATGGCTAGACACTTTTTAGGGTTTTTACTAGAGATGAGCGAACGTACTCGTTCGAGCTTGATATTCGTGCGAATATTAGGGTGTTCGGGATGCTCGTTACTCTTAACGAGCACCACGCGGTGTTCCGGTTACTTTCAGTTTCCTCTCTGAGACGTTAGCGCGCTTTTCTGGCCAATTGAAAGACAGGGAAGGCATTACAACTTCCCCCTGTGACGTTCAAGCCCTATACCACCCCCCTGCTGTGAGTGGCTGGGGCGATCAGATGTCACCCGAGTATAAAAGTCGGCCCCTCCCGCGGCTCGCCACACATGCCTTGTGAGTTAGCTGAGGGAAAGTACTATCGTGCTGGTGCTGCTGTAGGGAGAGCGTTAGGAGTCAGTGTAGGCTTCAAGAACCCCAAAGGTCCTTCTTAGGGCCACATCTACCTGTGTGCAGGCTGCTGCTAGCAGTGTTTTTTTTTTTCTTTCTCAAAATCGGCAGTGCAGAGCATTGCACCCGGTATTAGGGACAGAAGTGGTGCTTAGGCAGGGAGAGTGTTAGGAGTGAGTGTAGCCTTCAAGAACCTCAACGGTCCTTTCTAGGGCCAAATTTAACCGTGTGCAGTACTGTGCTGGCTGCTGTTAGCAGTGTTGCATATTTTTTTTTTTCTAAAAATCGTCTGTGCAGAGCATTGCACCCTCCATTGATACTACAGGGACAGAATTGTGTAGGCAGGGCCACAACACAGTTATTGTTCATTGAATATACGCAGTGGGTCCTTCCCTTTGCAAAAAAGGAAAAGAAATTATATTTGGCCTGCCTGTGTCAGTCCTAAGGTCTCCGTGTACGTGTGTGCTGCGTGGACAACGTACAAAAATCAGAAGCAACCAGCTACGGTTTACTGCAGGCTTGCGCCATTGTCTTTCCTGACTGGCAAATACCTGCTCTGCCAGAGTTAATAACTCTGCTACACTAAAGTTGTGTGACACTTTTTCAGGGCCACACCACAGTTATTAAACGTATTGTTCATTGAATATCCGCAGTGGGGCCCTCCCTTTGCAAAAAAGCGAATTCAATTAATTATATTTGGCCTGCCTGTGTCAGTCCTAAGGTCTCCGTGTACGTGTGTGCTGCGTGGAGAACGTACAAAAATCAGACGCAACCAGCTACGGTTTACTGCAGGCTTGCGCCATTGTCTTTCCTGACTGGCAAATACCTGCTCTGCTAGAGTTAATAACTCTGCTACACTATAGTTGTGTGACACTTTTTGAGGGCCACACCACAGATATTAAACTTCTTGTTCATTGAATATACGCAGTGGGGTCTTCCCTTTGCTAAAAAGGACAAAAAATTATATTTGGCCTGCCTGTGTCAGTCCTAAGGTCTCCGTGTACGTGTGTGCTGCGTGGACAACGTACAAAAATCAGACGCAACCAGCTACGGTTTACTGCAGGCTTGCGCCATTGTCTTTCCTGACTGGCAAATACCTGCTCTGCTAGAGTTAATAACTCTGCTACACTATAGTTGTGTGACACTTTTTGAGGGCCACACCACAGATATTAAACTTCTTGTTCATTGAATATACGCAGTGGGGTCTTCCCTTTGCTAAAAAGGACAAAAAATTATATTTGGCCTGCCTGTGTCAGTCCTAAGGTCTCCGTGTACGTGTGTGCTGCGTGGACAACGTACAAAAATCAGACGCAACCAGCTACGGTTTACTGCAGGCTTGTGCCATTGTCTTTCCTGACTGGCAAATACCTGCTCTGCTAGAGTTAATAACTCTGCTACACTATAGTTGTGTGACACTTTTTGAGGGCCACACCACAGATATTAAACTTCTTGTTCATTGAATATACGCAGTGGGTCCTTCCCTTTGCAAAAAAGCGAAAACATTATATTTGGCCTGCAGGCTTGCGCCAATTTATTTCCTGCCTGGGAAATCAAATCACTGGTAATACAGCATGCTGAGGGGTAGGGGTAAGCCTAGAGGACGTGGACGTGGACGTGGCCGAGGACGCGTAGGCCCAAGTGAGGGTGTGGGCACAGGCCGAGCTCCTGATCCAGGTGTGTCGCAGCCGACTGCTGTGCGATTAGGAGAGAGGCACGTTTCTGGCGTCCCCACATTCATCGCCCAATTAATGGGTCCACGCGGGAGACCTTTATTAGAAAATGAGCAGTGTGAGCAGGTCCTGTCCTGGATGGCAGAAAGTGCTTCGAGCAACCTATCGTCCAGCCACAGTTCTGCGCCGTCCACTGCTGCAAATCCGAATCCTCTGTCTGCTGCTCCTCCTTCCTCCCAGCCTCCTCACTCCACTACAATGACACCTGCTCAGGAGCGGGAACACTCCCAGGAACTGTTCTCGGGCCCCTGCTTAGATTGGGCAGCAGTGGTTCCTCTCCCACCAGAGGAGTTTATCGTCACTGATGCCCAACCATTCGAAAGTTCCCGGGGTCCGGGGGAAGAGGCTGGGGACTTCCGCCAACTGTCTCAAGAAGTTTCTGTGGGTGAGGAGGACGATGACGATGAGACACAGTTGTCTTGCAGTGAGGTAGTAGTAAGGGCAGTAAGTCCAAGGGAGCAGCGCACAGAGGATTCGGAGGAAGAGCAGCTGGACGATGAGGTGACTGACCCCACCTGGTTTGCTAAGCCTACTGAGGACAGGTCTTCAGAGGGGGAGGCAAGGGCAGCAGCAGGGCAGGTTGCAAGAGGCAGTGCGGTGGCCAGGGGTAGAGGCAGGGCCAGACCGAATAATCCACCAACTGTTTCCCAAAGCGTCCCCTCGCGCCATGCCACCCTGCAGAGGCCAAGGTGCTCTAAGGTCTGGCAGTTTTTCACAGAGACGCCTGACGACCGACGAACAGTGGTGTGCAACCTTTGTCGCGCCAAGATCAGCCGGGGAGCCACCACCAACAGCCTCACCACCACCAGCATGCGCAGACATATGATGGCCAAGCACCCCACAAGGTGGGACGAAGGCCGTTCACCGCCTCCGGTTTGCACCGCTGCCTCTCCCCCTGTGCCCCAACCTGCCACTGAGATCCAACCTCCCTCTCAGGACACAGGCACAACCGTCTCATGGCCTGCACCCACACCCTCACCTCCGCTGTCCTTGGCCCCATCCAGCAATGTCTCGCACCGCACAGTCCAGCCGTCGCTAGCGCAAGTGTTGGAGCGCAAGCGCAAGTACGCCACCACGCACCCGTCCACATAGCTAAATTTATCAGCCTTGAGATGCTGCCGTATAGGGTTGTGGAAACGGAGTCCTTCAAAGCTATGATGGCAGCGGCGGCCCCGCGCTACTCAGTTCCCAGTCGCCACTACTTTTCCCAATGTGCCGTCCCAGCCCTGCACGACCACGTCTCCCGCAACATTGTACGCGCCCTCACCAATGCGGTTAGTGGCAAGGTCCACTTAACTACGGACACGTGGACAAGCACAGGCGGGCAGGGCCACTACATCTCCCTGACGGCACATTGGGTGAATTTAGTGGAGGCTGGGACAGAGTCAGAGCCTGGGACGGCTCACGTCCTACCCACCCCCAGAATTGCGGGCCCCAGCTCGGTGGTGGTATCTGCGGCGGTGTATGCTTCTTCCACTAAAGCACCCTCCTCCTCCTCCTCAACCTCTGTCTCGCAATCTAGATGTGTCAGCAGCAGCAAGACGTCGCCAGCAGTCGGTGTCGCGCAGCGTGGCAGCACAGCGGTGGGCAAGCGTCAGCAGGCCGTGCTGAAACTACTCAGCTTAGGAGATAGGAGGCACACGGCCCACGAATTGCTGCAGGGTCTGACAGAGCAGACGGACCGTTGGCTTGCGCCGCTGAGCCTCCAACCGCGCATGGTCGTGTGTGACAACGGCCGTAACCTGGTGGCGGCTCTGCAGCTCGGCAGCCTCACGCACGTGCCATGCCTGGCCCACGTCTTTAATTTGGTGGTTCAGCGCTTTCTGAAAAGCTACCCACGCTTGTCAGACCTGCTCGTAAAGGTGCGCCGGCACTGCGCACATTTCCGCAAGTCCCACACGGACGCTGCCACCCTGCGCACCCTGCAACATCGCTTTAATCTGCCAGTGCATTGACTGCTGTGCGACGTGCCCACACGGTGGAACTCTACGCTCCACATGTTGGCTAGGCTCTATGAGCAGTGTAGAGCTATAGTGGAATAC
This sequence comes from Eleutherodactylus coqui, assembly GCF_035609145.1. Classification (NCBI taxonomy): domain Eukaryota; kingdom Metazoa; phylum Chordata; class Amphibia; order Anura; family Eleutherodactylidae; genus Eleutherodactylus; species Eleutherodactylus coqui. The sequence goes on from NC_089842.1 coordinate 192,179,206, forward strand.
CAACTCCAACATGGGCGGCGCAGTGGGAGTCAGCCTCCTCAATTCTTTTCAGAAGAGTGAGCCTGGTTGGCAGACATCTGCCAGGTCCTTCGAAACTTTTATCAGTTTACCCAGGTGGTGAGCGGCGATGCTGCAATCATTAGCGTCACCATTCCTCTGCTATGCATCTTGAGAAGTTCCCTGCAAACCATAAAGGCAGCCGCTTTGCGCTCAGAAACAGAGCCGGGGGAAGACAGTATGTCGCTGGATAGTCAGAGCACCCTCCTGTCTATATCTCAGCGCGTTCAGGAGGAGGAGGAGGAGGATGAGGAGGATGAGGAGGAGGGGGAAGAGACAGCTTGGCCCACTGCTGACGGTACACATGCTGCTGGGCTGTCATCATTTCAGCGTGTATGGCCTGAGGAGGAGGAGGAGGATCCTGAAAGTGATCTTCCTAGTGCGGACAGCCATGTGTTGCGTACAGGTACCCTGGCACACATGGCTGACTTCATGTTAGGATGCCTTTCTCGTGACCCTCGCATTCAACGCATTCTGGCCACTACGGATTACTGGGTGTACACACTGCTCGACCCACGCTATAAGGAGAACCTTCCCAGTCTCATTCCCGAAGAGGAAAGGGGTTCGAGAGTGTTGCTATACCACAGGACCCTGGCGGACAAGCTGATGGTAAAATTCCCATCCGACAGCGCTAGTGGCAGAAGGCGCAGTTCCGAGGGCCAGGTAGCAGGGGAGGTGCGGAGATCGAGCAGCATGTACAGCCCAGACAGTGCAACAGTCTTTAAGGGCCTGGCCAGCTTTATGGCTCCCCAGCAAGACTGTGTCACCGCTCCCCAGTCAAGGCTGAGTCGGCGGGAGCACTGTAAAAGAATGGTGAGGGAGTACGTAGCGGATCGCACGACCATCCTCGGTGACGCCTCTGCCCCCTACAACTACTGGGTGTCGAAGCTGGACACGTGGCCTGAACTAGCGCTGTATGCCCTGGAGGTGCTTGCTTGTCCTGCGGCTAGCGTCTTGTCGGAGAGGGTGTTTAGTGCGGCTGGGGGAATCATCACAGATAAGCGTACCCGCCTGTCAACCGACAGTGCCAACAGGCTAACACTCATCAAGATGAACAAAGCCTGGATTTCCCCAGACTTCTGTTCTCCACCAGCGGACAGCAGCGATACGTAAGCAATACGTAGGCTGCACCTGCGGATGGAAGCTACGTTCTCTCTCACCATCCAAAACGGGGACATTTCTGCTTCATCAATCTGTGTCTAATATTCCTCCTCCTCCTCCTGCTCCTCCTCCTGAAACCTCACGTAATCACGCTGAACGGGCAATTTTTCTTAGGGCCACAAGGCTCACTCATCTAATTTTTAGAAACAATTTTTATGTTTCAATGCTCTTAAAAGCGTTGAAACTTTAACTTGAACCAATTTTTCGTTAAACTGGGCTGCCTCCAGGCCTAGTTACCACTTAAAGGGGTTCTGACATGAAAAAAAATAAATTGTACTCACCTTGCCTGGCCTGGCCCGATCGCCAGGCATGTCCCCTCCAGCCGGCATCTTCTTCTGTGCCTTTAAAGCAGAGCAGGAGCGGTCAAAAAGACCGCTTCCTGCTCTGGTCCGTCCGTCAGGCACTTCCGAGGTGAACGGACGGACCGCACAGTGCTTGCTGTGGGCGGCCCGTCCGTCCTGCTGAACTCCGGAGTGCTGAGCATGCGCAGTGGAGATGCGGCCCGTCCTGACTCCTGTCAGAGGGCACCTCTCCACTGCGCATGCGCGCGATCCCGGAGCGGCGCGGCTGCTGGAGGAAGAAGACTGCCTGCCGGGAGGCATACTAGCACTTTCTGCTTAGGTTAAGCAACGCTGCTGATTAGAGCCACCTGATTGGCTCTTCGGCACCACGTGACTGCACAGCGTGCACCAATCAGGTGGCTCTAGTCAGGCTGCTTAACCTAAGCAGAAAGTGCTAATATGCTGCCGGGAGATGACCCCCCCATGTCAACAACAACAGGAGAACAGGTAAGTATAAGATTTTTATGCTTTAGCAGCCATTAACCCATGGGTTCCCTGGGTCCATTAGGCAGACCAGGGAACAATGGCTGCTAAAGCATAAAAAAATTATTTGTGTCAGAACCCCTTTAAGCCACATTAACCAAAGCGATTAATGGGTTTCACCTGCCATCTTGGTTGGGCATGGCCAATTTTTACTGAGGTACATTAGTACTGTTGGTACACCAATTTTTTGGGGCCCTCACCTACAGTGTAATCATAGCAATTTGTATGTTCTTCGCCTGCACTCATGGTACAGAAAGGTGTGTGGGGTTGGCCTACACTTTAGCTACATAAATGTAACTTGGGCCTTGGCTATACTGCAGCTACTGAAATGGAACTAAGACTGCGCTCCCACTATACTGCTGCTTCGGAATTGTTACTGGGGCCTGTCTTGAGTGCTACTATTGCTGACATGGAACGAAGACTGCGCTCCCGCTATAATGCTGCTTCGGAATTGTTACTGGGGCCTGTCTTGAGTGCTACTATTGCTGACATGGAACGAAGACTGCGCTCCCGCTATAATGCTGCTTCGGAATTGTTACTGGGGCCTGTCTTGAGTGCTACTATTGCTGACATGGAACGAAGACTGCGCTCCCGCTATAATGCTGCTAGTGATATGTTAGTGGGGCCTGTCCTAATGCTACGGCTGAAATGTTACGAATTCTGGGCTCTGCCTATACCGCTGCTAATGGTATGTCTCTGGGGTGTGGAAACAGAGGCTTCCCAAAGACATGATGGCGGCGAAGCCATTTCCCACCAACGCGGTTACTGTTAAGGTGCATATAACCACGGACACGTAGTGCCTCAAAAACATCCCCCTCCTCCTCCAACAGGGAAAACAAACATTCTTGGCAAATGCCTGTGCAATGGTTCGTCTGGTGGCAGTCCAAGAATTTCACCTTTACCGACACTACAAGAGAGCCCCCCCACCATCGCCACGGCCCACTTAATCCTGGCCACATTCCGAAAACCAACAAAATAAAACCGCGCTACTAGGTCCGCAGTCACCACCACATTACCACCAACGCGGTTACTGTTAAGGTGCATATAACCACGGACACGTGTAGAGGACACGTAGTGCCTCAAAAACATCCCCCTCCTCCTCCAACAGGGAAAACAAACATTCTTGGCAAATGCCTTTGCATTGGTTCGTCTGGTGGCAGTCCAAGAATTTCACCTTTACCGACACTACAAGAGAGCCCCCCCACCATCCCCCCGCTACGGCCCACTTAATCCTGGCCACATTCCGAAAACCAACAAAATAAAACCGCGCTACTAGGTCCGCAGTCACCACCACATTACCACCAACGCGGTTACTGTTAAGGTGCATATAACCACGGACACGTGTAGAGGACACGTAGTGCCTCAAAAACATCCCCCTCCTCCTCCAACAGGGAAAACAAACATTCTTGGCAAATGCCTTTGCATTGGTTCGTCTGGTGGCAGTCCAAGAATTTCACCTTTACCGACACTACAAGAGAGCCCCCCCACCATCCCCCCGCCACGGCCCACTTAATCCTGGCCACATTCCGAAAACCAACAAAATAAAACCGCGCTACTAGGTCCGCAGTCACCACCACATTACCACCAACGCGGTTACTGTTAAGGTGCATATTACCAGTGTGACTGGGGCATGCAGAGACACCTTGACAGAATGAATAGTGTGTGGCACATAGGTTCCCCATTGCTATGCCCACGTGTGCAGCTCCTGATGGCGGTGGCACAGGATTCTATTTCTCATTGCTTCTGTACAGCATTGTGGGCTATCGCCCCGCCCCTTTTAAAGAGGGTCGCTGCCTAGCCGTGCCAACCCTCTGCAGTGTGTGCCTGCGGTTCCTCCTCATGGCAGACGCACTTCTAAATAGACATGAGTGTGGCGTGGCATGAGGGCAGCTGAAGGCTGCGCAGGGACACTTTGGTGTGCGCTGTGGGGGGGAGGGGGGGCGGTTGGGCAGCATGTAAGCCAGGAGAAGTGGCAGTGGAGTGTCATGCAGGCAGTGATTGTGCTTTGTTGGAGGTAGTTTGGTGCTTAGCTAAGGTATGCATTGCTAATGAGGGCTTTTCAGAAGTAAAAGTTTTTGGGAGGGGGGGGGGGACCCACTCTTGCCGCTATTGTGGCTTAATAGTGGGACCTGTGAACTTGAGATGCAGCCCAACATGTAGCCCCTCGCCTGCCCTGTCCATTGCTGTGTCGTTCCCATCACTTTCTTGAATTGCCCAGATTTTCACACAAGGAAACCTTAGCGAGCATCGGCGAAATACAAAAATGCTCGGGTCGCCCATTGACTTCAATGGGGTTTGTTATTCGAAACGAACCCTCGAGCATCGCGAAAAGTTCGTTCCGAGTAACGAGCACCCGAGCATTTTGGTATTAGTTTTTACCCATGTGGTGGTTTTACTGCCCTATTTTTATTTCTTCAGCTACCAAAATTTATTTTTGCTGTGGGATTTTCTCGGTGACAAATAGGGTTATTTGTTTTATATCTTTTTTTTTCCACACTGGCTTTTTTTCCCGTTTTTTAGTTTTATGCTATTTATGCTAAAATAAAGTACAGGAATGGGTTCCTCATTTTGTTTTGGATGTTTTGATATATAATTTCTATAGTCTCGGATTACATGGCACATATAGCGACAGTTTTAGTTGGCGTCTGCGGTCAGTCATATTCTTTATAAGTATATATATTTTATTCTGTAATTTTTTTTTAAAACTGGTTTTTGAAACTTTTTTTGTTCCCTATGACATCTTACAATTCCTCTGGGGGTCATCTACATTTGTCTTTTTTTTTCTTCCTTTTTTTATTTCACACTTTTTTCCTTTGTAGCTGGGGCATCCATAGTAGCAGCATCCATAGGAGCCCCAGTTACAGGGCAAAACATCCCCTTGTAGTAACAATGGTCACTAACAGAGCTGATCTGTTTCGGGGTGGGGGTGGGGGGGCACGTGGCGACCATGTGATCACCAGGTTGCATAGTGGAACTAATACTTCTGTTTTCACTCTTAAGTACATTGCGCTCATTGAGCGCTACATAGCTGGGAAAGAGCAGTAGTTAAAAACTAGGTTGCAGGAGCTTTAGGGCTCACACATTGGCGAGGGCAATATTCGGCCACGATTCATGGCCCAATATTGCCCTCACAATGCTTCTGAAAATCTGTGGATGCGAGGCGTTTTCACATGAAAACAGACTCGCATCCCTGTGAGGGTTCTCCCATTGTTTTTTAATGGGGCTGGCCCTGCTGCTGTTCCATTGCAAACATGTGGAAACCCCTGGATGCGACAGACTCGGATCCCTGCGGGGCTGAAGGAATCCCTCACTGCGCTGCTGCCACCAGCCCCATTGAAAACAGTGGGCGACGTTGCAAAAAGAAAGGAAACGCTGCAATCTTTTTTCACGCAGCATCGCAGGAGTGAAAACATCACAAATGAGAATGAAACCATTGAAAATCATTGGTTTCATAATCATGCGTTTTCACTCACTCTCGCATTGCGATAAAACTGCACGATTCTCTCGCCAGTGTAAGGGAGCCCTAAATCCAGTGTAAAAAAAGCTGTATTTTTCCTATCAGCCGGGATTGAAGCCCAGGACCAAGCACCATATATTTACCGTGCTTAGTCCTTAAGAGGTTAACATTTGAGTCTGTCTTGATAGTGGTGCAGTTTTATTTACCACACTAATTTAGAACGGGTTTGCTTTGATCTACATTCAGCTGGACTGTATGGGACTTATTAACATCTTATAGATAAACGACCTACAACGAAACTGGTCTTATATAACTTGTACTAATGTAATTTGCTTGACATTGGGGAAGAAGGCTAAACAATATATCACAACACAGCTGACGTCATGTCTTCTGGTCATACTGAAGCACATACTGTACTTAAACAGCAAATGCTAGAGGCCTTTTTCCATTAAAATAAAGAAAACCCTCAGGTGCACGGTCACATTACACCTCTCTTTGGTAAGAACCTGTATGGGTACTTTCACACACCTGGACATTCCGCTGTCAAAATCTGCACCAAAATCCACATGTCTAGCAAGCAGATTTTGATGGGAATTGCAGGCAGAATTATGCCATTTTCAAAGCCGTTTCAAAATCCGCTTGTTAGGCCTCTTTTACACAGGCTACAAAACCCCGCTACTTTGTAGCTCTACAAAAACGCATGTATGTGAAGCCCATGGTTTCCAATGGGTTCTTTCAGCCTACAAAACATCTCTCATGTGAATGTGCATTTAAATGATAGGAGCTTAGATGCATAGAGATAAAAGCTTTCTTCTATTTATTCAGTATGTGCCCATAATAACACGAAAAATACAACCGTCCTGAGGACGCGTTTCAACCTTCTCAGGTCTTGATCACCTCATTCACAATATGTTACTTCCTTCCTTAAATAGTAATCTTATTACATTTTCACCTGTTAATTAACCCTTACATATCTCTGAGTGCAAATGCAAAAGTATGGGCTCCCCGCTCCTATGGGAGTTACCACTTATATACATTGCTTTTCAGTTTATACTAATCTTGATAATATTCAATACTAGCTGATATACCCGGCTTTGCCCGAGTTAATTTGGTACTGGTTTTTATCTGGTGTTCACACGGAAAATCTTATGAAGTCGTGGTTACTTTAGAGATACTGAGGAAAAACATATGTTCACCATTTTGCACAGTTCTCTGCGTTGCCCAGGAAACACCACGTGGAGGCAACCATGCAAGGTTTCCTTTATATAAAATGACATCAGGAAGTGAGAGAATTAGATTACGTACATAAAATTTGGACACTAATTCTTTTGCGCTTAGAATTTAATAATCGAGTTGGGACCTATTAATTTTTCATATTTATGACACAATCAATGCTTGTGCCAAATTTCATGTTTCTATGACATTGGGAAGTGAGAGATTTGGATTATGTACGTAAAATGTGGACGCTAATTCTTTTGCGTATAGAATTGAATAATGGAGTTGGGACCCATTAGCTTTCCCTATTTATGACATAATCAATGCTCGTGCCAAATTTCCCGTTTCTATGACACCGGAAAGTGAGAAAATTACATTCCGCACGTAAAATTTGGACGCTAATTCTTTTGCGCATAGAATTGAATAATGGAGTTGGGACCCATTAGCTTTTCCTTATTTATGACATAATTAATGCTCGTGCCAAATTTCCCGTTTCAATGACACCGGAAAGTGAGAAAATTACATTCTACACGTAAAATTTGGATGCTAATTCTTTTGTGCATAGAATTGAATAATGGAGTTGGGAACCATTAGCTTTTCCTATTTATGACATAATCAATGCTCGTGCCAAATTTCATGTTTCTATGACATTGGGAAGTGAGAGATTTAGATTATGTACGTAAAATTTGGACGCTAATTCTTTTGCGCATAAAATTAAATAATGGAGTTGGGACCCATTACCTTTTCCTATTTATGACATAATCAATGCTCGTGCCAAATTTCCCGTTTCTATGACACCGGAAAGTGAGAAAATTACATTCCGCACGTAAAATTTGGACGCTAATTCTTTTGCGCATGAAATTGAATAATCGAGTTGGGACCCATTAGCTTTTCCTATTTATGACATAATCAATGCTCGTGCCAAATTTCACGCTTCTATGACACCGGAAAGTGAGAAAATTAGATTCCATACGTAAAATTTGGACGCTAATTCTTTTGCGCATAGAATTGAATAATGGAGTTGGGACCCATTAGCTTTTACTATTTATGACATAATCAGTGCTTGTGCCAAATTTCCTGTTTCTATGACACCGGAAAGTGAAAAAATTACATTCCGCACGTAAAATTTCGACGCCAATTCTTTTGCGCTAGAATTAAATAATAGAGTTGGGACCTATTACCTTTTCCTATTTATGACATAATCAATGCTCGTGCCAAATTTCCCGTTTTTATGACACCGGAAAGTGAAAAAATTACATTCCATACGTAAAATTTCGACGCCAATTCTTTTGCGCTAGAATTGAATAATCGAGTTGGGACCCATTAACTTTTCCTATATATGACATAATCAATGCTCGTGCCAAATTTCACGTTTCTATGACACCGGAAAGTGAAAAAATTACATTCCGCAAGTAAAATTTGGACGCTAATTCTTTTGCGCATAAAATTGAATAATGGAGTTGGGACCTATTAGCTTTTCCTATTTATGACATAATCAATGCTCGTGCCAAATTTCCTGTTTCTTTGACACCGGAAAGTGAGAATATTAGATTCCGTACGTAAAATTTGGACGCTAATTCTTTTGCGCATAGAATTGAATAATGGAGTTGGGACCAATTAGCTTTTCCTATTTATGACATAATCAATGCTCGTGCCAAATTTCCTGTTTCTATGACACCGGAAAGTGAAAAAATTACCTTCCGCACGTAAAGTTTTGACGCCAATTCTTTTGCGCTAGAATTGAATAATCGAGTTAGGACCCATTAGCTTTTCCTATTTATGACATAATCAATGCTCGTGCCAAATTTCCTGTTTCTATGACACCGGAAAGTGAAAAAATTACATTCCGTACGTAAAATTTCGATGCCAATTCTTTTGCGCTATAATTAAATAATCGAGTTGGGACCCATTAGCTTTTCCTATATATGACATAATCAATGCTCGTGCCAAATTTCACGTTTCTATGACACCGGAAAGTGAAAAAATTACATTCCGTACGTAAAATTTGGACGCTAATTCTTTTGCGCATAAAATTGAATAATGGAGTTGGGACCTATTAGCTTTTCCTATTTATGACATAATCAATGCTCGTGCCAAATTTCCTGTTTCTATGACACCGGAAAGTGAAAAAATTACCTTCCGCACGTAAAATTTCGACGCCAATTCTTTTGCGCTAGAATTGAATAATCGAGTTGGGACCCAATAGCTTTTCCTATTTATGACATAATCAATGCTCGTGCCAAATTTTACATTTCTATGACACCAGAAAGTGAAAAAATTACATTCCGCACGTACAATTTCGACGCCAATTCTTTTGCGCTAGAATTTAATAATCGAGTTGGGACCCATTAGCTTTCCCTATTTATGACATAATGAATGCTCGTGCCAAATTTCCCGTTTCTATGACACCGGAAAGTGAAAAAATTACATTCCGCACGTAAAATTTTGACGCCAATTCTTTTGTGCTAGAATTGAATAATCGAGTTGGGACCCATTAGCTTTTCCTATTTATGACATAATCAATGCTCGTGCCAAATTTCCCGTTTCTATGACACCGGAAAGTGAAAAAAATTACATTCCGCACGTAAAATTTTGACGCCAATTCTTTTGCGCTAGAATTGAATAAGCGAGTTGGGACCCATTAGCTTTTCCTATGTATGACATAATCAATGCTCGTGCCAAATTTCCCGTTTCTATGACACCGGAAAGTGAAAAAATTACATTCCGTACGTAAAATTTGGACGCTAATTCTTTTGCGCATAGAATTGAATAATCGAGTTGGGACCCATTAGCTTTTCCTATTTATGACATAATCAATGCTCGTGCCAAATTTCCTGTTTCTATGACACTGGAAAGTGAAAAAATTACATTCCGCACGTAAAATTTTGACGCCAATTCTTTTGCGCATAGAATTGAATAATCGAGTTGGGACCTATTAACTTTTCCCATTTATGACATAATCAATGCTCGTGCCAAATTTTAAATTTCTAAGGCATTGGGAAGTGACAGATTTAGATTATGTACGTAACATTTCGACGCCAATTCTTTTGCGCTAGAATTGAATAATCGAGTTGGGACCCAATTACTTTTCCTATTTTGGAGATAATCTATGCTTGCGCCAAATTTCATGTTTCTACGATATCGGGAAGTTGGAGAACTTTTGGCGAGTCAGTCAGTGAGTCAGTGAGTCAGTGAGGGCTTTCAGCTTTATATATATAGATTATAAAAAGTTTCAAATATTAAGTCTGTTCATTACATTAAACAGTGGAATAATAATGAGGAAATATTAGATCAGTTCAAATATGTATAATTCTTTCAATAAATGAAAATCTATCGCCCTACACAGTAAGGATTATTTATGGGTAATATCCGATGTACACCTTAAACAACCTATATATATTTACTAGAGATGAGCGAACACCAAAATGTTCGGGTGCTCTTTATTCGGAACGAACTTCCCGCGATGCTCGAGGGTTCGTTTCGAACAACGAACCCCATTGAAGTCAATGGGCGACCAGAGCATTTTTGTATTTCGCCGATGCTCGCTAAGGTTTTCATGTGTGAAAATCTGGGCAATTCAAGAAAGTGATGGGAACGACACAGCAACGGATAGGGCAGGCGAGGGGCTACATGTTGGGCTGCATCTCAAGTTCACAGGTCCCACTATTAAGCCACAATACCGGCAAGAGTGGGCCCCCCCCCCCTCCCAACAACTTTTACTTCTGAAAAGCCCTCATTAGCATGGCATACCTTTGCTAAGCACCACACTACCTCCAACAAAGCACAATCACTGCCTGCATGACACTCCACTGACACTTCTCCTGGGTTACATGCTGCCCAACCGCCCCCCCTCCCCCCCACAGCGCACACCAAAGTGTCCCTGGGCAGCCTTCAGCTGCCCTCATGCCACACCACGCTCATGTCTATTTAGAATTGCGTCTGCCATGACGAGGGACCGCAGGCACACACTGCAGAGGTTGGCACGGCTAGGCAGCGACCCTCTTTAAAAGTGGCGGAGCGATAGCCCACAATGCTGTACAGAAGCAATGAGAAATAGAATCCTGTGCCACCGCCATCAGGAGCTGCACACGTGGGCATAGCAATGGGGAACCTATGTGCCACACACTATTCATTCTGTCAAGGTGTCTGCATGCCCCAGTCAGACCGGGCTTTTTAATTCATAGACACAGGCAGGTACAACTCCCTATTGTGAAGTCCCTGTCGACCCACAGCATGGGTGGCTCCCTGGAACCCACCGGCGGTACACAGAAATATCCCATTGCATTGCCCAACACAGCTGAGGTAGTAATGTCGTGCTTAATGTAGGTGGGCTTCGGCCCACACTGCATGCCCCAGTCAGACTGGGGTTCTTTAGAAGTGGACACATGTATTAAAAACTCCGTGTGCACCTACAGCATGGGTGGCTCCCTGGAACCCACCGGCGGTACATAAAAATATCCCATTGCATTGCCCAACACAGCTGAGGTAGTAATGTCGTGCTTAATGCAGGTGGGCTTCGGCCCACACTGCATGCCCCAGTCAGACTGGGGTTCTTTACAAGTGGACACATGTAGGTTAAACTCCCTGTGGACCCACTGCCTGGGTGGGTGCCAGGAAGCCACCGGCGGTACATAGAAATATCCCATTGCATTGCCCAACACAGCTGAGGTAGTAATGTCGTGCGTAATACAGGTGGGCTTCGGCCCACACTGCATGCCCCAGTCAGACTGGGGTTCTTTAGAAGTGGACACATGTATTAAAAACTCCGTGTGCACCTACAGCATGGGTGGCTCCCTGGAACCCACCGGCGGTACATAAAAATATCCCATTGCATTGCCCAACACAGCTGAGGTAACGTCAGCTGTAATGCAGGTGGGCTAAAAATTAATTTGATTACACTGTAGGCGAGGGCCCACAAAAATTGCTGTATCAACAGTACTAATGTACATCCCAAAAATTGGCCATGGCCAGCCAAGAGGGCAGGTGAAACCCATTAATCGCTTTGGTTAATGTGGCTTAAGTGGTAACTAGGCCTGGAGGCAGCCCAGTGTAACGAAAAATTGGTTCAAGTTAAAGTTCCAATGCTTTTAAGTGCATTGAAACTTATAAAAATTGTTCTGAAAAATTATTTGAGTGAGCCTTGTGGCCCTAAGAAAAATTGCCCGTTCAGCGTGATTACGTGAGGTTTCAGGAGGAGGAGCAGGAGGAGGATGAGGAATATTATACACAGATTGATGAAGCAGAAATGTCCCCGTTTTGGATGGTGAGAGAGAACGTAGCTTCCATCCGCGGGTGCAGCCTACGTATTGCTTACGTATCGCTGCTGTCCGCTGGTGGAGAACAGAAGTCTGGGGAAATCCAGCCTTTGTTCATCTTGATGAGTGTTAGCCTGTCGGCACTGTCGGTTGACAAGCTGCTACGCTTATCTGTGATGATTCCCCCAGCCGCACTAAACACCCTCTCCGACAAGACGCTAGCCGCAGGACAAGCAAGCACCTCCAGGGCATACAGCGCTAGTTCAGGCCACGTGTCCAGCTTCGACACCCAGTAGTTGTAGGGGGCAGAGGCGTCACCAAGGATGGTCGTGCGATCCGCTACATACTCCCTCACCATCCTTTTACAGTGCTCCCGCCGACTCAGCCGTGACTGGGGAGCGGTGACACAGTCTTGGTGGGGAGCCATAAAGCTGGCCAGGCCCTTAAAGACTGTTGCACTGCCTGGGATGTACATGCTGCTCGATCTACGCACATCCCCTGCTACCTTGCCCTCGGTACTGCGCCTTCTGCCACTAGCGCTGTCGGCTGGGAATTTTACCATCAGCTTGTCCGCAAGGGTCCTGTGGTATAGCAACACTCTCGAACCCCTTTCCTCTTCGGGAATCAGAGTGGGCAGGTTCTCCTTATACCGTGGATCGAGCAGTGTGTACACCCAGTAATCCGTCGTGGCCAGAATGCGTGCAACGCGAGGGTCACGAGAAAGGCATCCTAACATGAAGTCAGCCATGTGTGCCAGGGTACCTGTACGCAACACATGGCTGTCTTCACTAGGAAGATCACTTTCAGGATCCTCCTCCTCCTCCTCCTCCTCCTCAGGCCATACACGCTGAAAGGATGACAGGCAATCAGCCGGTGTACCGTCAGCAGCGGCCCAAGCTGTCTCTTCCCCCTCCTCCTCATCCTCCTCATGCTCCTCCTCCTCCTCCTGTACGCGCTGAGAAATAGACAGGAGGGTGCCCTGACTATCCAGCGGCATACTGTCTTCCCCCGCCCCCGTTTCCGAGCGCAAAGCAGCTGCCTTTATGGTTTGCAGGGAATTTCTCAAGATGCATAGCAGAGGAATGGTGACGCTAATGATTGTAGCATCGCCGCTCACCACCTGGGTAGACTCCTCAAAATTACCAAGGACATGGCAGATGTCTGCCAACCAGGCCCACTCTTCTGAAAGGAATTGAGGAGGCTGACTCCCACTGCGCCGCCCATGTTGGAGTTGGTATTCGACTATAGCTCTACGTTGTTCATAGAGCCTGGCCAACATGTGGAGCGTAGAGTTCCACCGTGTGGGCACGTCGCACAGCAGTCGGTGCACTGGCAGCTTAAAGTGATGTTGCAGGGTGCGCAGGGTGGCAGCGTCCGTGTGGGACTTGCGAAAATGTGCGCAGAGCCGGCGCGCCTTTACGAGCAGGTCTGACAAGCGTGGGTAGCTTTTCAGAAACCGCTGAACCACCAAATTAAAGACGTGGGCCAGGCATGGCCAGCGGTCGGTCTGCTGTGTCAGACCCTGCAGCGGTTCGTGGGCCGTGTGCCTCTTATCGCCTAAGCTGAGTAGTTTCAGCACGGCCTGCTGACGCTTGCCCACCGCTGTGCTGCCACACCGCGCGACACCGACTGCTGGCGACATGCTGCTGCTAACACATCTTGATTGCGAGACAGAGGAGGAGGAGGAGGAGGAGGGTGCTTTAGTGGAGGAAGCATACACCTCCGCAGATACCACCACCGAGCTGGGGCCCGCAATTCTGGGGGTGGGTAGGACGTGAGCGGTCCCAGGCTCTGACTCTGTCCCAGCCTCCACTAAATTCACCCAATGTGCCGTCAGGGAGATGTAGTGGCCCTGCCCGCCTGTGCTTGTCCACGTGTCCGTAGTTAAGTAGACCTTGGCAGTAACCGCGTTGGTGAGGGCGCGTACAATGTTGCGGGAGACGTGGTCGTGCAGGGCTGGGACGGCACATCGGGAAAAGTAGTGGCGACTGGGAACTGAGTAGCGCGGGGCCGCCGCCTCCATGATACTTTTGAAGGACTCCGTTTCCACAACCCTATACGGCAGCATCTCAAGGCTGATGAATTTTGCTATGCGGACGGTTAACGTTTGAGCGTGCGGGTGCGTGGCGGCATACTTGCGCTTGCGCTCCAACAGTTGCGCAAGCGACGGCTGGACGGTGCGCTGAACTACACTGCTGGATGGGGCCGAGGACAGCGGAGGTGAGGGTGTGGGTGCAGGCCAGGAGACGGTAGTGCCTGTGTCCTGAGAGGGGGGTTGCATCTCAGTGGCAGGTTGGGGCACAGGGGGAGAGGCAGGGGTGCAAACCGGAGGCGCTGAACGGCCTTCGTCCCACCTTGCGGGGTGCTTGGCCATCATATGTCTGCGCATGGTGGTGGTGGTGAGGCTGTTGGTGTTGGCTCCCCGGCTGAGCTTTGCGCGACAAAGGTTGCACACCACTGTTCGTCGGTCGTCAGGCGTCTCAGTGAAAAACTGCCAGACCTTAGAGCACCTCGGCCTCTGCAGGGTGGCATGGCGCGAGGGGGCGCTTTGGGAAACAGTTGGTGGATTATTCGGTCTGGCCCTGCCTCTACCCCTGGCCACCGCACTGCCTCTTGCAACCTGCCCTGCTGATGCCCTTGACTCCCCCTCTGAAGACCTGTCCTCCTGAGTAAGCGTTGCACACCAGGTGGGGTCAGTCACCTCATCGTCCTGCTGCTCTTCCTCCGAATCCTCTGTGCGCTGCTCCCTCGGACTTACTGCCCTTACTACTACCTCACTGCAAGACAACTGTGTCTGATCGTCATCGTCCTCCTCACCCACAGAAAGTTGTTGAGACAGTTGGCGGAAGTCCCCAGCCTCTTCCCCCGGACCCCGGGAACTTTCGAATGGTTGGGCATCAGTGACGATAAACTCCTCTGGTGGGAGAGGAACCGCTGCTGCCCAATCTAAGCAGGGGCCCGAGAACAGTTCCTGGGAGTGTTCCCGCTCCTGAGCAGGTGTTATTGTAGTGGAGTGAGGCGGCTGGGAGGAAGGAGGAGCAGCAGACAGAGGATTCGGATTGGCAGCAGTGGACGGCGCAGAACTGCGGGTAGACGATAGGTTGCTCGAAGCACTTTCTGCCATCCACGACAGGACCTGCTCACACTGCTCATTTTCTAATAACCGTCTCCCGCGTGGACCCATTAATTGGGCGATGAATGTGGGGACGCCAGAAACGTTCCTCTCTCCTAATCGCGCAGCAGTCGGCTGCGACACACCTGGATCAGGAGCTTGGCCTGTGCCCACACCCTGACTTGGCCCTCCGCGTCCTCGGCCGCGTCCACGTCCTCTAGGCCTACCCCTACCCCTCAGCATGCTGTATTACCAGTGATTTGATTTCACAGGCAGGAAATAAATTGGCGCAAGACTGCAGGCCAAATATAATTTTTTCCCTTTTTTGAAAACGAAAGGCCCCACTGCCTCTAGTGAATGAATAATCTAAGTTTAATAACTGTGCTGTTTTCCTGCTAATGTGTCACAGAACGTGAGGGTAGCAGAGTTATTAACTGTGGCAGAGCAGGTATTTTTTTTCCCAATTAAGGAAAGCAAATGGCGAAGCCAGGAGTAAAACGTAGCTGGGTGCGTATGATTTTTACAGGTTGCAGACGCAGCCGACACGTGTCCACCGGCGTTAGGACGGACAGAGGCAGGACAAATAGAATTATTTTCCGTTTTTTTGCACCAAAAGGCAGCACTGCGTATATTCTATGAACATGAGAAGTTTAATAACTGTGCTGTTTTCCTGCTAATGTGTCACAGAACGTGAGGGTAGCAGAGTTATTAACTGTGGCAGAGCAGGTATTTTTTTTCCCAATTAAGGAAAGCAAATGGCGAAGCCAGGAGTAAAATGTAGCTGGGTGCGTATGATTTTTACAGGTTGCAGACGCAGCCGACACGTGTCCACCGGCGTTAGGACGGACAGAGGCAGGACAAATAGAATTATTTTCCGTTTTTTTGCACCAAAAGGCAGCACTGCGTATATTCTATGAACATGAGAAGTTTAATAACTGTGCTGTTTTCCTGCTAATGTGTCACAGAACGTGAGGGTAGCAGAGTTATTAACTGTGGCAGAGCAGGTATTTTTTTTCCCAATTAAGGAAAGCAAATGGCGAAGCCAGGAGTAAAACGTAGCTGGGTGCGTATGATTTTTACAGGTTGCACACGCAGCCGACACGTGTCCACCGGCGTTAGGACGGACAGAGACAGGACAAATAGAATTATTTTCCGTTTTTTTGCACCAAAAGGCAGCACTGCGTATATTCTATGAACATGAGAAGTTTAATAACTGTGCTGTTTTCCTGCTAATGTGTCACAGAACGTGAGGGTAGCAGAGTTATTAACTGTGGCAGAGCAGGTATTTTTTTTCCCAATTAAGGAAAGCAAATGGCGAAGCCAGGAGTAAAACGTAGCTGGGTGCGTATGATTTTTACAGGTTGCACACGCAGCCGACACGTGTCCACCGGCGTTAGGACGGACAGAGGCAGGACAAATAGAATTATTTTCCGTTTTTTTGCACCAAAAGGCAGCACTGCGTATATTCTATGAACATGAGAAGTTTAATAACTGTGCTGTTTTCCTGCTAATGTGTCACAGAACGTGAGGGTAGCAGAGTTATTAACTGTGGCAGAGCAGGTATTTTTTTTCCCAATTAAGGAAAGCAAATGGCGAAGCCAGGAGTAAAACGTAGCTGGGTGCGTATGATTTTTACAGGTTGCAGACGCAGCCGACACGTGTCCACCGGCGTTAGGACGGACAGAGGCAGGACAAATAGAATTATTTTCCGTTTTTTTGCACCAAAAGGCAGCACTGCGTATATTCTATGAACATGAGAAGCTTAATAACTGTGCTGTTTTCCTGCTAATGTGTCACAGAACGTGAGGGTAGCAGAGTTATTAACTGTGGCAGAGCAGGTATTTTTTTTCCCAATTAAGGAAAGCAAATGGCGAAGCCAGGAGTAAAACGTAGCTGGGTGCGTATGATTTTTACAGGTTGCAGACGCAGCCGACACGTGTCCACCGGCGTTAGGACGGACAGAGGCAGGACAAATAGAATTATTTTCACTTGTTTTACAAGCAAAAGGCAGCATTGCGTATATTCTATGAATAATAACTGTGTTGTGGCCCTGCCTATACAATTCTTTCCCTGCAGTATCAATGGAGGGTGGAATGCTCTGCAGAGGCGATTTTGAGAAGCCAAAAAAAAAATGCAGCACAGCTAACAGCAGCCTGGACAGTACTGCACACGGATAAATATGGCCCTAGAAAGGACCGTTGAGGTTCTTGAAGGCTACACTCACTCCTAACACTCTCCCTGCCTATGCAGCACTTCTGTCCCTAATGCCAGGTGCAACGCTCTGCAGAGCCGATTTTGAGAAAAAAAAAAATGGCACTGCTAACAGCAGCCAACACACAGCTATCAGTGGCCCTAATAAGGACCTTTGGGGGGTCTTGAAGCCTACACTAACTACCAATTCTTTCCCTACAGCAGCTCCGGTACAAACAGCACTGTCCCTCATCTAACTCACCAGGCATCTGAGCCGAACCGCGGGAGGGGCCGACTTTTATGTTCGGGTGACACCTGATCTTCCCAGCCACTCACAGCAGGGGGGTGGTATAGGGCTTGAACGTCACAGGGGGAAGTTGTAATGCCTTCCCTGTCTTTCAATTGGCCAAAAAAAGCGCGCTAACGTCTCAGGGAAGGAAGTGAAAGTAACCAGAACACCGCATGGTGTTCGTTACGAATAACGAACATCCCGAACACCCTAATATTCGCACGAATATCAAGCTCGGAAGAACACGTTCGCTCATCTCTAATATTTACCTTTCATCAATAACCATCCATATAACAGGACATGCATAATTTATCATTAGTTGCCGCAACGTATTTTCAGAACAAAATATCAAGATTCTGTTATTATACTTTGTTCCTATTACCCTACTCAAAAGCAAGAAAAAAAAAATTTTTGAAAAAAAAAAACATTTTGGGGAAAAAAAAAATATATATTTTTTTCTCTTTTTTTTCCCTCTTTCCTTGAAAAACACCTAGATCAGTTTTTTTTCTTTAGCCCTTTTTGGTAGCGTGTTTCCAGGGTCAGTATCCAATAGCCCTCTCTTTTTAATAGCTCAGTTTGGTTTATAGTTTGCTTTCTATTATTAATAACTTTTTCAATACCGCAATAACTATTAGGCTGGGTTCACACAGGGCGGATTTGCCCTCGGGATTAGCCAGCCATGTGGACGAGATTTCTCGTAAACCTCGTCCACATGGGACGGCCAATCCGCTGCGGTAAGTCCGGCTGAAACCGCGGCTGCGGACGCCGCAGCCGCGGTTTCAGAAGGTGCAGCATGTCTATTTACCTTTCCTTTTTTGTTTATTTTCGTCACGGCCGCGCTCTCCTCTATGGGAGCGCCGGCTGCAATGGAATAGCGAGCGGCCGGGCTGCTTCAAAGCCGCCGCGGCTTAAACCGCGGCGGTTCTCCCGGCGGAAATCTTGCGGTTTTTGCTGCGGCCAAACCGCGAGATTTCCGACGGGAATACGCCTAGTGTGAACCCAGTCTTAATGTAATGAACAGACTTAATATTTGAAACTTTTTATAATATTGAATATTATCAAGATTAGTATAAACTGAAAAGCAATGTATATAAGTGGTAACTCCCATAGGAGCTGGGAGCCCATACTTTTGCATTTGCACATTTAAGGAAGGAAGTAACATATTGTGAATGAGGTGATCAAGACCTGAGAAGGTTGAAACGCGTCCTCAGGACGGTTGTATTTTTCTTGTTATTATGGGCACATACTGAATAACTAGAAGAAAGCTTTTATCTCTATGCATCCAAGCTCCTATCATTTAAATGCACATGTGTCAAGAAACCGCCTAGGATCGAGCGGTATGGATGAGAGACTGCTTTCTTCATGCTGAAAAGAGGACACAGCAAGAAATATAAAACGGGAGCTGACATAACCTGCTACATAGGTGAGATCATTACCGTTACTCTCATGTGAATGAACCCATTGGAAACCATGGGCTGCACATACATGCGTTTTTGTAGCCCGTGTGAACAGCGCCTTATACATGTGCATTTTCCTGTGGATTTTTGCATACGAGGAATATTCTGCAGGGCTCCTATTGTAGTGCATGGGAACTTTACTATGCCTTCTTATGCCTCAGATTTCATTTGTACGGAATCCCACAAGTCATGTTATGTATGCAGGTGTGCTCCCCTAGAAGTCTTGCTCCATATAAAGAACACCCGTTTGTACGGCAGTAAACGGAGGCTATGTCAGCCCATATTAAGAAGCTATATGACCTCCATGCACTGACATAAAAGGTTTGGGTGTGCAACCCTAATAGAAGTAATCACGGTGAACTTCCATCAAGTTGCTAAATATGCTATTCAGAATTCTATCTGGCACCATTACAGCTCCCATCTAATGTATATATTGCTGGATGACTTGGCTTTTTTTTTCTAACAACTACTTGCCCCAGAAAGCTGAAGGCCTTGTCAACATAGTATTCCTCTTGGCATACACATTTTTCACAACGTCGATGCCATGATTGCATGAGCACTGCGAACAATTCTCTAGGAGTCTGTTTTGCCCACTGTAAAATCTCTGATGCAAGAACTTGAATGCAACTTGCAGACTACTGTTGGTAAAACAGAGGCTCGTGGTACCCCTGATTCACGTGATAGGTGGGGCTCAGATGTTGCAGAAACTTCAGCAACAAATCTGTGATGTGTGAAGTCACCCATAGCATACATCCACACGTGCCACACTTTTCTGATGCAAATCTGAACTTTGCTACAGTTTCGCCCTACTATATTGGAAGAGGTGAAGTCTGCAGTGAAAATCCACAACAGAAACTGTCAGGCTGTGGATTTTAAAATCTGCACCGCAGGTCAATATATGTGTGAAATATTTTCCTCGTGTGGCGCAGAGTGTAAGCTCTCGCCTACGACCTGAAGGCTGCAAGTTCGATCCCAACATGATTCAGGTAGCCGGCTCAAGGTTGACTCAGCCTTCCATCCTTCTGAGGTCGGTAAAATGAGTACCCAGCTTGGTGGGGGGTAATAAGTAATAATTACTAGAGATGAGCGAACGTACTCGTCCGAGCTTGATGCTCGGGCGAATATTAGCGTGTTCGGGATGCTCGTTACTCGTAACGAGTACCACGCGATGTTCCGGTTACTTTCAGTTTCCTCTCTGAGACGTTAGCGCGCTTTTCTGGCCAATTGAAAGACAGGGAAGGCATTACAACTTCCCCCTGTGACGTTCAAGCCCTATACCACCCCCCTGCTGTGAGAGGCTGGGGAGATCAGATGTCACCCGAGTATAAAAGTCGGCCCCTCCCGCGGCTCGCCTCAGATGCCTTGTGAGTTAGCTGAGGGACAGTGATGCTGGTGCCGGAGCTGCTGTAGGAAGAGTGTTAGGAGTGAGTGTAGGCTTCAAGAACCCCAACGGTCCTTCTCAGGGCCACATCTATCCGTGTGCAGTACTGTGAAGGGTGCTGTTAGCAGTGTTGCACAATTTTTTTTTTTCAAAATCGGCTGTCTGCAGAGCATTGCGCCCTGCAGTAATAGTCCAGGGACAGAAGTGGTGGTTAGGCAGGGAGAGTGTTAGGAGTGAGTGTAGGCTTCAAGAACCCCAACGGTCCTTCTTAGGGCCACATTTAACCGTGTGCAGTACTGTGCAGGCTGCTGTTAGCAGTGTTGCATATTATTTTTTTTTCAAAATCGGCTGTGCAGAGCATTGCGCCCTGCAGTAATACTACAGGGAGAGAATTGTGTAGGCAGGGCCAGAAGACATATATTATTGATTGAATATAGTCAGTGGGCCTAATCCTTTTAAAAAAAAGGGAAAAATTCTATGTGCCCTGCCTCTGTCAGTCCTCAGCGTTCTGTGTACGTGTGTGGTGGGTGGAGATAGTAAAAAATTCATACGCAGCCAGCTACGTTTAACAGCAGGCTTGCGCAAATTTATTTCCTGCCTTTCTGGGAAAAATCACCGCTCTGCTGCACTTCATATAGCTGCATTTCTGTGGAACAGATTTCTTATCTGATTGAATATAGTCAGTGGGCCTTCTCTTTTTAAAAAAAGGGAAAAATTCTATGTGCCCTTCCTCTGTCAGTCCTCAGCGTTCTGTGTACGTGTGTGGTGGGTGGAGATAGTAAAAAATTCATACGCAGCCAGCTACGTTTAACAGCAGGCTTGCGCAAATTTATTTCCTGCCTTCCTGGGAAAAATCACTGCTCTGCTGCACTTCATATAACTGCATTTCTGTGGAACAGATTTCTTATCTGATTGAATATAGTCAGTGGGCCTTCTCTTTTTAAAAAAAGGGAAAAATTCTATGTGCCCTGCCTCTGTCAGTCCTCAGCGTTCTGTGTACGTGTGTGGTGGGTGGAGATAGTAAAAAATTCATACGCAGCCAGCTACGTTTAACAGCAGGCTTGCGCAAATTTATTTCCTGCCTTCCTGGGAAAAATCACCGCTCTGCTGCACTTCATATAACTGCATTTCTGTGGAACAGATTTCTTATCTGATTGAATATAGTCAGTGGGCCTTCTCTTTTTAAAAAAAGGGAAAAATTCTATGTGCCCTGCCTCTGTCAGTCCTCAGCGTTCTGTGTACGTGTGTGGTGGGTGGAGATAGTAAAAAATTCATACGCAGCCAGCTACGTTTAACAGCAGGCTTGCGCAAATTTATTTCCTGCCTTCCTGGGAAAAATCACCACTCTGCTGCACTTCATATAACTGCATTTCTGTGGAACAGATTTCTTATCTGATTGAATATAGTCAGTGGGCCTTCTCTTTTTAAAAAAAGGGAAAAATTCTATGTGCCCTGCCTCTGTCAGTCCTCAGCGTTCTGTGTACGTGTGTGGTGGGTGGAGATAGTAAAAAATTCATACGCAGCCAGCTACGTTTAACAGCAGGCTTGCGCAAATTTATTTCCTGCCTTCCTGGGAAAAATCACCGCTCTGCTGCACTTCATATAACTGCATTTCTGTGGAACAGATTTCTTATCTGATTGAATATAGTCAGTGGGCCTTCTCTTTTTAAAAAAAGGGAAAAATTCTATGTGCCCTGCCTCTGTCAGTCCTCAGCGTTCTGTGTACGTGTGTGGTGGGTGGAGATAGTAAAAAATTCATACGCAGCCAGCTACGTTTAAAGGGGTTGTCCCGCGGCAGCAAGTGGGTCTATACACTTCTGTATGGCCATATTAATGCACTTTGTAATGTACATTGTGCATTAATTATGAGCCATACAGAAGTTATAAAAAGTTTTTCACTTACCTGCTCCGCTGCTGGCGTCCTCGTCTCCATGGTTGCCGTCTAATTTTCGCCGTCTAAAATGGTCGAATGGCCAAATTAGACGCGCTTGCGCAGTCCGGGTCTTCTGCTTTTCTGAATGGGGCTCCGTGTAGCTCCGTGTAGCTCTGCCCCGTCACGTGCCGATTCCAGCCAATCAGGAGGCTGGAATCGGCAATGGACCGCACAGAAGAGCTGCGGTCCACGGAGGAAGAAGATCCCGGCGGCCATCTTCACCGGTAAGTATAGAAGTCACCGGAGCGCGGGGATTCAGGTAAGCGCTGAGCGGTTTTTTTTTAAGTCCCTGCATCGGGGTTGTCTCGCGCCGAACGGGGGGGGGGTTGAAAAAAAAAAAACCCGTTTCGGCGCGGGACAACCCCTTTAACAGCAGGCTTGCGCAAATTTATTTCCTGCCTTCCTGGAAAAATCACCGCTCTGCTGCACTTCATATAACTGCATTTCTGTGGAACAGATTTCTTATCTGATTGAATATAGTCAGTGGGCCTTCTCTTTTTAAAAAAAGGGAAAAATTCTATGTGCCCTGCCTCTGTCAGTCCTCAGCGTTCTGTGTACATGTGTGGTGGGTGGAGATAGTAAAAAATTCATACGCAGCCAGCTACGTTTAACAGCAGGCTTGCGCAAATTTATTTCCTGCCTTCCTGGGAAAAATCACCGCTCTGCTGCACTTCATATAACTGCATTTCTGTGGAACAGATTTCTTATCTGATTGAATATAGTCAGTGGGCCTTCTCTTTTTAAAAAAAGGGAAAAATTCTATGTGCCCTGCCTCTGTCAGTCCTCAGCGTTCTGTGTACGTGTGTGGTGGGTGGAGATAGTAAAAAATTCATACGCAGCCAGCTACGTTTAACAGCAGGCTTGCGCAAATTTATTTCCTGCCTTCCTGGGAAAAATCACCGCTCTGCTGCACTTCATATAACTGCATTTCTGTGGAACTGATTTCTTATCTGATTGAATATAGTCAGTGGGCCTTCTCTTTTTTAAAAAAGGGAAAAATTCTATGTGCCCTGCCTCTGTCAGTCCTCAGCGTTCTGTGTACGTGTGTGGTGGGTGGAGATAGTAAAAAATTCATACGCAGCCAGCTACGTTTAACAGCAGGCTTGCGCAAATTTATTTCCTGCCTTCCTGGGAAAAATCACCGCTCTGCTGCACTTCATATAACTGCATTTCTGTGGAACAGATTTCTTATCTGATTGAATATAGTCAGTGGGCCTTCTCTTTTTAAAAAAAGGGAAAAATTCTATGTGCCCTGCCTCTGTCAGTCCTCAGCGTTCTGTGTACGTGTGTGGTGGAGATAGTAAAAAATTCATACGCAGCCAGCTACGTTTAACAGCAGGCTTGCACAAATTTATTTCCTGCCTTCCTGGGAAAAATCACCGCTCTGCTGCCCTTAATATAACTGCATTTCTGTGGAACAGATTTCTTATCTGATTGAATATAGTCAGTGGGCCTTCTCTTTTTAAAAAAAGGGAAAAATTCTATGTGCCCTGCCTCTGTCAGTCCTCAGCGTTCTGTGTACGTGTGTGGTGGGTGGAGATAGTAAAAAATTCATACGCAGCCAGCTACGTTTACCAGCAGGCTTGCGCAAATTTATTTCCTGCCTTCCTGGGAAAAATCACCGCTCTGCTGCACTTCATATAACTGCATTTATGTGGAACAGATTTCTTATCTGATTGAATATAGTCAGTGGGCCTTTTCTTTTAAAAAAAAGGGAAAAATTCTATGTGCCCTGCCTCTGTCAGTCCTCAGCGTTCTGTGTACGTGTGTGGTGGGTGGAGATAGTAAAAAATTCATACGCAGCCAGCTACGTTTTACAGCAGGCTTGCGCCACTTTCTTTCCTGCCTGTGAAATTCCTTGCTCAGCTGTAGTTAAAGGAGATGTCTCGAGGAAGCAGTGAATTTTTTTTTTTGCCCAGTCCCCCCCATTAAGTACACATTACTAAGCCCCCCTGTAAATGACATTTCTAGCTGGTTCGTACTTACCGTTCCAGCGTTTCAGCAACTTATAAAAGTTTCCCCAAGATGGCCGCCGGCTCTTTTCCCGTCGCTCGCTGCAGCCCGACGCGCGCGCTCCCGAGACGCTGCCAGCTGTGTCTCCATGGCAACCAGACGCCCCGCAGCCGCCGACCGGACCCACCGCAGCCGCCGACCAGTCACCCACCGCCAGGCAGCAGGTAACCGGCGCAGCCCCCCCCCCCCATCACAGCGGCAGCCCCCCCCCCCCGGCGCAGCGACAGCCCCCCCCCCGGCCCAGCGCTAGTTCCCCCGGCCTAGCGACAGCCCCCCCCGGCCCAGCGCTAGTTCCCCCGGCCTAGCGACAGCCCCCCCCCCGGCCCAGCGACAGCCCCCCCCCGGCCTAGCGCTAGTTCCCCCGGCCTAGCGACAGCCCCCCCGGCCCAGCGACAGCCCCCCCCGGCCTAGCGCTAGTTCCCCCGGCCCAGCGACAGCCCCCCCCCGGCCTAGCGCTAGTTCCCCCGGCCCAGCGACAGCCCCCCCCCGGCCTAGCGCTAGTTCCCCCGGCCCAGCGACAGCCTTTCCTTTAAAAAAAAGGGAAAAAAGTATATTTGGCCTGCAGGCTTGCGCCAATTTATTTCCTGCCTGGGAAATCAAATCACTGGTAATACAGCATGCTGAGGGGTAGGGGTAGGCCTAGAGGACGTGGACGCGGCCGAGGACGCGGAGGGCCAAGTGAGGGTGTGGGCAGAGGCCGAACTCCTGATCCAGGTGTATCGCAGCCAACTGCTGCGCGATTAGGAGAGAGGCACGTTTCTGGCGTCCCCACATTCATCGCCCAATTAATGGGTCCACGCGGGAGACCTTTATTAGAAAATGAGCAGTGTGAGCAGGTCCTGTCGTGGATGGCAGAAAGTGCTTCGAGCAACCTATCGTCCACCTACAGTTCTGCGCCGTCCACTGCTGCAAATCCGAATCCTCTGTCTGCTGCTCCTCCTTCCTCCCAGCCTCCTCACTCCACTACAATGACACATGCTCAGGAGTGGGAAGACTCCTAGGAACTGTTCTCGGGCCCCTGCTCAGATTGGGCAGCAGTGGTTCCTCTCCCACCAGAGGAGTTTATCGTCACTGATGCCCAACCATTGGAAAGTTCCCGGGGTCCGGGGGATGAGGCTGGGGACTTCCGGCAACTGTCTCAAGACCTTTCAGTGGGTGAGGAGGACGATGACGATGAGACACAGTTGTCTATCGGTGAGGTAGTAGTAAGGGCAGTAAGTCCGAGGGAGGAGCGCACAGAGGATTCGGAGGAAGAGCAGCAGGACGATGAGGTGACTGACCCCACCTGGTTTGCAACGCCTACTCAGGACAGGTCTTCAGAGGGGAGGCAAGGGCAGCAGCAGGGCAGGTTGCAAGAGGCAGTGCGGTGGCCAGGGGTAGAGGCAGGACCAGACCGAATAATCCACCAACTGTTTCCCAAAGCGCACCCTCGCGCCATGCCACGCTGCAGAGGCCAAGGTGCTCTAAGGTCTGGCAGTTTTTCACAGAGACGCCTGACGACTGACGAACAGTGGTGTGCAACCTTTGTCGCGCCAAGATCAGCCGGGGAGCCACCACCAACAGCCTCACCACCACCAGCATGCGCAGACATATGATGGCCAAGCACCCCACAAGGTGGGACGAAGGCCGTTCACCGCCTCCGGTTTGCACCGCTGCCTCTCCCCCTGTGCCCCAACCTGCCACTTAGATCCAACCCCGCTCTGACGACACAGGCACTACCGTCTCCTGGCCTGCACCCACACCCTCACCTCCGCTGTCCTCGGCCCAATCCAGCAATGTCTCGCACCGCACCGTCCAGCCGTCGCTAGCGCAAGTGTTTGAGCGCAAGCGCAAGTACGCCGCAACGCACCCGCACGCTCAAGCATTAACCGTCCACATAGCCAAATTTATCAGCCTTGAGATGCTGCCGTATAGGGTTGTTGAAACGGAGTCCTTCAAAAGTATGATGGCGGCGGCGGCGGCGGCCCCGCGCTACTCAGTTCCCAGTCGCCACTACTTTTCCTGATGTGCCGTCCCAGCCCTGCATGACCACGTCTCCCGCAACATTGTACGCGCCCTCACCAACGCGGTTACTGCCAAGGTCCACTTAACAACGGACACGTGGACAAGCACAGGCGGGCAGGGCCACTACATCTCCCTGACGGCACATTGGGTGAATTTAGTGGAGGCTGGGACAGAGTCAGAGCCTGGGACCGCTCACGTCCTACCCACCCCCAGAATTGCGGGCCCCAGCTCGGTGGTGGTATCTGCGGCGGTGTATGCTTCCTCCACTAAACCACCCTCCTCCTCCTCCTCCTCCTCCAACGCAACCTCTGTCTCGCAATCAAGATGTGTCAGCAGCAGCAGCGCGTCGCCAGCAGTCGGTGTCGCGCGTAGTGGCAGCACAGCGGTGGGCAAGGGTCAGCAGGCCGTGCTGAAACTACTCAGCTTAGGAGATAAAAGGCACACGGCCCACGAACTGCTGCAGGGTCTGACAGAGCAGACCGACCGCTGGCTTGCGCCGCTGAGCCTCCAACCGGGCATGGTCGTGTGTGACAACGGCCGTAACCTGGTGGCGTTTCTGCAGCTTGGCAGCCTCACGCACGTGCCATGCCTGGCCCACGTCTTTAATTTGGTGGTTCAGCGCTTTCTGAAAAGCTACCCACGCTTGTCAGACCTGCTCGTAAAGGTGCGCCGGCTCTGCGCACATTTCCGCAAGTTCCACACGGACGCTGCCACCCTGCGGACCCTGCAACATCGGTTTAATCTGCCAGTGCACCGACTGCTGTGCGACGTGCCCACACGGTGGAACTCTACGCTCCACATATTGGCCAGGCTCTATGAGCAGCGTAGAGCTATAGTGGAATACCAACTCCAACATGGGCGGCGCAGTGGGAGTCAGCCTCCTCAATTATTTTCAGAAGAGTGGGCCTGGTTGGCAGACATCTGCCAGGTCCTTCGAAACTTTGAGCAGTCTACCCAGGTGGTGAGCGGCGATGCTGCAATCATTAGCGTCACCATTCCTCTGCTATGCCTCTTGAGAAGTTCCCTGCAAAGCATAAAGGCAGCCGCTTTGCGCTCGGAAACAGAGCCAGGGGAAGACAGTATGTCGCTGGATAGTCAGAGCACCCTCCTGTCTATATCTCAGCGCGTTCAGGAGGAGGAGGAGGAGCATGAGGAGGATGAGGAGGAGGGGGAGGAGACAGCTTGGCCCACTGCTGACGGTACCCATGCTGCTTGCCTGTCATCATTTCAGCGTGTATGGCCTGAGGAGGAGGAGGATCCTGAAAGTGATCTTCCTAGTGTGGACAGCCATGTGTTGCGTACAGGTACCCTGGCACACATGGCTGACTTCATGTTAGGATGCCTTTCTCGTGACCCTCGCGTTACACGCATTCTGGCCACTACGGATTACTGGGTGTACACACTGCTCGACCCACTCTATAAGGAGAACCTTCCCACTCTCATTCCCGAAGAGGAAAGGGGTTCGAGAGTGTTGCTATACCACAGGACCCTTGCGGACAAGCTGATGGTAAAATTCCCACCCGACAGCGCTAGTGGCAGAAGGCGCAGTTCCGAGGGCCAGGTAGCAGGGGAGGTGCGGAGATCGAGCAGCATGTACAGCACAGGCAGTGCAACAGTCTTTAAGGGCCTGGACAGCTTTATGGCTCCCCAGCAAGACTGTGTCACCGCTCCCCTGTCAAGGCTGAGTCGGCGGGAGCACTGTAAAAGGATGGTGAGGGAGTACGTAGCCGATCGCACGACCGTCCTCCGTGACGCCTCTGCCCCCTACAACTACTGGGTGTCGAAGCTGGACACGTGGCCTGAACTAGCGCTGTATGCCCTGGAGGTGCTTGCTTGTCCTGCGGCTAGCGTCTTGTCGGAGAGGGTGTTTAGTGCGGCTGGGGGAATCATCACAGATAAGCGTACCCGCCTGTCAACCGACAGTGCCGACAGGCTAACACTCATCAAGATGAACAAAGCCTGGATTTCCCCAGACTTCTCTTCTCCACCAGCGGACCGCAGCGATACCTAAGCAATACGTAGGCTGCACCCGCGGATGGAAGCATCGTTCTCTCTCACCATCCAAAACGGGGACATTTCTGCTTCATCAATCTGTGTATACTATTCCTCCTCCTCCTCCTGCTCCTCCTCCTGAAACCTCACGTAATCACGCTGAACGTGCAATTTTTCTTAGGGCCACAAGACTCACTCATATAATTTTTCTAAAAAATTTTTATACGTTTCAATGCTCTTAAAAGCGTTGGAACTTTAACTTGAAACAATTTTTCGTTAAACTGGGCTGCTTCCAGGCCTAGTTACCACTTAAGCCACATTAACCAAAGCGATTAATGGGTTTCACCTGCCATCTTGGCTGGGCATGGCCAATTTTTACTGAGGTACATTAGTACTGTTGGTACACCAATTTTTTTGGGCACTCACCTACAGTGTAATCATAGCAATTTCTATGTTCTTCGCCTGCACTCATGGTACAGAAAGGTGTGTGGGGTTGGCCTACACTTTAGCTACATAAGTGTAACTTGGGCCTTGTCTATACTGCAGCTACTGAAATGGAACGAAGACTGCGCTCCCACTATACTGCTGCTTCGGAATTGTTACTGGGGCCTGTCTTGAGTGCTACTATTACTGAAATGGAACGAAGACTGCGCTCCCACTATACTGCTGCTTTGGAATTGTTACTGGGGCCTGTCTTGAGTACTACTATTACTGAAATGGAACTAATACTGTGCTCCCCCTATAATGCTGCTAGTGATATGTTAGTGGGGCCTGTCCTAATGCTACGGCTGAAATGTTACTAATTATGGGCTCTGCCTATACCGCTGCTAATGGTATGTCTCTGGGGTGTGGAAACAGAGGCTTCCCAAAGACATGATGGCGGCGAGGCCATTTCCCACCAACGCTGGTACTGTTAAGGTGCATATAACCACGGACACGTGGAGAGGAGACGTAGTGCCTCAAAAACATTCCCCGCCACAGCCCACTTAATCCTGGCCACATTCCGAAAACCAACAAAATAAAACCGCGCTACTAGGTCCGCAGTCACCACCACATTACCACCAACGCGGTTACTGTTAAGGTACATATTACCAGTCTGACTGGGGCATGCAGTGTGGGCCGAAGCCCACCTGCATTAAGCACGACATTACTACCTCAGCTGTGTTGGGCAATGCAATGGGATATTTTTATGTACCGCCGGTGGGTTCCAGGGAGCCACCCATGCTGTAGGTGCACACGGAGTTTAACCTACATGTGTCCACTTGTAAAGAACCCCAGTCTGACTAGGGCATGCAGTGTGGGCCGAAGCCCACCTGCATTAAGCCCGACATTACTACCTCAGCTCTGTTGGGCAATGCAATGGGATATTTTTATGTACCGCCGGTGGCTTCCTGGCACCCACCCATGCTGTGGGTCCACAGAGAATTATAAATGCATCTGTTTCCACTTCTAAAGAACCCCAGTCAGACTGGGGAATGCAGTGTGGGCCGAAGCCCACCTGCATTAAGCACGACATTACTACCTCAGCTGTGTTGGGCAATGCAATAGGATATTTTTATGTACCGCCGGTGGGTTCCAGGGAGCCACCCATGCTGTAGGTGCACACGGAGTTTAATCTACATGTGTCCATTTGTAAAGAACCCCAGTCTGACTGGGGCATGCAGTGTGGGCCGAAGCCCACCTGCATTAAGCACGACATTACTACCTCAGCTGTGTTGGGCAATGCAATGGGATATTTTTATGTACCGCTGGTGGCTTCCTGGCACCCACCCATGCTGTGGGTCCACAGGGACTTCACAATAGGGAGTTGTACCTGCCTGTGTCTATGAATTAAAAAGCCAGGTCTGACTGGGGCATGCAGACACCTTGACAGAATGAATAGTGTGTGGCACATAGGTTCCCCATTGCTATGCCCACGTGTGCAGCTCCTGATGGCGGTGGCACAGGATTATATTTCTCATTGCTTCTGTACAGCATTGTGGGCTATCGCCCCACCCCTTTTAAAGAGGGTCACTGCCTAGCCGTGCCAACCCTATGCAGTGTGTGCCTGCAGTTCCTCCTCATGGCAGACGCACTTATAAATAGACATGAGGGTGGTGTGG
The DNA here is from genome assembly GCF_035609145.1 of Eleutherodactylus coqui. Classification (NCBI taxonomy): domain Eukaryota; kingdom Metazoa; phylum Chordata; class Amphibia; order Anura; family Eleutherodactylidae; genus Eleutherodactylus; species Eleutherodactylus coqui. The sequence continues at coordinate 192,209,648 of NC_089842.1, forward strand.
CATGAGGGCAGCTGAAGGCTGCGCAGGGACAGTTTGGTGTGCGCTGTGGACACTGCGTCGTGCAGGGGGGAGGGGGGTTGGGCAGCATGTAACCCAGGAGAAGTGGCAGCAGAGTGTCATGCAGGCAGTGATTGTGCTTTGTTGTAGGTAGTGTGGTGCTTAGCTAAGGTATGCCATGCTAATGAGGGCTTTTCAGAAGTAAAAATTGTTGGGAGGGGGGGGGCCCACTCTTGTTGCTATTGTGGCTTAATAGTGGGACCTGTGAACTTGAGATGCAGCCCAACATGTAGCCCCTCGCCTGCCCTATCCGTTGCTGTGTCGTTCCCATCACTTTCTTGAATTGCCCAGATTTTCACACATGAAAACCTTAGCGAGCATCGGCGAAATACAAAAATGCTCGGGTCGCCCATTGACTTCAATGGGGTTCGTTATTCGAAACGAACCCTCGAGCATCGCGATAATTTCGTCCCGAGTAACGAGCACCCGAGCATTTTGGTGCTCGCTCATCTCTAATAATTACCTGAAACCGCTGCAGAATAAGTTGGCGCTATACAAATACCAAGATTTATTTTCTTTTATTTATTTCCTAGAATGTGGATATGATTCGTAAAATATCAGCCACATTCCCGCTACTTTATTCCCCAGCAGATTTTACCCTTCGCAATTCCACTCTCCTGCACAGACCTATTCTATGAGGTTTGGTATTTCTATATATTTATGGAAAACTGATACATGAATGTTAAAAAGATCTTGCACTATAAAATGTAGGTTGCCGCGTATGTTTATGTAAGTTCAGAGCTTTTTACAGCTTCAGAGCTGAAATGTCACTACCCCGGCACCAGTCAGGATGTGTTTGATGTGAGAACCTCAAGCTGTGCCCAATCGATAATGAATTACATCAGGATACTTTGTTGTTGTGTCTTTGAGGCAGTTAACCGTTTACCTTTTTCTGAGCTCCTGACCTCTAAAATAGAAAGGATCTACAACTGTTAGGTAATAGGGATATTTTTAGTCGAGCCTGGTGCATGGCCTTCAACACCAAGCAAGGAATGTCATACACATATCTATGTTGACAAGGACATCCTCTTGCCTAAACTGGAAAGTATTATGTCGTAACTATTCCTGCAAAGTTTAACGGTTGGCTGAGCGTGCATGTGATCTCAGTCTGGAGAGGGGAGTAAGCTGCTTCCAGACTCCTGGCAGTGGCTTATTGCCCTTGAAAATGAAAGGATCGGGCTTGATACAATCCAACATACCCAGCCCTTCTTTTTTTCCTAATATCTACCTTTTGGAGGAGAGTCAGGACACCCCATACACCAGAGGCGTAACTTGGAGCTTCTGGGCCCCAGTGCAAAATCTGTAACACTGTCCAGAAATATAATGCTTTATTCATAGTACTGGCTCCCTATATGGAGAATAAAGGCCTTATGGCCTCCTAAGGCTCCTGGGCCCGGGTGCAACCGCATCCCCTGCATCCCCTATAGTTACGCCCCTGCCATACACATTACATAGTTGGACAGTCTTTTTGAAATTGGTAGGTACGGCCAGCATTCATAGAATGTGTATGGGCACCTTTACACTGTAGCCACCTCTGTCCTTGTGCATACTTCACGGTTGGTAGCATTGCGACACAGATTCAGGACGTAATGCAGCAGAAGGAGTACCAAAAATGTGCAATATTTATTTAAGAACAGAGAAATGTAAGCAGATAAAAAAATATTAACAAGTAAACAATTAACTTTTACTGTAGATTTACCTGTCGCTAGCTGCGGGTAACTAAATCCTAGGATATTTAATACTATCAGAACATGGTCAATATTACTGTACAAAGGTTAGTGCTGTAGAATAAAAGTATATATCAGAAAACTTCATCTTGATAAGGGTTAACACTCTGCTATTATCCAGGCGGTTTATTATAAATGTAGCATTCAAACTGCAATCACCAGGTTTCTATTATATGGGCTCATACTCTTGCATATCTATCTCAGCCCGCAATCGCAAGCCATGTACGTTGTTGAACAGTCCAATTCCATTAGTGCAATGCTCTCCTACACAACAGGCCTGTTGGCTGCTATGTCCTTACAGTGTGCCCATGTAGCATTGGAGTTGAGGCTGGTCTCACTTACAGTTGTTTTGCAGAGCCATTGCTGCTTCCGGTGACCCAGGCTGCTTTAGATTAGGAGTACAACTACACTGCTCATCCTTCTTGTTTTCAGGTTGCAATCAGTTGTCTCTACCAGGATGTGGCTGTAAACCGTCTACTTTCTCCCTCTTGATAGAAAGCAGTCTCTGATCCCTCTGCACAGTGCTCCAGAAATCCAGACTCCCACTGCCCCTTCCTGTCTCTCTTTGTCAGCAGCCCCTCTGCAAACTGTTGCACCTCTTGTGGCAGCTCCCCAGCAGCACCTCTGCTTGCTTACACTGACCCTGCGTTTTCACTCTGGCACAACAGAAATTCCCTTTAACTTGCCAGGCATCAGCTAAAGAAGCTCTGTTCAGCCGTGCTGAAATCTGGGCACAAATTTTGGCATAGACAATAATTTTGTGCAAATTTTGGTGCATCTCTCAGTCTACTGCAATAGCAACACTTTAACCCTTTAGGGTAGCCACCTTGCACTTTTAGGATGTCCTATAAAATATATACCCTACATGTAGGAAGACTTCATCCCCTGCAATTACAGCTATTAGATGTAAAGTAAGAGAAGCATTTCAGAGAGCTACATGTATATAGCATATGGTATAAACCTCAGTAAGAAATCTGACATCTTAAGAAAATCCTCTAGCTGCCTTTTAACTCTCTCGAGTGCTGTCTCGTAGCAGGGGACTGCTCTATTTGGTACCCGGAGAGCAGGAATCAACTGGAAACCCCCAGGGACTGATTCTGTGCTGGGAAATGTGGGAGGAACATTAACAAAAGAAAGTCTATTGTTAGGAAAATGGATGAAAATTGCAATCACATTAGCATTAATACAAGAAGTTCCCCTGAATGGAAACTCAGCAGGAAATCTTCTGCTAACCTGCTAGAACAGAAGAAGTGAAATAGAGAAACGGCCTCCTTAATTTAGATTTATTTTCCATGAAGTGATGTTCAGAATAAATGACAGATTATGCGCTAAAGTGATATCTGATGTTCTTGGAGTGATCCTAGAAAGCAACGTGCCGCACTTATAATAATCCTGAGTACCTCTTCATGTTCTCATGTTATTGCTTATGTAACTGGGACAAAGCCACCGGCTGGTGTGATAACATGCAACGTGTTCCACAGCTGTCACAATGAGCTATTAGCCCTTGTACAATAGGTGGAAGAGAAACAATCCCCTCCCAGGTGTACTGCTTGGCCCTACCTGTACATCTCCCACCGCACACACACACCTTGCCTAAACTCATCTCGAAATTGCCTCCTGCAAGCACTACTTGTAAATTGCAATAAGCTAGAGAGGAAGCTCAAAGCAAGTGTGAGAGACCAAAAAAGATCAGATGCTTCCTGCTTAGTATGTAGTATATGTGAGCAGAGAACATAAAAGGAATTAGCAATGGCATATACTGTACTCCTTTAAACGGTTTTCCAGTGAAGTACTGTACTATTGATGACCTATCATCAGGACCCTGGCCGATTAACTCTTGATGACCTCTCCTGATGATAAGTCATCAATAGTATTTCCCTGGAAAACCCCGTTAATATTAGAGCATGTTCTGAACGAAAAGTGCATCTAAAGACAACTGCACCCTCAACACATCACATTCTCCCAAAATGCCAAACGAGGCCGGAAAAGTGCCTGCTATATATGCGCATGAGATAGTTGCCAACTTTTGAAGACAGGCTCAGGTTGAAGAATGACCTAATGTATTTTTATCTTTTTTTTAGCTTCAACTAATTATTACCTAACCCCAAATAGGCAAACACCCCATTAATATTTCCAAAGTGCCTCCTAAACAGTACAAATTGTAAGGGGCTCCCCTAGAGAGTTAAAAAAGTTGCTAATGACAATGGACAATCAATTGCACCAAATTGTCGTGTGCACCAAAATTTGAGCCCGATTCTGGCACAATGGTGTTAAGCCTGCTTCCCAACAAAGGACTGATAGCCTGATGTATGTGTCGTTAAAAAGGTATTTCTGTTGCCCCACAGACTGAGCACAGGAGACTATTGTTTCTGCTGGATCCTTGTGTGTGAAAGAAACAATAGCTTGAAGAGTACGCTGTACAGGGGGACTCGGTGTGAAAGCTGGCCAGATTTCTTAGGGAGCTGGATTGTGCAGAGTTGCCAGCTCAGGGTGTTGGATAAAGGAGCCATCACTAGAAAATATGGGAACTAAATATTGCCTGATTGGAGAAGAGACTGTGTGCAAAGGAAACCACAATAGAGTCATTCTCCTGACCCAAGACAAACCTAGGTCAGGAGTAGAGGTGACTCTCGCAGAACAGAACTGTAAGTGAGGCTGGCCTTGACATGGGGACTAGATGTGCATAGCAAAAAAGGGATACAGTTTGTTAATTAGCAGGACTGTTGTAAGAGTTAGGGTTAACATTACAAACATTGAATCTTGGAACCTGACTTATGGAGTGTATTATTTAAAAGACATTATGAAAGCATACTGTATAAGAGTGTTAGTGTTTGAAGGATCTCTGTGTTACATTAGTCATCTCTGCTTTGGTGCGCAGTATCTTCATGACTATTTTCTTTGCTGTCATTATGTATTGCATTTGAAGTATTAGTAAACCAAGGTTTTAGTTAGCCATAGCTAGCATTAGGGAGGATCAGTAAAGTGCAATTGCATATTCATTATTATACCTTTAACTACTTGTATAATTCTGTTCCTAAATAAATGTAGTATATTTTGTGATTCCTCCTTCTGCATTGTATCCTGAACCTGCATCGCGGTATCCTCAGCTGAGACAAAATTGGAGTGTGACATTGAGGAAACCTAGATCAGGAATGGTCCTTGGCATTGGGTCTAGCTCATAGCCTCTTGCATGTAGTCAGTTTTATAGCTCCAATGCAGACAATATGAAAATTGAAATGACTTGCTAATGTACACTGTGACTGTTTTTATGTTGTATCGGGGCTTGACCCTATGACAGTATTGACACATCTGTCCCTTTACATCATGATGCTGTATTTACCAGCAGCAACAAGTGATATCCTGTACTGCTCATTGTGTTTTCCTGGGCAGGAAAGCAGAGCTCCTGTGACTTCACTAGATTGGATTCATCCCTTCTAATCTTTATAACCCTTATCTTTTTCAGATTCTGATGGGAATGTTTGCCAGAGCAGTGAGCTGGTGCAGATCGTGCTGACCATGCATGGCTTCCTGATTCCCTCAGCAGACCTGCTCAACAAGCTTAGGACACTATATCCTTTGCTGCATAAACTATGCCAGGATCATTACAACCCCCAATTCCGAAAAAATTGTGTAAAATGTAAAAAAAAAAGAGAATGCAATCATTTTGAAATTACATATAACTATTTTTTATGCACAATAAAATATATCAGAAGGTGAAAGTGAGATTTTTTCTCATTGCATTTAAAAAAATGAACTCCTTTAGAAATTGATGGCAGCAACACATCTCAAAGAAGTTGGGCCGGGGCCATGTCTACCACTGAGTAGCATCCCCTCTTCTTTTAAACATCTAATAAGTGAGAAAACCAATTGCTGGAGTTTTGGGAGAGGAATGCTGTCCCATTCTTGTCTGATGGAGGATTCTAGATGCTCAACAGTCCTGGGTCCTCTTTTTTTTTTGTTTCATAATGTAACAAAATGTTTTCTATTGGTGAAAGGTCTGGACTGCCGGCGGCCGATTCAGCACCCGGACTCTTCTGTGAAGCCATGCTGTTGTGATGGATGCAGTATGTGGTTTAGCGTTGTCTTGCTGAAATATGTAAGGCCTTTTCTAAAAAAAAGACATTGTCTGAATGGAGCATATGTTGTTCTAACACTTCTATATACTGCTCAGCATTGATACTGCCTTATAAGATGTGTAAGCTGCCCATGCCACAGGCACTAATGCAACCCCATACCACCAGAGATGCAGAATTTTGAACTGTGTGCTGATTACAAGCTGGATGGTCCCTCTCCTCTTGAGTCTGCAGGACACGGTGTCCGTGGTTTCCAAAAGAGTTTCAGATTTTTTTTTTCTTTTGCCTATTTTTCAACAAAAATAGGTACAAAGACATTGACATCACACTTGTTGTTTTACATAGCATAGACCATGTGTAACTTATGAATACTAAATCAGCTGTTTGTATTTAAAAAAAAAACACCTAGAGGGAGCATACTCGTATTGTACATATTCATATAACTAATAATTTCCAAATAAATAAATAAATAAAAAGTGAAAGTTTTTATTTCCCTGAAACTTTTGGGGGGGAGCATAGTTGATTGGGGAAAATATAGGTTGGGGGGGGGGGGGGGGGAGATGAGGATGATGATCTTTCATATCAATTTGCCTACGTCGTGTCGTGGTTTGTCAGATCCTTGCGATTTTCTTGCAGACGTGTCAGTTCTCTTTGGGAAGGTTAGCTTCTCTTTTGCCCTGCTAGTCTTCCTCATGTTCCTTTCAATTCCTCTATTAGGTACCATTTTGTGTATTTGAAGGGAGCAACTATAGCCAAAATCTCAGAATCTCAGAAATTCGATACCAGAAAATGTTTCCATTTCTTAAAATGGTGTTTTGCCCCTTTTTCCTTGTTGCGCTCCACTTCTATTCTTTCTAGCGTCATTACATGTATGATTTGTGCTTCTACCTCCATTACATCTGGCATTGTTTGTTCTAACCAGTGTTTAAGTATTGCCCATTTGGCTGCCAAGAGAAAAATATGTAGGAAAGGTGGTAATGTCTGTTGGTCTGGCGTGTCCATTGTCTGTTGGTCTGGTGTGTCTATTGTCTGTTGTGGTTCAGTGTGAAATAGCATGGATTGTTTGTCTACTGATATTTTTATGTTCCATTTATTCAACATATGTTGTGCTATGGTTGTCCAGACCGTGCTTACATATGTGCGCAACCATATGCCATGCTCAAAGTCGGTAGTGCGTGTGCCACACTTTGGGCATTCGACCAATTGATTAGGTTTATGCGATGGTGCAGGTATGTTGAAGCCATATATGGTGTAGTGCATCACCTTGAAAAAAGTTTCCCTCCACACCTCACTTTGAACATGTTTACGGATTCTGGTCCAGCCCTTCAGTATTTTGTTTTCTAGATCCATGTCATTGGTAATCCCTTTTCATTGTGAGGAAATCTTATTTTTACCTTTTTTATTGAATGTGTCTAATTGCTTTTTGTATGTTGGCCAATGAAGGTGTTCGCTGTATCTACGCAATCAATGCATCAAAATCATTGGTCGGGGCTTCTCTGGTTAAATTCATTAGTTTGCCTCTACAGAAAGAAAGTGTTTGTTTTAATTTGTAGGAATTGTACGCTGGGTATCTTGCATTTGTCATGGATTTCCTTCTGTGTATGCCATCTCCGGTCTTCCTCATGTATGAATTGCTCTGCTGTTATCAGGCCGCTTCCACTCCAATCTCTGAAGATCTTATCATCTAGTCCCCTATGAAATTCAGGGTGTCCTATCAGTGGCATGTGCTTGGATATTAGAAAAGATACGTTAAACGCCTTCCTTAACTCTTTCCAGGTTACTATGGTGTCTCTTAGCAGCTGCAATCTTTTAATGTCTCACCGTAATTTGGATATTGGTGTGTGCAGGCACGCAACTAGGCTCCAAGGAGCTGCTAGGTTTGATTCTATTTCCCTACAGGAATATACATCTGTTTATCCATTATATGTCTTGCGAGACACACTATGTTATAATTACGTATGTTTTGGAAATATATTCCCCCTTCCTCTTTATCTAGCACCATTTTTTGTAATGATATCCGTGCTTTCTTGCCCATCCATAATGGGTGAATGCTGAGTTTATATGTTTCACATTTTTATGTTTTAGTAGCAAGGGGATAAGCATTTTAGATTTTGATTCATCTGAGCGCAGAACAGCTTTCAATTTTCTCTCGGCCCAGAGAAGACGTTGGTGTTTCTGGATTGTGTTGATATTTGACTACTTTTTTTTGCATAAAACAGCTTTAACTTACATTTGTGGATTACATGGCAAATTGTGTTCACAGACAATGATTTCTGGAAGTATTCCTGAGCCCATATAGTGATTTGCATTACAGAATTATGTGTTTTTAATGCAGTGACGCTTGAGGGCCCGTAAATCTCGAGCATCCAATAGTGACTGTCTGCCTTGTCTTTTGTACACATGAATTTCTCCAGATTCTCTTAATCTTTTGATGACATTATGTACTGTAGATGGTGGGATATTCAAAGTCTTTGCAATTTTACGTTGAGGAACATTTTATTGAAATTTTTTCAGAGATTGGTGATTTTGACGATCTTTGCTTTGGAGAGACTCTGCCTCTCTAACATGCTCTTGTTATACACAGTCATGTGAATTAGTAAAAAATTGACACTGGAGTTATTTTTCATTCATTCTGTTTACTTTTTCAGCTTTTTTGTTACCTTTGTCCCACCTTTTGTGAGATGTGTTGCTGCCATCAATTTCTAAGTGTGTTAATTTTTTAAACAAAATGGAAAAATGTCTCACTTTTATCTTATGATATGTGTTCTTTGTTCTATTGTGGATATCTTATTATACTTGCCTATCAAGCTCGGTACAGCTCCAACGTGCTTCCCGCAGTCCTCGGCCGCTCATACAACATCACTTCCTGGTTACTGGATTCATAAATCCCACCTCCAGGAAGCGTTGGCTGTGATGGTTCTTCGACTGCTGCTCAGCAAATCAAGGCAGTGCTGGATGAACCAATGCGATGGCTGTGATTGGCCTAGCAGCCGTAGAAGAACCAATCAACAGCCATCGGGTTGTAGAGGCGGGATTGATAAATTGGCTGAGCTGCAGCCAATCACAGGGGTATATGAGAATTTCAAATCATAGCATTCTTTTTTCTTTACATTTGCATTTTACACATTGTCCCAACCTTTTTTGGAATTGGGGTTGTAAAATGGTTGCTGAAAGTTTCTCTAACTATTCAAGTAACTTTTCAAGTATTATTTGGGCTAATTTCATATATATTTCTACTTTTTTGTACAGTAACAGGAATATGGCTGTCTACAAATAGAATTACAGGAGTTTTTGATATTGATTATAGATGAGCGAGTATACTCGCTAAAGGCAATTGCTCGAGCGAGCATTGCCTTTAGCGAGTATCTCCCCCGCTCGAGACTGCAGGTTCGGGTGCCGGCAGTGGGCACGGCGCTGCGGGGGAGAGCGGGGCGGAACGGAGGGGAGATCTCTCTCTCCCTCTCTCCCCCCCGCTCCCTCCTGCTGACAGCCGCTACTCACGGCTCCCCCGCGCCGGCACCCGAACCTGCAGTCTCGAGTGGGAGAGATACTCGCTAAAGGCAATGCTCGCTCGAGCAATTGCCTTTAGCGAGTATACTCGCTCATCTCTAATATTGATCTTAATCGATCGCAGGTCGTGCAACAATAATATCAAACCCATGTAATCAGAATAAAAAATTAAAACACCCTGAGTGCCAGTAATGACGGACATATATTTCGGAGGATGCAAGTAATGAGGAGAGACCTACTTAAGGGGGTTCTTCAGGATTAGAAAAACGTGGCTGCTTTCTTCCAGAAACGGCACTGTCTCTGTCCATAGGTTGTCTGAGATATTGTAATTCATCTCTATTGAAGTAAATAACCACAGAACTACATATAATCTATAGACTGGTTTGGTGTTGTATTTGGAAAAAAGAGCCATGTTTTTATGATTCTGTACAACCCCTCAACCTTCTGTGTTACATACGATGTGTGACCCCCCCCCCCCCCCCCCCCCCACACACACACACACACGGCATATAAATATAGAATTAATGCCCTTTAAAACTGGTTTCTTTTAAATTACATTCACTATTTCTCCACTTTTCCTATAACTTGTATTGGCTATTATTAGATTTTTTTTTTTACCTTAACTGAAATTCCAAACATATGAGGAGGCTTTGGAGAAGAAGTCATTGATATTCTGCCTCAAAATCTGCTACTTTGTAAGGTGAGATGACAGTATGAAGGTTGTGACCAACTCTTCTTCTCAACATGTCTAACTTGTACAGGACAACTTAGTTTTCCATCCATGTTAGAAATGTGGTATTATTAACTCCTTTATCCACACTAGGTATTGGATCACAGAACTTTGGACTATGTTTAAAATGGACTTGCGCCTAACTCAGACCATGGAAGAGTTCCAAGAGATGGTGCGAGCGCATGGTGAAGAGTCACACTGGCATCTTCTTGACACTGCTCAAATGTTAGTACTTAGGGCGTAGACTTCATCAGCCTTTTTCTATCTATTTATCACATCTGTCTGTCTCGCTGTCTTATCTGCATATCCATAATTTGTCCTTTTTGCTTTTAGTAACTCTCGAGAGTGGTCGAGAAAACTGACACAAAGAATAAAGCCTAACTGCAGCAAGAAGAGGAAAGTCTCCCTTCTCTTTGACCATCTGGAGCCCCAAGAACTGGCAGAACACTTGACTTATCTGGAGTTCAAATCATTCCGCAGAATTTCTGTGAGTAAACAGGAAGGTAGAACTAAGTAGGAGTAAAAGTTACAAAACCATGTTATGACCGTAGGACTACTCGTCAGAAATGTTCCAGACGGACAATGGAGCTGCAATACATGATACTAGACGAGAGTGACGCTAGAAAAACAGAGACTTTTATTTTCTAATCTCGGACATCTTTTACTTGATGTTGGAAAATAGGTTACTAACCGTATCCAATTATGTGCATACACTGGTATAGATGAGCTGCTTGTTTAATGAAGAAGGCCATTGTTTTTTTACAAATTAAAATTAAGGGCTCCTGTCCACGGCGAATTTCCATTGCGTTCCCCACGGCGATATTGCGGCTGCGGGGAATTCAGTGAACGCTCTCCATAGCATTGCTATGGACAGCGTAGCCCCCCTGTCCACGAGTGGGGAATCATAGCGATTCTCCGCTCGCGGTTGGCAAATCGCAGCATGCTGTGAATTGCCGTGATTCTCCGTGGTGAGCCTATCTGTCAGATAGGCTAACCTAGGAGATTCGTCTGCCGGCTCCTGCCGGCCCCCACAGCGGAGATCCACCGCTGGATTTCACAATGCCCATGGACAGGCAGCCTAAGGCCCCCTGCACACGGGTGGAAATTCTGCGGAGGGATTTCCCGCAGAATTTCCATCCGTGGAAGCTGCCATAGGATTGCATTAAATAACGCAATCCTAGGCAGACGACTGCGATTTGTCCGCGTGAAATCACACGCGGAAAACAAATCGCGGTATGCTCTATTTCTGTGCGGGTCTCGCAGATGCCCGCACAGAAATGTCACTCCCAGGCCACCGACTCCGCTCTGCGCCGGCTGGCCAGCACATCAGAGACCTGGAGGTGCAGGAGAAGGTGGTTCCCACACTGGTCCCTGCAGCGGCATGGGTTGGGTCCCGCTGTGAGATTTCTTGCAGGGGATCCGATCCAGCTGTGTGCAGGCGGCCTAAAGGTCTTTGTCTTTTTATAGAACTACAAAGTAATTTGCTATAGCTAGCTGCATGTTCCTGTAGTTCAGTATCTTCAGTTGTAGACCTACCCTATAGTCAGGCTGAAGCTTAGGTGAGCGTAATATACAGCGTTATTACAAATGATCTTCCTGATTTGAAATCCTAATAATTCACACTTAATGACACTCAGATACATAAATTTGATATCAATGGAAACAGTAAACGGTAAAATGAAAGCTGCACTGTGATTGGTTGCTTTGGGCAACAAGCACCTTCTTCAACATAATTTTCAAACAACATTTGAAGATCCACCCAGTGGGCACACAATTTGTAAGCGTTGCTCCAATTTTATTGAAAAAGGTTGCATCTGTAAGCGAAAATCGTCAAGCTATCCAACAGTACTCATGGAAATAGTGGAGTGTGCCCATGCAAGTTTCACATGAAGTCCTCAGAAATCCACCATCACAGCAAGCAGAAAATTTGACATCCCGCAGCCGACTGTGTGGGAGATTCTGTGCAAATGTTTGCGATGTAATCTCTACCAACTACAATTACTACGGAGCCTTAAACCGGACGACAAAGCGGGGCGACGTTCTTTGTGCGAGAGTGTGCAAACTCTAATAGAAAGCAATGGTTTTATGGAATCTTTAGTGTTTGGTGATGAAACAGCCTATTTAACCTTTCAGGCACAGTTAACAAACATAATGACAGAATCTGGGGGAGGGAAAACCCACATGTCTACGTGTAGAATTGACGCAACTTCCCCAAGGTGAATGTGTTTTTCTACTTGGATTATAGGAAAGTGTACGGCCCCTTCTTTTTCCATGAGGAAACAATTCTCAGGATTTCGTACCTGGACATCCTACAAATATGGCTTCTGCCACAGCTGAACAGGAAAACCCATTTTACGTCCTCCAACTGGATGGGCTGTCCCTTCGAAATCACTGTGAACTCTTTCCCTGCCGCGATCTACTTAGATTGCGGCAGGGAAGGGGTTAACAGAGGGGGGCATCTCCGATGCCCCCCGCTGTTGCAGCGGGACGCCGGCTGTGACTGACAGCCGGCTCCCGCTGTGGGATAGCGCGGGATCATATGTGATCCTGCGCTATCCCCAGGACGTATGTTTACGCCCTGTTGCGGGAAGTACCCCGCTCACAGGACGTAAACTTTCGCCCTGGAGCGGGAATGGGTTAACAAAGGGGGCTCGCATTGACCACCTCTGATGTGGAAAACATTTTTTATGTTGTGCAATAAAACTTTTTGAGTTTCTGTTTTCATTGATATCAAATGTATGTATCCAAGTGTCATCAAATGGGAGTTATGAGGGTCTCAAATCGGGAAGATCATTTGTAATAACACTGTACAGTAATACAATGTATATGACTAAACCGCTTTTGTTAGAAGTAACTTTTCATCACTCAGGTATTTAGCATCTAAAACTTATGTGAATTATAAGCACTTTCTCAGTTTCCAAAGCTTTAATATATTTATCTCAGGCACCATGATCCATTGGGTTGTATGCTAAATATAACACACAGAACAGCAGTGTCACCAGGCTTAAAGGGAGTTTCCAGGGAAATACTATTAATAACCTATCCTCGAGATAGATCATCAATAGTTGGTTGGCTGTGGTTCACCACCCGGGACCTCAGCTGATCGGTCACCTGCTGTCAGCTCAGCAACACAAGGAGTAGAAGCTGTTGCTCCGAGCCCTGTGTAGTGGCTGGCACTTGTAGTTTGATTTTAATGAGAGCTGCACCTGCCATTCCAAACGCTGGCAACTACAGAGAAGTCGGAGAAGCAGCTTCTGCTCTGTATCGCTGTGTGTTTTGGTGCTGATACCCAGCACCTGGTCAGCTGATTGGCCATGGTCCTGAGCGTCAGACCCCAGCCGATGAGCTATTAATGACCTATCCTGAGGATAGGTCATTAATTGTATTTCATTGGAAACCCCCTTTAACTGGTCAGGTGGCCTACAAAGTTAGTTGCGTAGCCAAGCAGTCACTGCAACACAGTCGTATACAAATAGCGTAGTATGCCAATTTATTTGTTTGGGCGCTTACTACATGTGCTAAATAAGCAGCAGGAAACTTGTGTTCTTTATAATAATCTTGATTTTGTTTCTTAGTTTTCAGACTATCAGAACTACATTGTGAACGGTTGTGTGAAAGATAATCCCACCATGGAACGTTCAATTGCTCTCTGCAATGGGATTTCTCAGTGGGTTCAGTTGATGGTCTTGAGTCGACCAACTCCCCAGTTACGAGCTGAAGTTCTCACCAAATTTATTCATGTGGCTCAGGTGAGTAATGTCTATGGATGGTGAAGGAGGAACAAATTACACATCTGTCTACACCAAGATCATTGGTTTTTGTTTGTCCATACAGAAACTTCAGCAGCTGCAGAACTTCAACACTTTGATGGCCGTCATTGGAGGCCTTTGTCACAGCTCCATATCTAGGCTCAAGGAGACCAGTTCCCATGTTTCTCATGATGTGCATAAGGTATGTATTAAATTAGACAACTATCTACCTAACATATGACTGGGGTGTTCATGACCTAAATTAATGCTAATTGACAAGGTTATAAGACATCAGACCTCAGATGGAGAAAAGCCAAAGGCCCTTCGAGCTGTAAAGATACAAGACAAGTACTGAAAGATGGAAATAGCTGCCCTTCTTGTAAATATGCAAGATTTAACCCCTTAACGACAAGCCCATAGTGTTTTTACATCCTCCCGAAGTGGGCTTTATTCTCTGAGGACGTAAAAACATGTGTCCTACAGAGAATAAAGCCCCTCAGGCTCTGGACGTGACAGCTCCATGCTGTCGGTGTCAGCAGGTAGCTGACAGCATGGAGCTGTCATCCCGGGCTGTACGGACCCCCCCCCCTGCCGGCATTGCGATCGGCGCTATGCAATGGATAGCGCCAATCGCAAAAAAGTAAATAAAAGTTGAAAAAAAGTTACATATTCAGCTGCCCTGATGGATCGGATTCATCGGAGCAGCTGAAATTACTCACCCGGGTCCGGCACGCTGCTCCCCGCTCTCCCGATGCTCTGGGCCCCGTAGCCGTCCTTCTGCGCATGCGCGTCAGGCGGCATTACGTCAGCCGCATGCGCAGAAGGCCCAGCGGCGCGGGAAATTTAAAATACAGGAGTCGGGAGCCAGGAGATGTCAGTGGGGACTGCGGTGAGCGGTCCCCGGTACCGCGATCGCCATTATACAATGGATAATGGTGATCGCGGAAAAGTGAAGAAAAGTGTGGAAAAAAGAAAAGTTTCACCTCCCCTCATGGATCCGATCCATGAGGGGAGGTGAAAATACTCACCCCGCTTCCTCCATGTCCTCTGGCCGGTCTCCGGACCCCCCCACCCGCTGGCTTCTGCGATGTGCCGATGTGGCGCGCATGCGCAGAAGGCCGGCGAGCCCGGCAAATTCAAAATCTCCCTGCACCCAGCTGTCACAGTTAGCCGAGTGCAGGGAGATATGACTGGGAACCGCTGTATGCGGTTTCTAGTCATATGATCACCGTTATCCATCGGATAACGGTGATCATTTAAAGTTAAAAAGTAAAAAAAAAAAAACTTAAAAGTTAAAGTTTCATCTTCCCTTCATCCGCGGACCTTACCCCAGCTTCGGCACATGCGCCCGTCAGCATGATGGCGGACGCATGCGCAAAAGTGAAATATTGCCCAAGAAATTTAAAATCTCCCTGCTGCTGGCTACCAAAGGTAGCCAAGAGCCTGGAGATGTCACGGGGAGCCGCGGTATGCGGTTACTGGTCACGTCATCGCCGTTATCCAATGCATAATGGCGATCACGTAAAAGTTCTTTAAAAATTGGCAGTTTCATCTCCCCTCACCAGTGCGATCGTTGAGAGGAGATGAAACATCTTCTCAGAGGCTTCCGCATTTGAATCCAGATGCGATTATCCTCCATGGACCTTTCCGGCTGCTGCGCATGCGCCCGCCGGCAAAATGCCGGACACATTCGCAGGAACTGGGGAGCCCAGGAAATTTTAAATCTCCTTGCACCCAGCGACCAACGGTCGCTGAGTGCTTGGAGCAGTGACCGGTGGCCTCGTTGAGCGGTCCCCGGTCACGTGATAAAGTAGCGATCTAACATTAGGCCGGTCACACATGACCGGAGAGGAATTACGGGTTCTGCATGCGCTTGATCAGCGGTAATCCACGGATCAATCGCATGAATTGGATTACACAATTCCCCCCAATTAGTGGGTAGGAATTACGTAATCCACTCGCAGAAACAGAACACGGCATGCTATATTTTACCGCGGATATACCCGCAGCCCATGTGCAAACACATTGTAAATGGGCTTGCGGCTACCCGGGTCATCTCTAAGCGATGGCGCGGGAAATAAAAACAAACAACTGTGTACTGCGCATGACCGCCTGTGTGAGTAGACAGTTATGCGCAGTACATTACGCGGCCGTACGCAGGGTCACAGCCGGGCTCACAGCTGGAATCCGCTGCGGGCCTCCACAAGCGGATTCCACCTACGGCCGTGTGAGCCCGGCGTTATTCAGACCGCTACCTGTAATCCGTAATTTACAAGAAGCCCCTGGAACGCTCGCCTTCATGCAGTTCCAGAAGCACCTTGTTGAGCGCCGTCTGTGCGAGACCGCTGCACCGCAGCAAGATTACAAAGCCTCACAGAGCGCCACTTTTTACACCCCATCCCTGCCGCTGAGGTTACGAAATACCCCCAAAAAGCATGAGAGGAGGGGGGATACACGGTTTTCTTGCCCCATGTGCCCAATCCAACCAGCCTCCGTAATTACCCCTGTCTTCGGACATAAAACGCAGTTTATATTATTACCTTTATCTAATATTTAGGGAATGCCAAAAAATGGGGGGTGGGGGGGGATTATTTTTAGGAAGTCAATTTTTTTCCGTATAAGTGGGCAATGGGGCCTGGAATTTATTCAGTTCTGCCCTGAAATCCAGCGGGCATTCCCTCCATTATAGGCCTAGCCATGTGTCCTGTAAGTAGATTAGGGCCACAATGGGTATGTTTCTGAACACGGGACAAACGGGGGGATCCATTTTGGGGTGAATGTCTTCATTCCTATGTACACTGGACAAAAAAAACTGTTTTAAAATTGACACAATAGCCAAAAAAATGAAAATCCTAATTTTTTCCTTCTGCTTGACTTAGATTCATTCAAAAACTGTGAAGTCAAAAAAGTCATCGTACCCCTAGATAAATTCGTTAAGGGGTCTACTTTTCAAAATGGGGTCACTTGTGGGGGTTCTCCATCGTTTTGGTCACTCAATGGCTCTACAAATGGGCAATGGGGACTAAATCTCCTTCAAGCAAAATTTCTGTTTCGAAAGCCACCGGTTGCTCCTTTCATTTTGGGCCACATTGCGCATACAGACGTAATACTAGGACCACATTGGGTATGTTTCTGAGCACAGGACAAACAGGGGTACCCATTTTGGGGTGCAAGTCTTCATTTATATATGTGCTGTACAAAAAAAAAACTGCTTTTGAAATGACAGAATTACCAAAAAAATGAAAACAGTTATTTTTTTCCTTCGGCTTGGCTTAGATTCATTCAAAAACTGTGAAGTCAAAAAAGTCATCGTACCCCTAGATAATTTCGTTAAGGGGTCTACTTTTCAAAATGGGGTCACTTGTGGGGGTTCTCCATCGTTTTGGTCACTCAATGGCTCTACAAATGTGCAATAGGGCCTAAATCTCCTTCTAGCAAAATTTCTGTTCCGAAAGCCACCGGTTGCTCCTTTCATTTTGGGCCCCATTGTGCATCCAGACATACGATTAGGGCCGCAATGGGTATGTTTCTGAGCACAGGACAAACAGGGGTATCCATTTTGGGGTGCAAGTCTTCATTCATATATGTGCTGTACAAAAAAAACTGCTTTTAAAATGACAGAATTACCAAAAAAATGAAAATCATAATTTTTTTCCTTCGGCTTGGCTTAGATTCATTTAAAAACTGTGAAGTCAAAAAAAGTCATCGTACCCCTAGATAAATTCGTTAAGGGGTCTACTTTTCAAAATGGGGTCACTTGTGGGCGTTCTCCATCGTTTTGGTCACTCAATGGCTCTACAAGTATGCAATAGGGCCTAAATCTCCTTCTAGCAAAATTTCTGTTACGAAAGCCACCGGCTGCTCCTTTCATTTTGGGCCCCATTGTGCATACAGACGTCGTAATACTAGGGCCACAGTGGGTATGTTTCTGAGCACGGGACAAACAGGCTTATCCATTCTGTGGTGCAAATCCTCGTTTTCATGTGAACTATAGAAAAAATTCCTGTCTTTAAAATGACATATTTGCAAAAATATGAAATTTTAGTTTTTCTCTTCTAAATTGCATTGACTCCTAAAAAAACTGTGGGGTTAAAACACTCATGACACCCCTCAGTGAATACGTTAAGGGGTGTAGTTTTTAAAATGGGGTCATTTGTGGGGGTATCTATCATTTTGACTCCTATGAACCTTTCCAATCTTGGCTTGGTGTAGGAAAACCAAGTGTTCCTCAAAATGCTGAAAAGTAATGTTAAATTTGTACGTCTCCTAAATGGTTAAAAAAAAAACGAAAGTTTTTCCAATGTGCGCCCAAAATAAAGTAAACGGATGGAAATATATATCTTAGCAAAAATTTGTATATTATGTTTGCACATATTTGAGATATTGCAGTTGGAAATTTGAAAAAATTACGATTTTTTTCAACATTTTCCCAATTTTGGCGCTTTTAATAAATAAACACAAATTCTATCGGTCCTTTTTTTCCGCCTAAATGAAGTACAACATGTGGCGAAAAAACAATGTCAGAATCGCTTGGATATGCAAAACCTTTCTGGTGTTTTTCCATGCTAAATTGACACGTGTCAGATTTGCAAAATTTGGCCTGGTCATTAAGGCGCAAACAGGCTTGGTCACTAAGGGGTTAATAAACAGAATAAAGATAGTGCTTTTTATCTTGCAGGTCCTTAATGAAATGACAGAACTCCTGTCCTCATGTAGAAATTATGATAATTACCGGAGAGTATACAATGACTGCAGCAATTTCAAGATTCCCATCCTTGGGGTGCACTTGAAAGATCTTATTTCTCTTTATGAGGCTATGCCTGATTTTGTGGATGAGAAGAAGATCAATGTGCCAAAACTTCATTCCATGTACAATCATATCAATGAGCTCATCCAGCTACAAAACATAGCCCCACCACTGGATGCCAACATGGATCTTGTACATCTGCTGACAGTGAGTAAAGCCCCTCAATCTACTATATTACTGCTTCTTCAGTTGACCCTATGTTTTCGTCTCTTTTCTACATTTCACCACTGTCACACCCTCCCCCGTAGTGATGCTGGGTTTAGACAGAACGATTACCATTCAAAAAAATCGGTCAAACGAGTGAAAGTGAACAAAAATCGTTCAGTTTAAACGAGAGCCAACGACTGAACGAGAATCGTTCACTTCTCATTCATCTTTCAGTTTCTGCAGGAATAAAAACCATTGTTGGCTTGTTCATTTTAACCCTTTCCAATCCAATTTGTATTCTGGTTTTCCTAGGGGGCTTACTCTATTTCTGCCATTATACAACGGTGCTATATGCTGGCTAAAGCCAGTACTGCACGAGGTGACACCTTGGATAGGCTCTGACAGCAGAGAGGCTGGCAATATACAGTAAGAGAACCCCGATGGACGTCTTCCAACATCGGAGCTGTATAGCCTTAAATCATAATGTCTTTAGACGTCAGACAGTGGATTGGAGAGGGTTAAACAGCAATCGTTCAGTCCTTGCTAGTGCAGTAGTCAAGTCTTCCTCTAGTTAGACAAATCGTTTATAGATTATCACATGGTTGTAATAGGCCTCATACAGACTACCATATAGCAGTTGCTGATTTTACTATATTAGCTCCAGAAACCAAGCCAGATCATAAACGGCCAAACCTCCAGGAGCCAAGCTGCTTATTACATAGCCATAACTCCAGCAGCTTTGCTGTCTACTATGTAGTCATGACTCTTGCACCGTTGCTGACCCTCACACAGCTATGTAATACCCCAAGCTTTCTTCTACAATTCCTTATATTGCCTATTAACCTTTTCCAATCCAATTTGTATCCTGGTTTTCCTAGGGGGCTTACTCTTTTTCTGCCATTATACAATGGTTCTATCTGTTGGCTAAAGCCAGTACTGCATGAGGTGACACGTTAAATAGGCTCCGACAGCAGAGAGGCTGGCAATATACAATAAGAGAACCTTGACGAACGTCTTCCAACATCGGAGCTGTACAGCCTTAAATCATAATGTCTTTAGATGTCAGACAGTGGATTGGAAAGGGTTAATTACACCAGTAGTCTCATGCTCCTATTGTTTCTAGAAGGAACATTAGAGAATATCAGTTATATAACTGCGCAGTGTTGTTCTCGGCCTAGGTAAACAGATGTCCGCTTAGCTGTGTAACCTCTAAAATTACATCAGGATTTCATTTGTTGTCCTAGGCAATGCCAGTATATCTATTCCTACTGGTTGTTATAAATGTGCTTCACTGTTCTGTATTTTCCAGCTTTCTTTGGACTTGTATTACACGGAAGATGAAATGTATGAGTTGTCTTATGCAAGGGAACCAAGGAATCATCGGGCTCCAGTAAGTGGAACTGAAGGCTATGTAGATATTGCTAGTTCTAGAAGCTTGTAAACAAATACGATCATCAATAAAAAGTTAAAGGGGTTTTCTGGCAAAACTGATTGATAATCATGAGAATAGGTCATCAATTGTTCATTGCTGAGGATGTGCCCCTCAGGATCCCCGAGCGATCTCCTGACAGTGCAGCAGGTCAGATGTACATCATGGTGGACTGGCGAATTGCCTCGTTTGGCGTCACTCCCGTTGAACTCATTGGGGGTTGAAACAGCTATTACACTTCCATGTTTGTCCATGGTTTCAGAGGCGGAAGTTCTGTAAGTATAATAGCACGTTCAGACTATTGGCGGGTCCCTGGTGATTAATTATTGATCAACTATTCTAAAGATAGGTCATCAATAGGTTTTGCCCATAAAACCCCTTTAACAGGTATACACGGACAGACTTTGGAAAAGGAGAAGAAACCAATGCCTTGTATGTACAGTTGGATGAGGTATTAGATACATAATGACAATCTAACAATAACAAATACAGGTCATTATTAGGCTCCCTTGCATGCTGCAGGACCGGATTCCATATGCGGAATCCAGCTCTGCCAGTGGCGGCGTCCAAGCGTACTTGTTTACTTTCCTTTTCTTCTGTACTGCGGATGGCGAGGCGTCAGACATGCGCAGTACAGAGGGTTTTTTTAAACAGCCTGCTTTTTCCGAGTCAATTTGATTGCAGAAGGGCCGCGGATCGTACGGCTTCCATTGACTTCAATGGGAGTCGTCCACACAGAATCCGTGAAAAAATTAAGCATGCTGAGATTTTTCCTCTGCTTGCAGAATCCGCAATTGGTTTACACAAGTTTGCAGGAAGAATCTATTTCCCATAGCATGCTATGGGTGTCCTGTGATGCGGACACCTGCCGCGGATTCTGCAGCAAATATCCATCCATAAACAGGAGCCCTTAGGAGGATGATCTGGTATTCATGCAATATCGGTAGACACAAATTCTTCAGGGTAACGCTACACTTGACCTATTTGCAATAAGCTAATAAAATTGTACACTTCCAGGAGCTAAAGTCCTTTGTTAGGACAAGATCGAGCCTGCGATTAGATAAATGTTCTTTCTATTGAGGTCAGCTGGAAATAAGTTGTCAGTGCATACATTAGCACTATTAATTCTATAACACTCATTACTCGCTTGCATAAGCAGATGACACAGCTGAAATGTGACTGATATCATTATAGCATAGCCTGCATATTCAGAGGCAAGGGGCGCTGTAAATGTACAATCCGGGACACATTCTGAAGAGATAAGATAGAAGGACTTACTACTTATGTATATTGGGCAATTTCTAGAGTAACTGTGACGTGAGAAGTTTTAATCGGTGAAGGCTCGGGTACTAAGTCAAAGTGGCAGAAGCAGTGCTGGGCTCTGCTCAGGTAATGAGGGTTATCAGATCTACTGGCTTGTAGAAGTCTATTATTCTGTACATCATTACCTCCCCCCCCCCCTCCCATCAGAGGAGAGCTGAGCTGATCACAATTCTTCTACCACTTCATTTCAACCATCGTGGGGCTCTCCACACCCAGACTTCACTGATCAAAACTTCTCACGTCACCAAAGTTTAATAAAATGACATTTACTTTTTAAAGTAAAGGCCCTTTTACACACGATTATTGCTCAAAATTCTCTAAAAAGCCATCTTTTGAGCGATAATTGTTGCTTGTAAATGTGTGCCCATCATGCACTTACCGTGCACTTTTCGTGCATCGCTGAGTTCAGCTCAGCTTAAAATCCATTGGGACTGATAAGAGGGACCGCATGCAGAGTTCTCCGCGGGCAGCGCTGATAACATTCTTTCAGCTGCTGTCCCGCTGGAGAACAGTAGCTATGTATTTAGAGAACAGGCCATGCACTGACTACTTTGGAGCGATCATCTGTGTGTGTGTAAATGGGGCTTTACTGTTACCGCACTATATAGTGATGTTCACATTTGGAACTATTTTAGCTAAAATAGTAGAGAATTGCAGTTAAGCTATTCCCTGATGTAAACCTATTGCTGGATCTGTGTATTCATAGTTTGTCCACTCTTTTTGCCATTAGAATTGATGAGTACAGGTGCCCTCTCCTTTCAGTATATACTATGGAGCTGGGACAAGGATAACATATAGGTAGGGAGGCCTATGCATATAGCTGTCCCCGAGAGAGAGAGGTGCTTGCTGCAGAAGAAATTCACAAATGAATACAATGAACAGTTTGTATATTATGTAAATTAGATGATCATAGCGCTGTGTGAGGTGGTCACAAAGGGAGGGCCAGATGTTGTGAGAAGTATACCCTAGTTATGCTCTACTTTATAAGAGCAGACCAACTTTGTATAGCCCTACATAACTTATCGGGGCTGTCGCACGTCTAGCCGTTTTGATGCAGGAATCAGACAGCTCCGTATGTTCTGCATTGGCCCAGATTGGTACTGCAGGCTAATTCCCAATCACTTCCAGAGGACTCATACTGCAGTACCAACCTGGGCCACTGCACAATACTACTGAGCTATCTGGCTCCTGCAGCAAAATAGCTAGAAGTGGGACCATCTCTTTAAGGTGGTGGTCTTCTTTAATAGCTGGAGTCAGTGTCAGAATACCACTGCCTAAAAAATGTGTGTCATATTTACACGCATGCAACCCTTTTCATTACCTAAAATGATCAGTCTGTTTTCTATGTCCCAAAGCCACAACAAAATCCCATTTGTGCTTGGAAAGAATTCCTGAAAATGAAATGCAGCCTGGCGTCAATTAGAATATAAATAGTGGTAGATCTTTGCCACCTTAATGCATGCACACATGTATAATATGTGATAAACTGAAGGTGGTTCTACATGGC
The DNA here is from genome assembly GCF_035609145.1 of Eleutherodactylus coqui. Classification (NCBI taxonomy): domain Eukaryota; kingdom Metazoa; phylum Chordata; class Amphibia; order Anura; family Eleutherodactylidae; genus Eleutherodactylus; species Eleutherodactylus coqui. The sequence goes on from NC_089842.1 coordinate 192,232,707, forward strand.
TGGAGTTGTACTGTATGCTGTCCGCTAAACGATGATCTGTACATAAGTAGAGATAATGAGTAGGGACAGGCAGCAGGTCGTTTCCTCCCATGCTGGTTACCCACTATTCATTCAGTCATATTCCAAGTGTTCTAATATAATGTAGGCCAGATAAAATGTCGTTAAGCCTGATCTCTCTTCATACAGCCCGTCACCCCCTCCAAACCGCCAGTTGTTGCAGATTGGGCATCCGGTGTCTCCCCTAAACCAGACCCAAAAACCATCAGCAAGCACGTGCAAAGGATGGTAGATGTAAGTACGATTGCCCATGTGTCTAAATGCTCTTATATCTTTGAAGTGTAGCATAACACTTTTCTTTTTTTCTAGTCTGTATTTAAAAACTATGATCTGGACCAAGAGGGATATATATCGCAAGAAGAATTTGAGAAGATTGCTGCCAGCTTTCCATTTTCTTTCTGCATCATGGATAAGGACAGGTAAGAAACATTGGACCCATATATCTAATATTCCAATACCATATGCTCAAAAAGGAGTTATCGTGGCTTTTACAAGGCACAACTTGGATGTCTGATATAATAAATAAGTTCTCCAATTCTGGAGTGTCTTTTGCCTTGTGTGGCGCAGAGTGTAAGCTCTCGCCTACAACCTGAAGGTTGCAAGTTCGATCCCCACGTGCGTCAGGTAGCCGGCTCAAGGTTGACTCAGCCTTCTATCCTTCCGAGGTCGGTAAAATGAGAACCCAGCTTGATGGGGGGTAATAAGTAATAATTACCTGAAAGCGCGGCGGAATAAGTTGGCGCTATACAAATACCAAGATTTGATTTTTTTTTTTTTTTAAATCTGTGTTGTACTGTGCCTCTGTTATTCATCCTAGAAATTTATGAGTGATTTGACAACTGAGTGTTACCAGTTTGGGAGGAAGGGGTTGTCCCTACATGCTCTGCCATGATCCAATCAGTGCTGACAATATCAGATTGCATAGGAACAATCCCCCTTTAACAAAGGGAATGGTAACGTCCAGTTGTCATTTTAACAAAGGAACAGTACCACAGAATTCCAAAAAACTTGATCCAGAATTATGTAATTGGGGATACAAGTATTTACTAAAGCAGACGTGTCTGGAGAGTGGACAAGTCATCCACTTTTAAAGAGATTCTCTGGTATTGCACTAATAACTATTCTATACTAAAAGAAGTTGTCCAGTTGAAAACTATTGGTGGCCTATGCATAAGATATCAGTGAGGGTCCAGTATCAAGGATTCCAACCGATCAGCTGTAACTGGGCCTTTGTGCACCAAGCTGGTTTGTTGCTGACAGCTCCATTTTCACTGCAGTGGCCTGGCTTGGTATTACAGGTCAAGTTACCATTAACATTAATGCCTGTAATACCAAGCCTGGTTAATGCAGCGAGTACAGAGCTATGTGCTTCCTGCAGAAATCAGCTCAGTGCACAAGTACACTGGCCTGGAACACCCCTGCCAATCTTATTGATGGACTATCCTAAGGAACTGAATTGCAACTGTGAGTATATTAAAATGTTAGAGCAAGTTTAGTCTTCAGTTGTTTCTATTCAGCTCATATCAATGGCAGTCAGATACTTTAAGCTGTTTGCTAGTCTGGGGCCTGTCTGCAGAGTAGAAGGATTTTTTACTACAAACCCAAATTCCAGAAATGTAAGAAATCTGCAAAATATTGAGTTGACTGTTGTCATGGCCTTAGTGTTCATCTGTCCACTGTTTATCATCTCTACTTAATAGGGAGGGTCAGATCAGCAGACAAGAAATCACAGCCTATTTCATGAGAGCCAGCTCAATATGTTCTAAACTTGGCCTGGGTTTCCTACATAACTTCCAGGAGACCACCTACCTCCGGCCAACGTTTTGTGACAACTGTGCTGGATTTGTGAGTATTTCATTTTCAGTTCCTTTTAATCTTCAGTTATGTTAGTTTATTGGATTAATAAACTCATTTTATGGCATTCCTGGAAGTTCCATAATGTCGGGTGTGTCTGTTATAGGAAAATGGTGAGTAACCTTGTAAAATATAATTGGCGTTAATTTTATATGAAGGCAACTGTAAAACAATAGATCCACTTGTTTCATTTATATGTAGGAATCACAAATAAACTTGCAAGAGTGTGGTCTTTCGTCTCTAAGTCAGTGTAGGGGGATTTGCCATAAGTTAGGGCTCCTACAACCGGATATAATTAGTCATTCCTGACTAATGAGGTATCTTGTTATACACAGAGCGACTAGCGAGCGATTTCTTGCTCAATACCTTGTCGGGTCCCGCTATTGCTGGACATCGCTTGTTTAAATGATTTTTCGGCCAATACTTGGCCCATGTAAAAGTATCCTAAGGGTGCATTTACATGGGCGAGTTTCATGTGAATGCGATATCACTCCAAGAAACTGCACGTGCAAAGATGCTTTTTTTTTTTTTACACAATTGCAATGCGTCTTGCAAGAACCACATCGCAATCAAATTTTATTCATTTATATCCCTGCACATTCTGAGTCGAACAGCCCAATGGGCGATACAGTCATTCATAGATGGCTATCAATCACTGATAGCTCTGCCCATTGGACTGTTCAGCCCAGAATGAGCAGAGATATAAATGAATAAAACACAAGTTCTACTGAATCTTTCGCCATAAACTATATATCAGTCTGCTTCGCTTCTCCTGCTCTATAACATGATGCCAGCACTTTGGACAGAATGTTCCAGCTGACATTCCCTTTAAGGTATTTGAAAACAGTTTTTTTTGTCTTCTAGACAAAACACCCCTCGACATTTATAGTGTAGCTACAGGATACAACATTAATGACTGATAAATGTTCTTCCGGAGATGGCAACATGACCTATTAGTCTTTAGAATGGGGGACCAGTGACAAAGTGCTCATGGGTGACGAAGAAATATGAGAATCAGAAGAGAACAGGCCAAGCATGCACACTGCTCACCATTTAACTCTATGGAAGTTATGAGAACAGCTGCACCAGACCACTAGTCCCATAGGTTACAATACACAGTCATCCCTGGACCCTTGTTCTCAACATGATAGGAAAGGAGGGGGGGTCCCAGAACTGTGACCATAAATTCCAATGGCTAGAATATCCTTTAATGATAGTCTACCTCTGTGTCCTACATTTTGCCTAATAACATGAACAGTCGTAGAGATGCATTGAGAAATCAGATCCAATGTATCGTACAATACCAACCAGATATAAGTATATAAGAGGTTGAAATCACATTATAGAATGATGTTTTCTGTATCTCTTTTCAGCTCTGGGGTGTAATTAAACAAGGATACCGCTGCAAAGGTAAATACTATCATTTCACACTTTATGTCTTTCATTACATTGTACTACATCACGTGTACCTATTGCGCTATTATGCCTGAGTATATAGGTTAGGAGTGATTAACCCCTTAAAGACCAAACTGGTAAATATACAACGCTTGGTCCTGGGCTTTAATACCGATTGATAGCAGAAGTACGGCGTGGAATTAAAGCCGCTGCTCCTGCAATCAAGCAGGAGCAGGTTGTATCTTCGGCTGTCAGATATAGTTGAGGACCCAGAGGAGAAGGGAGAAGTGGTTTTTAAGCGCTTTTGTCATCTCCTTATCCAGGTACATAGCGTTCAAGAGTGCTATGTACTAAAGAGTGAAAGTATTACTTCTACTAAACGACCCAGCGATCACGTGACTGCTAGGTGTCCCCCTGTTACAACAGAGCTGTAGATTCCTAGCAGACCCTGATCAGGTCTGCCAGCGACTATTGTCACTACAGGGGATGTTTTCTTCTGTAACCGAAGCTCCTATGGATGTCCCAGCTAGAGTGGAAAAGTATGAAATAAAAAAAATATATATACAATGTGAATGTCCCCCAAGACGTCTTATGTGACATCATGGGGGTCATAGATGGTTAAAAAAAAAATAGTTTCAAAAATAAGTGAAAAAAAATTTACAGAATAGAAAAAAAATATATATATATGTAAAGAAAATGGCCCAACACTGACCCCAACCAAAACAGTCGCCGTATGCTCCTTGTAATCCAAAACTATACAAATTATATCAATATAGATTATATCAATATACCAAAATTAAAAAGCTAAAAAAAAAAACAAACAAAAAAAAAAAAACACACACTCTTGTAGCTTTTCATCTCCGAATAAAACTAAAAATTGTGAAAAAAAGATATGAAAAAATAGCCCTATATGTTATGGAAAATAAAGCGGCAAAGAATAATTTTGGTAACTGAAGAATAAAAAACAGGGCAGTAAAACGGCCACACGGGTAAAATCCCTATAAACTGCCTGGTCCTTAAATATTTCTACAGCTATAAGTGATGCAGGTAATCTTTAGAAGGCGAGAACACTGCTTCCTATTATTCCCATTTCACACCCTTTCTACTGACTGATACCTGCATGAAAGATAAACCTATATGTGGTGACAGCGGCAGCATCATACACATTACATCCCATATCAGTGGTGTGATACTATAATCCCTATCGCAGGTAAACAAGGAAGAGTCACCACACCTACAAGTATAGTCTGGCTATGTCCCATTTACTAGTGTAGACTTGCACAGAGGTGTGTAGCTGTAGATCTTGTCTCTTATTATCCATTGTATTCGTGTCACAGACTGCGGGATGAACTGCCACAAGCAATGTAAAGAGCTGGTTGTATTTGAATGCAAGAAAAGGTCAAAGTGCCCCGCTGGGGACAACAGTTTGTCACCGGACTCCGGACAGACTGACATTTCCAGTAGCAAGGGGACAACGAATGGTGAGCATCTGTCTTACAGTAATCACACACACACACAAAAAAAAAACCAAAACATTTTAACTACTTACGTGGAATACAACATGTACATGTAAGATGTCTATGGCCAGAAAAGCTGACCGCTGTACGCAAGCCAGCAGTCACACACCATTCACATAGGGCTTGAAGGCTAGCGGATTCTGAACACAGCATGTGATGACTTTTTTTCACACAGTTTGTGTCTGCATGAAAAATCTTGCTAGTGTATGTTGCCACTGTGAATAATATAGCTCTGCATGCTATCCGTGTGTGATCTGTTTTATAAACCTATTACATGCGGACGAAAAAACGCTAGTGTGCCGAAGGTCTTATCAGCAGGAAACCTGGTATTGGTCGGCTTTTATCAGATTGTGGACCACAGCAATCAAACAGTTAAATGGCTGGGATAGGACACTGCTATGATCTTGGTCTTACAGCCGGAGGCTACCATAAGAACAGGAGCTATTAGGAACAGGAGCGCACAGTGAAGCGCTCATCCCTTTCTATTGAAGCATTACCAAAAGACTTCATTGTGGAGTTGCTAAAGGCACGAAAATCTGACTCTTTTCAGAGACCTGTGTGTGCGCTCCCCTATACGCGTGCATGAGAACCTGAAGAGAGTCAGATTTTTATGCCCTGCGCCAACCTTAGGTAGCACAGTTGGATCGCAGGAGCAAATATAAAAAATATCAACCAACTCCTTTAGTTCATCGTGCTGCAGAAACATGAGTTTCCCTTAAGGGGTTAAGCAAAAACCCAGAGCTGATCCTAAACACAGACACTCCTGATCTTGGCGCTCTAGTATTTTTTTTTTCTTATTTAAGAAACCCATCACAATATCACAGGCCTTTGCTGTGTAGAATCCAGCTCTGTAACTTGTACCCTGCAGACTATGTATTCTGCACTTTTCTTCCAGCCTCATGTCACATGCCCAGCACCCTGACAACACTCTGTGTCCTGCAGTTAATAGGGCAGATTTATGTCAACTGCTATAAAGAAAAATGGTCTGTCTTGCTCATAGTGATCAATCACAGAGCAGCTTTCAATTTCAAATATAAAATTAAAGCTGCCCTATGATTTGTTGCGATGGGCAAGAAAGATAGTTTTTATATATCACAGTTAACATAAATCTGACCCATTAACTGCAGGACACAGAGTGTTGTCAGAGTGCTGGTGATGTGATCTGTGGTCAGAAGAAAAGTGATAAAGGCACAGCCTAGAGGGGCAAGCTAACACCCCCAAGTGTTAATGATGCCCCCTAGTCTGAATCTGTCAACTAGACCTTAAAGTCTTTCACACTATCAGGATTGGGCATGGAGACATCCCTTCGGTCAACCACCTGTGACCACCTCTGGGTTCTGGTAGTAAAAACGTAAGCCATTTTCTTTCTTTCTTTCTATTTCCAGACTGTCTAGCAGATGAAGACCCCTATCCTTATACAAATGGGGATGTAAATGAACATACAGAAATCAGCAAAGACAGAACAATCATGTTGATGGGCAGCTCGGCTCAGAAGATCTCTGTACGGTTACAACCAGCTGTGAGACATCGAGCCACGCAGACAGAAGACTGCCCTCCCAGCCCTTCCTTACAGGTTCCCTCAATATATCGGAGTCGTACACCAGATCCCTTATTAAACCGCAGCCCATCTCCCTGTCCCAGTCCATTGTTAATGAGGAAGCGGGCATATGCCAAGTGGGATAATAAAGACTCTGTACGCAAAGCACGTGAGGAGAGAAGAGGTATTAAACCTACAGCCCAAGAACTGGAAAAAGTAAGTGGCTTATGAGCATCTAAAAAATATTAAATATATATACTATTTTTAATAAATGGCTTGGTGCCAGCCAGTATGGCAACCATTACAATACCCAGCCCGTGAAATAACAGATTATCAGCCAGAGATCTGAAAAGGCTAGGTGTAAAGGCCCATTTACATGCAACGATTATCGCTCAAAAGTGATCGTTTGAGCGATAATTGTAGTGTGTAAATGCCACCATCATTCACTCTTTGGCTGAATGATTTTGAGGCGAGTATAAAATGCATCGTTCAGCCATTGAGAAGATAACACAGACCACATGCTGTGTTTGCTGTCTATGGTGCTGTATTCTCAATGGGAGCACTGATTATACTGTATTCAGCTTGTAGCCCTGCAGCAGAACAAGGGAGCTGAATGCAGAGAACAGACCACCTACTGTTTTCTGCATACAGGTCCCGGAGGCTCATTTACATGCAAATGAAGGTGATAAGCTGCTAATGGACATTAGGGTAAAACAATCGCTCAAAACCTTTAAATCTTTTCAACGATTATCTTTGCATGTAAATGGGCCTTGAGCATGTATTTGCCACAGAGGCCAATCATACCGCCGCTATGCGGAGACTGAGCCTTGCCATTCCCTTTACTATTGGACGGCGATTCCTCTCTCCAGAAAAAATGCATTACTAATAAACAATGGTGGATGGAGTTAACCTAAGCTTCATTGAGCATAGAAAACAAACAATTCCTTTTGTCCCGAATGTCAAAATCTGGCACCATAAGGGGCAGGGAGAGGGGGGTTCTTCATTATACTTCATTGGAGAAGTCCTCAATACAAGATAAGATTTATGGGGGTTCCTAAGTCCTTATAGCTTACTATTCTTTTTTTTCCCCATTTACAACAGGAGCGCTCATATCTGAAGGAGGAAAACACAAGTCTGAGGATCCAGCTTAAAGATGCTCATCGACGAATGGAAGCCTTGCGAGCAGAACTCAGAAAATACATTCTGGATAGTGAGCCTGTTGGGAAGGGATCATAGCCCTACAGACTGGAAGCAGGCATTGCCATGTATTGTATAGCTAACAGCTGCTCCACCGCCCCAGTGGATGAGGTAGATGCTTGCAGGATCCCTATGGATGGAGTATAGTGTATCAAATCCCTGTGCCTGCTCTTGTTGGTAGCTTAGCAGGAGATACCTGTGTTGTACTGTAGAGTTGCAAATGCACAGTATTAACCATTTCCATAGGGAGCAGTTGGTAACTCTTCATAGTTCTCATTACATATTCTTGTTTAGGAAGCCTCGTCCAGCACATTACTATTCATTATGCTCCGACAATAATGTAAAGCATAGCTCCAGCAAACTGAAATTTTGGGTGCTTTTATATCAGAGACTTGTTTTAGCCTACAGCTATGACATAGAAAAAGAGCAAGATGCTCCCAGTGAATTGGCCAACAAGTAACGTCAATGATAGGTTGAACCTACTTGATAGAGACCAAAGGTAAGAAGCTGTGCCTTTGTAGTAGTCATAGTTCAGGAACGTAGATTGGGCTGGGACGTGTAGTTTCCCTCTACCTGTGGGGCTACAATAAGCTTGTGTCAGAGCCGCTTGTAGATCATAGAAATCTACTTTATAGATAACCAGAAAGCCATCACCACGCAATAAAATAAAGCCATATATTGCAAATGTATTAAATCTCATATTTGACCATTCCACCTACCCAGTGTCCTGCAGACATATCGATGTTCCCTGTAATGTAACTAGCAGCGTATAAGAGTTACTGTACGTGAATAGCTAGAACCAAGTCTGACTGCGTGGCTGGAACACGTGTGCTGTTGCGTTAGGTCTTTAGACGCTGATCCATTGCTGCTACACTCTGTATTAGGTGCAGGTACTTGTGCCAACTGTGAGAACCGCTCCGCTTCAGATCTCTGTAAATACTGTACAGTTTTTCTCTTTGTTACATTGTTAGTTTCCTGTGTCTATTTAAATCCCATTGATCTAATTTCGATTCAGTTCTAGGTCCAGAAAATGAAACATGAAAGGAAACCTATTAGCATGTTTGAGTCTCATAAAGTACATTATGGGTATTAACGTAGTTAGTGGGGCTCAAACTTGCTGATTGGTTCCTTTTAAACAGGCCGTTCTAGTTTCTGGATTACTGTAATTGTTACTCTAGGCAGAGGAAGAAACGAGAGATATTGATGTTATATTAATAAACCGATGGGAAAGCACGGCTTGGGCCTTTTGTGTCATTTATAGTGTAATCTGGATTGAGTTTGTTTGCACATACCAGCACCACGCTATGCCCACATAAATGTGAATGACTGCATGCATGCATGTCCTTGTCGGTCTTGTTCAGATGGCCATAATGTGGTCATATGTTGGCATCTATATTACATATATATTGTATGATGCTGTTTGGGTCTTTAGACCCATTGTCGGGCCGTTATGTGCAGCTGTAATATGGGCACAAAAATGTGGATAACTCAATGAGGCCTTATGGGTCTTAGAAAGAGAATACTGCTCAGTGTTCCTTATATTGTAGTGTGCAAAGAAGTCACCTCCTCATTGAACAATCTGAGGTACATATCAAACTTTGTTCTGGGGCAATTCAAAACAATTGGTGCACAAATAAAGCCGATTTCTTCATATATGAATTGACTAGAGATGAGCGAGCGTACTCGGAAAAGCACTACTCGCTCGAGTAATTTGCTTTATCCGAGTATCGCTGTGCTCGTCCCTGAAGATTCGGGTGCCGCTGCGGCTGACAGGTGAGTCGTAGCGGGGAGCAGGGGAGAGCGGGCGGGAGAGAGGGAGAGAAAGATCTCCCCTCTGTTCCTCCCCGCTCTCCCCTGCAGCTCCCGGCTCCGTGCCGGCACCCGAATCTTCAGGGACGAGCACAGCGATACTCGGATAAAGCAAATTACTCAAGCGAGTAGTGCTTTTCTGAGTACGCTCGCTCATCTCTAGAATTGACCTATAGCAGCCAGAATGACATGAAAAGATAGAAGAATTCCCAAGTTTGTAATGCACTTTACAGATGTTCAACGTGGGCACTTGTGATGACACTAGGCAACGTAAAACGCCCCATCTCCGTTGCAGTAGGATCGATAGCAGAGAATATGCGTCACTACAGAACTGTGCCCAGATCAAACATCTGTAAGGTGTTGCAGGTCGATTCATGTATGGAAAAACAAATCTGCTTAATTTCTGCACCATTCTTTTAACCCTTTCCAATCCACTGTCTGACCTCTGAAGACATTATAATTTAAGGCTGTACAGCTCCGATGTTGAAGGATATCAGTCGGGGTTCTCTTACTGTATATTGCCAGCATCTCTGCTGTCGGAGCCTATCCAACGTGTCACCTCATGCAGTACTGGCTCTAGCCAGCATCTAGCGCCGTTGTATAACAGCAGAAAAAGAGTAAGCCTCCAAGGAAAACCAGGATACAAATTGGATTGGAAAGGGTTAAATCGCCCTGCATTATACAGATTGATCCCTATTAGCTGTCTCTATAACCTTCTCCAACCAGTGTCTAAATCAGCATCGGGCTGCATGCACATTGGCAAGCAGGTGAGCATTCACCCATCACAGGCGAATCCAACACGGCTGATTAGCAAACCCCACCCCCAATGTTTGGAAATCTTTTCCTATCTGCCCTGTACAGCAAGCAGTGAGTGATGGGAGAATAGTTTTTCTGAATGCTGGTGTACACACAGCCTTACATGAATCCTATCTGGAAAATGGAAAGCACTGTAATTCAAATTTTTATTTATATCCCTTCATCATTTTCTATAGTCTCCCAAACGACAATGGCTCAGACATAAAGGTGTAAAAATTCCACCATACAAGGGCAGATGAACGGGTCTGAACTCTCATCTGTCAGGCGATTACATCTTTTATGTGGTACCAAAAATGGTCTGTTTTCAGCAGCTCATGAACCCGAGGATAGGTCAATAATAGTATTTTCCTGGTAAACCCCTTTAAGCGGAAAAAAAATAAAATAATGCACATCTATAACTGATCTTATCAGGTGTAGATCTCATTTAGCTTGAAAGAAACAGGGCCACTCTTGTCCATTGGTTGTGTGTAGTAGTGCAGCTCATTCATTTCAATAGGGCTGTGCTGCAGTATCAGAAAGCCCATGACAGGAATAACGCTGTAAGAAAGCAGCCCTATTTTTCTAATCTGATACAACCCCTTTGAGGACAGCCTAATGTGCGGCACATAGTGTGGTGGAAACGCAATTCCCTCTTTGTTGTATAAACCCCCGATACAGCAGCAGGTTTCTTTATTCCATTCCTTTTTATATGCACTTGTGTTAAAGGGGTGGTCTCGCGAAACCAAGTGGGGTTATACACTTCCGTATGGCCATATTAATGCACTTTGTAATGTACATCGTGCATTAAATATGAGCCATACAGAAGTTATTCCACTTACCTGCTCCGTTGCTAGCGTCCTCGTCTCCATGGTTCCGTCTAAATTCGCTGGCAGCTTGCTTTTTTAGACGCGCTTGCGCAGTCCGGTCTTCTCCATTCAGCACGAGCCGCTTCAGTGTGCTCCCCGCTACAGCTCTTCTGCGCATGCGCAGACGAGCTGTCACTGCTCGGGAGCGCGCTGAAGCGGCCATTCTGCACCATCCTCTGTTAGAGGAAGGTGCAGAAACTGGAGCTGCCCAGCGGAGAAGCCCAGCCCAGCCCAGCCCAGCAGCCCCGAGAAGCCTCCCAAGTAAGTGATGGGTCGGGGGGGGGCTGCCGCTGCGCCGGGCTGCGCTGCCGCTGCGCCGGGGGGGCTGTCGCTAGGCCGGGGGGGGCTGCCGCTGTGATGGGGGGGCTGTCGCTAGGCCGGGGGGGGCTGCCGCTGCGATGGGGGGGCTGTCGCTAGGCCGGGGGGGGCTGCCGCTGCGCCGGGCTGCGCCGGGGGGGCTGTCGCTAGGCCGGGGGAACTAGCGCTGGGCTCCGGAACCTAGCGCTGGGCTCCGGGGCCTTCACCTGGGCTGAGGGTCTAGCGCTGGGGAGCCGGGGGCTAGCGCCGGTTACCTGCTGTCTGGTCGGCGGCTGCGGGGCGTCTGGTCGGCGGCTGCGATGCGTCCGGTTGCCATGGAGACACAGCTGGCGGCGTCTCGGGAGCGCGCACGTCGGGCTGCAGCGAGCGACGGGGAAAGAGCCGGCGGCCATCTTGAGGAAACTTTTATAAGTTGCTGAAACGCTGGAACGGTAAGTACGAACCAGCTAGAAATGTCATTTACAGGGGGGCTTTGTAATGTATGTTTAATGGGGGGGACTGGGCAAAAAAAAAAATTAACTGCTTCCTCGAGACATCTCCTTTAATGGACATACAAATCTCTGCGCCGTGACTTAGGGAGGGCACGGCCTCCATTCAAGCCATGAGTGGAGGTACCAGCACCCAGCCCCTGTGATCTTCTGCCCTAAAAGGTGCCTTTGGGTCTGACCCAAATATTTGCCTTCCTAATTCTGTTCTACCATCTCTTACCAGCACCTGTGGAGACTGGCTGAGTATTTCACGCCTGTCGCTTGACTCATACAACAACAATCTATAATGACGGAGCTAACAATTAGTTTTTCCACAAAACTGAAGCCGGGAGGACATGTTTCCTTGACAGGAAGCTACAGCTATGTCATCACTGAAGTTTCCATAAAGAATGATGTAGTAGCAAATCAATCTAAATAAAGAGCTTCAGCTCTGACAAGTGCAAAACAACCACCCATTAAGCAATTTCTTGGCCGTTTCCTTCCTGCGAAAGATGTGGGATAGCTAATGTGGCCACCATATTAATGAATATAGTCGAGACACAGCAAAACTTCCTTCCGACATCGGAGAGCACATTTAATAGCACAACACAGTCAACATGGGCAAAGTTACATTTTTACACTCCTGCTGAACACAGTTTAGTACATATTCATCAGTTTACCTACAGAACTAATCTGCATAACTAGTTGAGTAACTCTATAAATACATTGTATTATTGATCTTGTACTGATACCAGAATCTACCAGTATTCCTCCACACATAGCTCGCTCTGATGGTTCGCATCCTATGAAGTGTTGTCTCTTTACACCAGGCACTGGATAGGACCCCGATGCAGACATAAAGCAACTGCCCCTTGTGTTACAGCAGCTCGGTGGAGCTGTTCTGGGTATGCTGATGGACAAGCATGTTGAAGATTTGCAAAAGCAACCAGCAGCTTTGAACTATTCAAAAATCCAATTTTGCCTCAGTACTGAGGGTGCCAGATTATTGGAAATTTTACTTAAAGCAATTTTTTTTCACAAATTTATCACATTTTAAAATAGTGTGTTTCAATGTCATAGTGAAGAGCGTTGGGGATCTACTTTTAAGTAATACAATAGTTAAAAGCGTACATAAATTTTCAGACAAGTTATGATCATCTAATAGGCTGTGTGTGTCTCAGCAATTTTGTAATATACTTTCATTAAAAAATGTTTTTCTGGGGGCGTGGCCAGGCAATGGGAGAGTGAGGGCGCACGGCATTTAGCTCCGCAGCCGCTGCCATACAGATAGCCGGATACCAGAAGCCAAACCTCGGCAAAATGCTTAGAAAAGCAGGGAAGAAGAGGGGAGAACCTCCGACAGCCGCCGGGACCCAGATGAAGCGTTACCTGCACGGAGCGGGCGCCGCTGCCTGAGCCGGAACGGAGAAGTCCCCAGCAAACATGGCGCCGGGAGCGCACGTGCAGCAGGCACTCCGGAGCGCAGGAGAGGCGGGGAGCCAGCGCACACAGGAGTCCCCAGGCTCCGCTAATAAGGTCAGTGCAGGGGACAAGGAGCGGAGTCCAGGGGAAGCACCAGACCTTCCCCCCGCACTAACAGGCAGCACAGCCAGCAGAAACCCCGGTGTGAGCCCAGACAAGCCCTGCAGCAGTGGAGGAGAAGCTGATCAGGGCAGGCAGGAAGACGCCATGCAGCAAATGTACTGCACCCCCACGGGCCCCAGGTGCACCCTAAGCAAAGGGAGCTTAACTTCCCCACACCACAATGCAGCACCCCCTAAGGAAGATTTGAACCACAGATCCCCCTCCCAGGCCACAATGACCTCGCAGTGCGAAAGCGGAACGCCAGAACGCGAGCGCCCAGAACCGCCTTTAGATGTCACCCAGACCCTGCAGGCACTATGGGTCATGGTCCGCGCCCTACCAACCAAAACGGACCTAGAGTCACACCTCCAACGCCTAGAAGAGAAGCACGAACGGGCCATTTCAGCAGTTAATCAGACCGTACAGACCTTGTCGGACCGGGTCACCGCCCTGGAACAGGCTCCGAACGAATCCTCTGTGGACTTTCAACAACTTAGCATCACGGTGGAAAAGCAGCAAAAACAGCTGAGAGATTTAACTTTTCATCTTGATGACATAGAGAACAGAGGAAGACGCAACAATCTAAAGCTAAGAGGCATTCCCGAGAGCGTACCAACAGAGGCATTACACGAGTACGTGACGATCATCTTCAACAAACTGCTGCAACGTCCCCAAGATAGGCCTATAGAAATGGACAGAGTCCACCGCCTGCAGGGCGGGAGAACACGGAACCCAAACATCCCGAGGGACGTTATATGCCGCGTCCATTTCTATAGACAGAAAGAAGAGATTCAGCGACTCGCCTGGGAACGGGGCCCAGTAAACTTCGATGGGGCGGAAATTACAATCCTACCGGATGTCTCAAGACTGACCCTCAACTGCCGGAGGCTCATCCGCCCGCTACTGGAGGCCGCCCGAGGAGCAGATGCGACATACAGGTGGGGGCATCCTTTTCATCTGGTTCGTCGCAGGCATGGCCGCCTCTTTACAGTCAGATCCCCTGCGGACCTTGAGGGGGCGTTCGCCTTCCTAGAAGTGCCAGCGTTTCAGGTCCCGGACTGGACCGCCCCGATGGACTTTGCTCCTACAAACGACTGACTTCCAGGACTCCGCTGACCCCCAAGGCTCCAAGACTGGTGAGTTCGCTGGCACGAGACCAGTTACCGGGACATGACCCACCGACTTGACCCTCCCACCGGAGTGGACTTCTCCACCCTTTCTACCCTCGAGCAGAGAAGCAACGAGATGGACATTATCTTTATAACCATTCTTTTTCCTCCCTGAGTAGGACGCGCAAATTGCGGCCAAGCGGCTAGGCCAAGCATTTATATTGTTTTTGGTTACATAATACCAAGATAGAAGAGGACGCTGCCTCCTCTATCTTTCACTGCACGAGTTTGGAGTGCCGTAGCGCCGCTTCGGACCCTACGCACTGCCACGTTACCCCAAGTAGGGTTTCAGGGGCACTGGTTTCTCACAGGAACTCAGAGGAACAGGCCCTCTGAATAGTTTATAGTACCCTGCTGGCTTTACGCTAGCAGTTAAGGTTCTTTGGGTTTTTTTTTTTGTTTGTTTTTTTTTTTTTAGTGTACGTCTTTGTCTGTGTGTACCTCCCCCCTCTCTCCCCCCCTCCCCTCTTTCCCCACGGACCCATCCCCAGGGGCACACCTCTGACCGCAGAGGCATCGTAACGGCACCTACCGGTACACCAACCTCAATCAGGTCAAAAATGCCACCCGATACTGCTAACCTTACGATTGTGTCCCTAAATGCACAGGGCTTGAATGTTCCGGAGAAAAGGTCCTCCATTCTCCATCTCCTGTGGAAAAGAAAAGCGCAAGTGGCCTTCGTACAGGAGACACACTTCCGGACAGACGCAGCCCCCAGGTTCCGTGATGCCAGGTTTCCGAACGTTTACCACAGCACGAACCACGAATCCAAGTCTAAGGGGGTATCGATCCTCATCGCCAATTCGGTTCCGTGGGAGCACGTGGAGACGCGCGCTGATGCAGGAGGCAGATCTCTCTTCATTAAAGGTAAGCTGGCCGACACTCCAGTCACACTTGCAACGGTTTACCTCCCTAACTCCAACCAGGTGACTTTCTTGGAGAGGACCCTGGAGGACTTAGAGGAGTTCAAGGAGGGCACCCTGATATTGGGGGGAGACTTCAACCTGCCATTAGACCCACACATAGACACCTCTAGGGGGAGTAGCTGCCTATCGCAAGCCGCACATCGTAGAATCCGAAAGACACTCCACAAATACCAACTAGTGGACGCGTGGAGGATCCTACACCCCTCTACAAAGGACTATACGTTCTTCTCCGCGCCCCACAATACATACTCCAGGATAGATTACTTCCTGGTGCATCACTCAAACCTGCCCGCCCTAGTCACAGCGGACATAGGCAATATCACCTTCTCAGACCACGCCATGATCACTATGTCAATAACGCTTCCCAATGTGTATGGCAGAGCTTGGCATTGGCGCTTAAATGAATCCCTGATCAATGACCCGATTACTTCCAAAGAAGTTAAGGAGGCATTGCAAGACTACTTCGCCCACAACAACACCACAGATGTAGACCCATTAATGATATGGGAAGCCCACAAATGTGTCATCCGTGGCTTTTGCATCAGCCTCGGATCCCGCATCAAGAAAGAGCGAAATGCACACCTCCAGGGACTGCTCTCGCAGATCCAGACGCTAGAACGCACCCACAAATCCTCAAGTAACGACAGGGGGACAGAACTAGCTCAGCTCAGAGAGAAGGTCCGCTCATTCTGTCTAGGTCGAGCAAAGGCGAATCTGACAAAATGTAAACGCCACTTCTTCGAATTTGGGGATAAGCCCAGCCGCACACTAGCCCGTGCACTCCGCACCACCAGAGCCAGGACATACATACCACACATCACAAACGGCGGCGGGCATATGCACCATACACCTCAACAGATAGCCGAAGCATTCAGGGACTACTACCAGGCCCTGTACAACTCGGCCCCCACCCTGTCAGAGCAGGAGAGGACAGCCAGACGAGAAAAAATGAGAGACTATCTTCAACACTCCAATTTAGGCAAACTCCCATGTGAGGCCATAAAAGCGATGGAGGCCCCGATCACACAAACAGAACTAGCAAACGCCATAGCAGACTCCAACACAGGGAAGGCACCAGGACCAGACGGTCTCACGCTCACATATTACAAAAAGTATTTAGAGGTCTTGTCCCCTCACTTTACCCGGGCATTTAACGCAATTACGTCAGGGAATAAACTTCCAAGGGACACCCTAAAAGCCCACATCACGGTAATACCAAAAGAAGGAAAGGACCCATCTCAGTGCCAGAGCTACCGCCCCATCTCACTGCTAAATACAGATTTGAAACTATTCGCCAAAATTCTAGCCAACAGGATCTCCCCATTCCTACAGGGCCTGATCCATGAAGACCAAGTGGGCTTTGTCCCACTCAGGGAAGCAAAAGACAACACGACGAAGGCCATAAACCTGATCAACATAGCAAAAAAAAGCTCGCTCCCTATCAGTCTACTCTCCACAGACGCGGACAAAGCGTTCGACAGAGTAGACTGGGACTTCATGTTCACCACGGTCGCCCATGTGGGGCTGGGTCCTAACATGCTATCCTGGCTAGCAAGCCTTTACTCCAACCCCTCAGCATTGGTCAAGGTGAACGGCCAGCTCTCCCCCCCATTCATGATCAATAACGGCACGAGGCAGGGCTGCCCCCTATCCCCCCTAATCTTTATCATATGCCTGGAACCGCTATTAGGACACATCCGCTCCAACCCGGATATTAAGGGAATCAAGCTAGCAGACACAGAGCATAAGATAGCGGCATACGCAGATGATCTCCTGTTCTTTATATCAAACCCACGAATATCGCTCCCTAATCTAATGGCAGAAGTAAACCAATACTCCGCCCTATCGAATTTCAAAATTAATTACAACAAATCTGCGGCGCTTAATGTATCATTACCCCAGACCACGGCGACAGAGCTGGAGGACGCCTTCCCTTTCTCGTGGAAAGGTGACCACATACAGTACTTAGGAACTAAGCTGACACCAGAGGTTGAGGGACTTTATGCGGCTAATTTTCCAGCGCTCCTGAACAGGGTGAGACAGGATCTCAACTCCTGGACGAAAGGCCTGTTCTCATGGTTTGGTAGAGGGGCAATTATCAAGATGAATATCCTACCCAGAGTACTATACCTGCTCCAGGCCCTCCCTATCCAAATACCGAAACAATTCTTTCAGCACCTAAATTCCCTGATGACCAAATTCGTGTGGGCAGGTAAGCCCACCCGCATCGCACGTAGCACTTTATCCAGACCAAAAAATGAAGGGGGTATGGGACTTCCCAACTTTACGCAATACTATCAGGCAGCTCATCTAACACGGATCGTAGACTGGCACAGGCACTTAGTATCCAAACAATGGGTCACGATTGAACAGCACGCTACATCAGTCCCGCTCAAAGTTCTACCCTGGACACAAACAGGAATCCCCCCGGAAATAGCAAACCACCCCACGATTGGCCCCACATTGGCGGTAGCAGCAAAAACTTTCCCCAGAGCAAACATCTCCCCTAAGCCCTCACCATTGTTCCCAATCCTGGGCAACCCTGCCTTCCCTCCAGGTACCGAAGACAAGGCATTGAGAAACTGGCTCGCGGAGGGCGTATTCAGGGCAGAGCACTTTATACAGGAGGGCCAATGGCTCTCGGTGGACGCGCTACTAGCAAGGGGGACAGGCAGAGCACCACTGACACACTGGAGGGCGATCCAAACACGGCACTTCCTCACCTCCCTCCCCCGACCCAACACCTTCACGCGCCCCAAAACACAATTCGAAACCACCTGCATTCAGGAGGGACCTTCAAGACACACACTCTCCAGAATGTACAATCTACTCAATTCACAACCAGAGACACCGCCCCCGGGATACATACAGAAATGGGAAACAGAGCTCGGGATTACGCTCTCCACAGAGGAAAGGGGGGAAATATACAATATCACGCACTCCTCTTCTATATCTAGCAAGATACAAGAAGCAGGATACAAAATCCTCTCGCGCTGGTACAGGGTGCCCTCCTTCCTCAACACAATATTCCCGTCGGTCTCGCACCTGTGCTGGAGGTGCGGTGCAGAACGGGGCACGTTGTTGCACGTGTTTTGGGAGTGCCCGGCATTAGCGAATTTCTGGTCCGAAGTCTGGCGGATCATATCAAAGTTCACAGACCACTCAGTTCCGAAATCCCCGGCCTTCTTCCTCCTGCATCATAGCGACATACCGCTGGCGAGATACAAAAACTCGATCGTGCGCCATCTGGTGAACGCGGCGAAATCCTGTATCCCCAGACTGTGGAGGCAGACTGCGCCGCCCACCCTACACATGTGGCTTAACATAGCCAACTGGATCATGGAAATGGAGGACCTTACTGCATCTCTAAAAGGGACACAAGAAAAATTCAGGAAGACCTGGTATCATTGGATAGCGTTCCAGGGTTCGGAGGAATATCGGCAATTACTCCGCACTTAAGGTACCAAGTACCCCACCCCCTGAATCCCTACAACGTTCCCGCCCCCTGCTCCCACTGTTCTCCTCTCCGTGAGATGTTTGTAAGTTACGTTGACATGTTCTATATTTCTGCAAAGGCACATGAGAGCAAGCACTGGCAGAAGTATACGACTACAGGTGGAGCAATCGGCCGCTGGGCATAACAGTGTTTTGTGACACGAAACCCCCCGGCGATCGACTGCCCCCATGCACACTACTTCTCTGCGGCTGCTATACCCGTGCTCCGTCCAGCCAATGGTTATACGCCTAACAGCCGGGCAAAGAGCACCACAGAAAACGGTTCTAACAACAAGAGAATGATTGCTCTCGCTGTCCTCGGGGCGGTACTCCGCCTGAGGAGAGGCGAATACAGAAGAACCCTAAAACACCACGCTACATAACAGCAGCTGAGACGAGACAATGTACAGGATGTCCAAGTTATGTTCAGACAAATGTTTGAAGATGTTTAATGAAAATGTCATATTTTTCCGTTACTATGTCACTGTCATTGAAAATGAAAATTGAAAACGAGAAAATAAAGAATTTAAAAAAAATAAATAAATGTTTTTCTTCCCCACTGTAAATCAAGGCTGAAGTGCAGTCCCTCTGAAAGCCACTGCCTGTTATTAGGCACCCAGCTTCTCTAGTAACTTGGACCTTAGAACATCATCTTAGGTGTGAGGAAGGGGCTGCCTTCACAGGCTCCGCTTCCTCAAAAATCTGTCAGAGTTGCAGTCATTGTGTGCACAATCTCTGCCTCTGCTTCCCTTTACCTAACTTGCTATGTGTGTTCATCTTTATGTTGTAGACATTATTATTATCCTTACTAGGTATTGTGCGTTTTCTGCTTTGCCCACTAGAGACATATATAAAGACCAGTCCATTATGCTGCATAAACATAAGTGCACATAGCAAGTTAGCCAGTTGTTAGGGAAGCTAAATGTCTGATGACAAGCAGTGGACTGCAGAGGAGCTATTCGTCAACAATGATTTAGCCTGTGTTTGTGTGATCAATTTTGTAATATGCCTTCATTAAAAAAGTATAAGTCGTCTGAAAAGTTAGGTATACTTTAAGTATGTATCTATGTTGACTGTACAACACTACAAATGTTTACTATTTTGCAACAGTTTTCCCAATTTGTTCCAAGAGCAGTGCATGACTGTCACCCATTTTTATACACTATATGTACCGCTGTCCTTACAAAATTCTGTGGCTAAGGCGGCCTTCACATGGGCGAAAAAACCTGCGTAATTTTTGAGCTATGTGAGAAAATGCAGAATTATGAAACCCATGACTTTCAATGACTTCATTCCCATGTGCGATTTTCCCTGTTGTGAGATTTGGAAAATCGCTGTCTTCCCCATCTTTATGCGTTTTGCTATTTTTTTTTACTCATCTTTCCCTATGGAGCTTCCGATCCATCACAATGCATGAACTGATGAGGTACGTGCAATCTGTTTTTTAGCATTAACCATCCTTTTGTAGTATATCGTGTGAGAAAATCGCAGGCTGCAGCGATGCTGGATTATTTTTCAGGAAAAAGCATCGCTGATGCTCAAACACTGCATGAGCAAATATGTGATATCCCTACAAGTATTGTGCGGCACTATCGCGCTTGCCTGTGTGAAGTGAGCCTGAATGTAGGTTTTGTACACCTTAGCTACCAACATACATACAAGCAGACCCATTACATTACCACAACTATAGACAAGGTTTACTTCAATTCTTTTTCCTACAGAAGCGCAATACAGGTGTATTTATTATAGGCATCTACGACGCTGAGGGTTCGGCTCAGTAGACCTGCGGTTAAGCCAGGACATTTGTTCTGTATTGCACTCCTGTAAAACCGGCTACACACACATCATATTAACCTTTGCTATTATCTGTACTTTCATGACAAACAGCTCCATCATAAAATGACCATTTTGTCAGTCTCGCAGAAATTGCTTTAGGCTGTGAAAGGTCTCAAGCCCGAAGATCGCTGTGTTACCCAGCTGCAAACGTGATCACATTGCGACTTAGAAGAAATCTAAACATGTTGGACTTCTTACAACTGTCGAGTTGACGTCACAGAACAACTATATTCACTTACACTACAACGCAGCGAAAGTCGCCATGTACAGCCCTAACTGATCCCTACTACTACTCGTTGACAGCATACAATGGCGTAAGGATTTATTTACATCTGCCCCACGGTTTCCATTAGTGATAGACCCAAAGCACAATGGATCCCACTGGCTGTAATTGTTTCGGCCAGGATGTGTACAGTAGCATAGCGGTCTATAGGACTTTGTCCCTAAAGACAATAGAAATTGGAGGGAGGAGAGGCGCATCAATCAATGGAGACACGTACAGAAACGTTTCTTTACAATATTCTACTTCTGCTTGATTACAGAAATCTGTAGCCATATAGCAATGTGAATAAAGCCTTACACAAGAGAGTGGAAAAACCAATACGGATTCCTACGACAAACGAACGTGCTCCGCTATTAGACCTTATTTACATGATCTGCGGGTGAAACTATGCCACAGATTTGTATCAGGGGAGTTAATGCACTAGTTCAGGGGCAGAGTCAATGGGAATATTGAACATGCAATATTGGGGTTACACAGTCATTTCATGCAAAATTTTGCAAGAGCGTGTAAATTTGGCGTCGAAAATATGGATTGCCGTTAAGATTTCAGCAGATTCTGTCCACATTTACGCACCTAAAACCTGACAAAATCTACTCTTTCTGTATGAACACACCTTTGTAGTATACGAACACAGGTCAGACCTGCAGAAGAAATAAATAGTGCAAATTCACTGCACCACAGCTCAATTTCCACCACTTTTCTCCCAGCAAAGTCTGGATGGACTTGCTGTAAATTCTATTCACATTGCTTGTACTGTAAATTGCTGGGGATTTGCTGCAATGCAGGAACATACCCTTGGGGGTGGGGGTGGGGGGGCATCACACAGACTATATTCGCTGAAGGCTTTCCAGTGGCCAAATCTGTACCTAAATGGTGCGGATTTAGCCACATGTTTCAAACTTTTTATTAGGCTGGAAGTCACTGTCAAATTCTGCAGTACATATTGACATGCTGTGGATTTAGAAATTGCACCTCTAAAAACAGGGTCAAATGGGCAAAATCTGTATACGGAATTCTGGCACGGAAACATGAAACCGCTGATTTTCGTGTCAGAATTCCACATGCATATTTTGCCCAGTGACAGGGAAAAATCCGCATGCAGATCCGGACCAAAAGGCTGCGAATTTTGATGTCTTTTTTTAGGCAGAAGTTGCCATGGAAAATTCCACCAGGATTCTGCCGTGTGAACATACCCTTGAAGTTTGAAGACATGTCCAATAAGGCCAAACACTCTGCAGTAGCAGGCAGACAAACAATGTAATATGTTACAAAGTACCAAGCCTACTGAAGTCTGTACTAGAATTAAAGTGGAATTCCCCTTTTAACATTACACCATTAGAGTTCTCAGAGTTCAAGTTAATGACACTTAATTGTCAGCACTCATCAAGATAAACCAGTCTGTGTGCCAAATCTACAACATGTATTCGTACCCAGGTGCAGGCGATGGAAAAAAACGTGGGTTTTACCTGACATCCATCGTCCGTGCCATGCTATGGATCTCCCATCCTGCTGATACTATGTGGGTCTTGTGATATAATAGGACATACCTGCATTCTGGCACCATCACAGACCAAATATATATACAGAATATATAACAGGACCTTGACAGAAAGGCATCTTGAAACTCCTGGACCGAATATAGTTAGGGCCAGAAATATTTGGACAGTAACACAATTTTCGCGAGTTGGGCTCTGCATGCCACCGCATTGGATTTGAAATGAAACCTCTACAACAGAATTCAAGTGCAGATTGTAACGTTTAATTTAAAGGGTTGAGCAAAAATATTTGATAGAAAATGTAGGAATTGTACACATTTCTTTACAAACACTCCACATTTAAGGAGCTCAAAAGTAATTGGACAAATAAACATATCCCAAACAAAATATTTTTTGGTTCAATATTTTGTTGCAAATCCTTTGGAGGCAATCACTGCCTTAAGTCTGGAACCCATGGACATCACCAAACGCTGGGTTTCCTCCTTCTTAATGCTTTGCCAGGCCTTTACAGCCGCAGCCTTCAGGTCTTGCTTGTTTGTGGGTCTTTCCGTCTGAAGTCTGGATTTGAGCAAGTGAAATGCATGCTCAATTGGGTTAAGATCTGGTGATTGACTTGGCCATTGCAGAATGTTCCACTTTTTTGCACTCATGAACTCCTGGGTAGCTTTGGCTGTATGCTTGGGGTCATTGTCCATCTGTACTGTGAAGCGCCGTCCGATCAACTTTGCAGCATTTGGCTGAATCTGGACTGAAAGTATATCCCGGTACGCTTCAGAATTCATCCGGCTACTCTTGTCTGCTGTTATGTCATCAATAAACACAAGTGACCCAGTGCCATTGAAAGCCATGCATGCCCATGCCATCACGTTGCCTCCACCATGTTTTACAGAGGATGTGGTGTGCCTTGGATCATGTGCCGTTCCCTTTCTTCTCCAAACTTTTTTCTTCCCATCATTCTGGTACAGGTTGATCTTTGTCTCATCTGTCCATAGAATACTTTTCCAGAACTGGGCTGGCTTCTTGAGGTGTTTTTCGGCAAATTTAACTCTGGCCTGTCTATTTTTGGAATTGATGAATGGTTTGCATCTAGATGTGAACCCTTTGTATTTACTTTCATGGAGTCTTCTCTTTACTGTTGACTTAGAGACAGATACACCTAGTTCCCTGAGAGTGTTCTGGACTTCAGTTGATGTTGTGAACGGGTTCTTCTTCACCAAAAGAAAGTATGCGGCGATCATCCACCACCGTTGTCTTCCGTGGATGCCCAGGCCTTTTTGAGTTCCCAAGCTCACCGGTGAATTCCTTTTTTCTCAGAATGTACCCGACTGTTGATTTTGCTACTCCAAGCATGTCTGCTATCTCTCTGATGGATTTTTTCTTTTTTTTCAGCCTCAGGATGTTCTGCTTCACCTCAATTGAGAGTTCCTTTGACCGCATGTTGTCTGGTCACAGCAACAGCTTCCAAATGCAAACCCACACACCTTTAATCAACCCCAGACCTTTTAACTACTTAAAGGGGTTGTCCCGAGGCAGCAAGTGGGTCTATACACTTCTGTATGGCCATAATAATGCACTTTGTAATATACATTGTGCATTAATTATGAGCCATACAGAAGTTATAAAAAGTTTTTTACTTACCTGCTCCGTTGCTAGCGTCCTCGTCTCCATGGTGCCGACTAATTTTTGGCCTCCGATGGCCAAATTAGCCGCGCTTGCGCAGTCCGGGTCTTCAGCAGTCTTCTATGGAGCCGCTCGTGCCAGAGAGCGGCTCCGTGTAGCTCCGCCCCGTCACGTGCCGATTCCAGCCAATCAGGAGGCTGGAATCGGCAGTGGACCGCACAGAAGAGCTGCGGTCCACGAAGACAGAGGATCCCGGCGGCCATCTTCAGCAGGTGAGTATGAAGACGCCGGACCGCCGGGATTCAGGTAAGCGCTGTGCGGGTGGTTTTTTTAACCCCTGCATCGGGGTTGTCTCGCGCCGAACGGGGGGGGGGGTTTAAAAAAAAAAAAACCCGTTTCGGCGCGGGACATCTCCTTTAATTGATTACAGGTTAACGAGGGAGACGCCTTCTGAGTTAATTGCAGCCCTTAGATTCCATTGTCCAATTACTTTTGGTCCCTTGAAAAAGAGGAGGCTATGCATTACAGAGGTATGATTCCTAAACCCTTTCTGCTATTTGGATGTGGAAACTCTCATATTGCAGCTGGGAGTGTGCACTTTCAGCCCATATTATATATAAAATTGTATTTCTGAACATGTTTTTGTAAACAGCTAAAATAACAAAACTTGTGTCACTGTCCAAATATTTCTGGCCCTAACTGTATAATAGGAATTCCAAACTATATAGTACTGGTTGGTCACATGGCACCGCCACCTTTAGAGTCAGATTACCCACCCTCTCTATAATACCCCTGCTTGGAGCAAGCAAGATCAGCTGTGGAGAGCAGAGAAATACATGACAATGCAACTAAAAAGTATTAAGGATACAGTCATACGTGGCAGATTTTGATGCAGATCTACAGCAGATTTCACCCTTTCAATTGAAGCGGTAAAGTCTGCTGCAGATCCACACCAAAATCCATACTAATGCAGTATTTCCACGCTAAATCTGCTGTGTGTAAACGCACCCTAAAAAAAAACCCCAACTTTCTCAATATATGCAAATTTTACTGGTTTCAACTTACTACCTAGTAGGGCCACTCCAGGGATTTTTAAAATTCATTATGTAGCTATCCCCCCCCCCCCCCAGTGGCGACAGTGTAGCCTTTTTTTTTCTTTAGATGGTCACGTGATCTCAGTTCTGACCAGCTCAGATCTGCTTGGGGTTATGTTGTCTGGAATTAGTCAATTTCTCAGTTTGTGTGAAACAGTTACATGATTCTTACCACTGAAACTGCCTAGAGGGGGACACAGACATTCCTGTCATAGTTACTGATGATGATCACACAGTTATAATAGAGGAGATCACAGCTCATCCTTCTGACTGTTCCTCACCATGAAAAAATGGTCCTCAGCTAAAGCATCATGGGATAAATCTCAGCCTCAAGATACTGACTGACAAACATTAGAAAGGGAACTGCACTGCATGGAAGTGGCTAAAATACATGGAGGAGACGTCCATAGTGTGACTGGCAATCAGGTGACGTAAAAATGTGTTTTTCACCCGACTGGCCCTTTAAAATTACAGACCCCTTATGTTATTTCCTATGTTTTTCAAGTCATTTTGCTCTACTGCAAAGGCAGGTTTACATTATTCATGCAACACAAAAGATCTCAGGCTTGTAAGGGCAATAGCAAAAGGTTATATAGAATAATGTCTGTGCGTTGCGTCATGTTCACCCAATCAGTAATCCTAGTGCTATAGGGAACCAGTCATCAGTCTGGAACTGGTGAACCCAGTAGCAATGGTGGTCCTGTTTAGCTCCTAGTGCCCTTATATGTCAACACAAACCAAACCTACAGCTGCAGATACACTCGCTGACAAAACATAATACACCAAGGAGGAGGAGTTGAAATTGAATGAAACTTTCTCTGTGATTGTAAGATTGATATAAGTAAGCGATTACAATACAAGAGCAAAAGGATCATGTATTGCAGAAAACTGAACACTTGAAGGGAGGCTCTAGTAACCTGTTGGACCGCCTCTAGCTTGGATACAAGATGTGATACAAGGGGCATGGAAGCTCTAGTACCTTGTTGTTCCGCCTCTAGCTTGGATACAAGATGTGATATGGGGGGCATTGAAGCTCTAGTACCCTGTTGTACCGCCTCTAGCTTGGATACAAGATGTGATACGGTTGGGCATGGAGACTCTAGTACCCTGTTGTACCGCCTCTAGCTTGTATACAAGATGTGATACGGGCGGGCATGGAAGCTCTAGTATGCTGTTGTACCGCCTCCAGCTTGGATACAAGATGTGATACACGTGAGCACGGAGGCTTTAGTAGCCTGTTGTACCACCTCTAGCTTGGATACAAGATGTGAAAGGGTGGGCATGGAGGCTCTAGTACCGTTACCCACCTCTAACTTGGATACAAGATGGGATTGGGGTGGGCATGGAGGTTCAGGTACTCTGTTGTACTGCCTCTAGCTTGGATACAAGATGTGATACAGGCGGGCATGGAGGCTCTAGTACCCTATTGTACTGCCTCTAGCTTGGATACAGGATGTGATACAGGTGGGCATGGAGGTTCTAGTACCCTGTTGTACCACCTCTACCTTAGATACAACATGTGATAGGGGTGGGCATGGAGGCTCTAGTACCCTGCTGTACCACCTCTAGCTTGGATACAAGATGTGATACGGCCGGGCATGGAGGGATACAGTCTCCGTTTGGCATCCAGCGGCATATTTGCCCACAGATCTTGTAACTAGGCCTCTAGATCCTGCACACTTGTGGGCTGCTGACGCTGGCATCCCAAGGGGACCCATAAATGCTTGATCAGCAATAAATCTGCTAAGGAAGTGTGGCAGAGACATTCCTGTGACACCCTTGCTGTGAGCGGTTAAGCATTATCCTCCTGAGAAATGCCTATTACAAACAACACATCTGGCTGCAGGATTTCCAGCACATATCACTGAGCTACTAGTGTACCTCTACCACTACTAGGGGTGATCGACTCGTTTGTGACGGCTTCCTAGATCATCACACCAGCAGTGGGGTAGTGTGTTGCTCCACAGCAAAGGCAGGATTGAAGCGCTCACCATGAGGCCTTCGTATGCGAACATGACCATTGTTGGCTCCCAGAAAGAAGCTGGATTAACTGCTAAAGACGATACGTTTACAGTCAATAGCAACCCAGGTTTTTCAATCACGACAGCACTGCAAACGAAGGCGATAGTGTTGTGGTGTTAATGGCAGGACATGTAATGGGCACCGTGACTCCGAATTTCCTTTGGCTAAAGGCCCATTTACAGCAGCCAATCGTTTTAGCGATAATCGGTGCGTGTAAATGTGCGCCCATCGTCTGCTTTTCGGGCCCTGCTGGCTGATCGTTAAATTCAGTCCAACCTAAAAATTGCCACTCACTTTTATCAGTAGTTCTCCACGGGGAGTGCTGATAGCATTGCTTCCCCGTGAAGAACAAAGAATCGGAGTGCAGATAATAGCCTAATATTATCAGAGTGCAGATAATAGGCTATTAGCTGCGTTCAGTGAAGGCTTCATCTGCATACCTAATTGGTATTTAAGTAGCTGAGCAGCCACCTAAATACCAATACATTTTTATGCAAAATGATCGCTGAGAGCGGTCACTCAAACTGTCGTTTGAGCGATCATCGGCCCGTGTAAATCAGGCTTAAGCCTGGACATGGTCCAGGGTCTGACATTTGTATCTGTACGTACCTGTCCGGGTCATCTTTTTTCTACACTGCTGATGTGTGCGGAGTTGTCTGCCAGCGCACATGCGCAGTACAGTTTTGTTTTTTATTTAAACTACTGCTTTCCAGCAGGATCCACTGGAAGCCATCTGTGCGGAATCTGCACTGAATATGGAGCATGCTGCGATTTGTTTTCCGGACCAAAAGATCCACAAAACAAATCTGCATGCTTTAATTTTGCTGCAGCCACCCATGCTTCCCTATGGGAGGCTTGAATTGCAGATCTTCCGCCGGTGGACATTGGGCCTAAATAATGTATGAACATTTCCGGTTTTATAGAAGCAAATTCTTGCTCAGCTGCGTGTCTAATAAGCTAAACTAACACTATCAAAAAGGCGTATGGTGTTATTACCCAAGATCAGATCTGCGGCGGCCCGGGATTTGTGGCCTAATGAAATCCAGTCCTTATTCAGCACAAAGCTCCAGGTCAAATATATTGTCTTGCGCTAATCAAGGCTGCATTTACACAAGCAATTTCACATGCGAGTTCTGTGCGTTGCGAAATGCACGTGACAAGAACCCATCATGTTCAATGGGTTAATTTATACAAGTGATTTCTTGGTCGTTCACACCAATAGTGTAAGATCAAAAACTCACTGCATTATTTCCCATTATTTCCTACGTGAGCCGAAAAAACAACACTTTATACTCACATGTAAAGGTATTTTGCATGCGAGTGCGATGTATTTTTTCCCATTTTAACTATAAGCACATGCGATTTTTTCACATGCATGAAAAATTATGTCCAGCCATGCAATGCGCTTTTAACATTGAGACACTTTGCAGTGAGATCGCTAATTTATATGAGCAAGATCGGTCCGATTTTCTCAGACTGATATCGCACTCGCCCGTGTAAATACAGACTTACGCTTTCTCAGGCACAGGAGCTGGCAGCCAGGCATCATCACAGTACAATTCATTCAAACTGGCATCAATGGTCTGTGATAAATAGCAGATCATCAAATCTTCCGAATTATCAGATAATAAAAAAAAGTATACAAAACTCAACAGCAAAAAACAAAAGATCAAAAATCACACTGGAATCTTATTTTCTATGAAGAATTACATTACTGGTTCTGTCTGCTCCGTTTTCAATTTCTGTCCTTGTGCAATCCCACATTATATTCAGTTCTATGTAAGGAATAAGATCCAAATTATCAGACTTTCTGAATTATTGGATACCAAAGTGAAGGAGTTTTACTGAACACACAACCAATAAGCAGTCTGAAGTACTTATTAAAGGGAATCGGTCAGGTAATTTTAGCATAATACCCCTCTGATTCAGACAGTAGAACAAGATCAATCAATCATTTAGGCATGAAATATATAAAAGTTATTACAAGTCTTAGCAAAGACTGACAGCAACCATGAACAGCAATGGCCTTTCTTATATGAGGAGAATGAATGAGGTTGTGCCAAGAGCCCATCAGCGGTTCATGCGCCCCATTAAAGCACACGATCATAGAGCGCAACTCCTCTTTAATGCATAATGGTGAGCTGCTCCCATTCTAATGGGTCTCGTGCAGTCCTGGTATTGTGGGGCGGCCATTTGTGTGAATTGCCATCCTGTAATACTATGTTACTGAAATGTGTGACTGAACACGGCTTCTCTCAATAAAACCAGCCAGGGGTACCGAGAGCAGAAATTGTGATGATCAAGCTGTTCACCCCCAGGCACCCAATTCTGGAAGGAGTTGTGCATGTTAACCCCTTTAAGATCACAGTTCATAAATGTTCCATCTCTGATCATCAACGTCAAATTTAGTCTCCCTGATCTCAGTTTACAAATATAGAAAAATAAATAAGTTGTGATGCAAAAATGAGGAACATTAGCTGCTCAGTAGTAGTTCATCCAAGGAGGTCTTTATAGGTGCAGATATTGTATTTTGGAGCCTTTTAACACCTCAAAGACTTGGCGCACTTGCGCATAAAAAAAAAAAAAATGTCCGTTCAAGATCTCCTATAATTCCCTCTTCCTTTAGAACCTCCATCACCGTATCTTCCTCTGCTCTAGTAGCCTCCTCGGCCACCTCGATTAAAATCCCTTCCACCTGCGTTATACCATCCTCTTCCGTATCCACCGCCACCTCGCCCACCGTAACCCCCGTGTCCACCATAACCACCGCCACCTCGTCCACCTCCTCGCCAGCCTCCTCCTCTTCCTCCTCTGTCGTCCTGTCTCTTCTGCCATGGTGGCATTTCAGGAGGTGGTGGCTCAATTTCTGAAGGCCTTCCTCCTCGATCAGGCACCCTGCCCATCAAAACCTGTAGAAAGTTTTAATTTATTATTAATAGTCAGGTAGAACAAACAGTCAACAGATATACATATGGCACAAATGGCTCTAAAGAAATTTTCACCCTTAAACATAATTTTTCTTTTATCTATTTACATAGATTCAAAGTTGAAAAAAAATTACTAAATATGGGATTCACAAGGCAACTGTTGGGTGGATTCACAACTGGCTGAGTGATCATACTCAAAGAGTGGTCATAAATGGGATCGCTAACACTAGGAAAGAGAGAAAGTATTCAAAAAGATCTAGAAAAGCTTGAACAGTGGGCGGCGACGTACAGAATGGTATTTAACAAGGAGAAATGCAAGGTCCTACATCTGGGCAAGAAAAATGAAGAAAGCACATACAGAATGGGAGGAATTGAGCTAAGCAGCAGCACACGTGAAAAAGACTTGGGTATACTAATAGATTATAGACTGAACCTGAGTCAACAATGTGATGTAGCAGCCAAAAAGGCAAACACAATTCTGGGATGTATTAAGAGAAGCATAGAGTCTAGACCACGTGAGGTAATTATCCCCCTCTACTCTTCCTTAGTCAAACCTCATATGGAATACTGTGTCCAGTTCTGGGCACCCCACTTTAAAAAATACATAGACAAACTGGAGCAAGTTCAGAGAAGAGCTACTAGGATGGTGAGCGGTCTGCAAACTGGGTCCTATGAGGTACGGTTAAAGGACCTAAAAATGTTTAGCTTGCAAAAAAGAAAGCTGAGAGGAGACTTAATAGCGGTCTACAAATATCTGAAGGGCTGTCACAGTGCAGTGGGATCAGCCCTATTCTCATTTGCACAAGGAAAGACTAGAAGCAATGGGATGAAACTGAAAGGGAGGAGACACAGATTAGTTATTAAAAAAAAAACCTTCTGACAGTGAGTGATCAATAAGTGGAACTGGTTACCATGGGAGGTGGTGAGTTCTCCTTCAATTGAAGTGTTCAAACAAAGGCTGGACAAATATCTGTCTGGGATGATTTAGTGAATCCGGCACTGAGCAGGGAGTTGGACCCGATGACCCTGGAGGTCCCTTCCAACTCTACCATTCTATCTGAATTAATTTCCTTTTTTATATCCCATTGTATGAGCAAATTGGAGCTCTGCCTGCTATAGAGTCCAAAATCTCCTGCATACAAGTAGACGGAAAACATAACATTCTGTCTTTCTGCAGTCGCCACTAGAGGGAGCTTATATGTTATACATACGAGAACTTTGGTGTGGTTTAATTCAAACAATCGATCTAAAAAGATATATTCGATCAATTACCGTATTTTTCGCTTAATAGGACGCACCGGACTATAAGACGCACACCTCTTTTAGAGCAGGAAAGTAGGGAAAAAATATTTTGAACTCCCTCAGGCTCAGGTCAGGGATAGTGCCGGAGCAGAAGGAGCAGCAGAGGTCTGAAACAGTTGTGTCTCAGCAGTGCTTCCTCAGCAGCAGAAGGGAAAAAGCCGATTGGTGGAGGTGGGGAAGCAGCAGCAGTTCCCACCAGCGCTCACCACCAATCAGCAGCACATATGATGGCAGCAGTGGGGAGGAGAGAAAACTGGTAAGTGATCGCACATTTGTTCGTGCGCTCACGAGTTTTTTTTTGCGTGGCTGCGATTTAGTTAGTGCGATTCCGCAAACAAATGCAGACGCAACGAATTTCAGAACACTTGCTTTATAAGACGCAGCAACTTTTTCCCCCCGCTTTGGGAGGCAAAAAAGTGTGTCTTGTAATGCGAAAAATACGGTTTGTATCAGCACAGAATTTTGCACTTAAAGTCAACATAATAATAAAGGGGTGGAAATTCGCTTTCAAGGGGTTTGTTTTATCAGACAACTGTTAAACTGTGAGCCACTGGCTCCCTAAACCCTCAGCAAATCATACAGTCGTCACTCTGCTTCCTGGAAGTGAAGAACTGCTTATGGCCATTCAAGATGGCAACTGCAGCCGGCCTGAGTCTAGCAGCGGATGGTTCAATACCACTCTTATAACGTGTCTGAATGATTAACCAACAGGTTACTGCTCTACAGCACTGATCAGGATAATCATCTAAATGTCCCAAAGTGTAGAATGGTTTAAGAAGGTAAACACAGCTAGAGGAAGATACATTTCCACGAAGCCATCCATGGCAAACGCCATCCTAATTAGAGACCAAGACAACACGTACGGAGCTCTTGCATGTTCGCGGTGTCCTATTAAGTAGAAGTGCGCTGCAGTGCCAACAACTCTGGGTGTTAGGTTCCTGCTCGGAAGGAAAATCCAGCATATGGCGACGTTATATCATGTACGTAAAACAGGACTGTAAACCAAAGCCTGACAAATCCCAGCCACTAGGTCTCCATGGTGACTGAAAAATGAGACCTGTGACTAAGTCTTGTGTCCAGCTGCCTGGTAAGCCTCTCATTGTTCAGTCTGCGTAAGGCACACAGATAACCCAAACACCCCCACCCGTCCCCCCACAAAAAAAACCAAAAACGCACAGTTGATATGTCCCTTGTGAGCAAAGAAGAGAGGCGTCCTCGGTGTAGAGGCAGAGTAGGACGTACTAATGTGCAGAACATTGGGTGCAATGAGGAAGAACGAAAATAAATGATTCACTCCAGACGCCAGAACATGCAGAGAAGGACAAGGATGGATGGTGGTGACTAGAGTCACTTATGGGAACCCTCCAAGCCCCTCAATGTTTCCTCCAACTGACATATATGCTATGTATACTCCAGCCTTTGGCGTCTCAAGATACCAAACAGTCACTGTTACTACCAAAATGTGACTAATACAACATACCATAAAGACAGGCCTTAACCATAGGCATCCATATACCGCTATATTGTGCCTCCCTACTGCACCACAATGCTCCTAGCAGGGGATAACCGTGCAACACGGCATCTGAAAGAGATGGCACGATTTATTTTCTTTCTGATGCATATGGAACCCGACCAGAAAGGGAAAAAAAAACAAACCTGTATTCCTCCGTATAGCTGGGGTGTTATAGATTGCACCGGTGCTTGATTGTAATATGTATTAGGCTGGAATGCGGTCAGGTTTATGCGCTCTTAGGCCCAATGTCAATGGCACGTGCGAATTTTCAATGCAGCTATCTGCAGCGGATGCACTGCGGGTCATGTTAAATGTGATTTTTTTAAAGGGGTTCTGACACAAATAATGTTTTTATGCTTTAGCAGCCATTGTTCCCTGGTGTGCCTAATGGACCCAGGGAACCCATGGTTTAATGGCTGCTAAAGCATAAAAAGATAACACTTACCTGTTCTTCTGTTGTTGTTGACATCGGGGGGTCGGCTCCCGGCAGGCAGTCTTCTTCCTCAAGCAGCCGCGTCGCTCCGGGATCGCGCGCATGCGCAGTGGAGAGGTGCCCTCTGACAGGAGTCAGGACGGGCTGCGTCTCCACTGCGCATGCGCAGCACTCCGGAGTTCAGCCGAACGGACAGGCCGCCCACAGCAAGCACTGCTTGTGACGTGCTTGCTGTGAGCGATCCGTCCGTTGACCTCGGAAGTGCCCGACGGACGGACCAGAGCAGGAAGCGGTCTTTTTGACCGCTCCTGCTCTGCTTTAAAGGCACAGAAGAAGATGCCGGCTGGAGGGGACATGCCTGGCGATCGGGCCAGGCCAGGCAAGGTGAGTACAATTTTTTTTTTTCATGTCAGAACCCCTTTAATGGTTGTAGGTGATCACGGATTGTGTGTTTTCATCTCCCATAGAGATGACTGGAGCCAGATGCGCAATTAAATGGAGCATGCAGCGATTTTAGATCCGCGCGGGGCATCTGCAGAGCACCTAAAAATCAAATCCGCGAGGTTTAACTCAGTTGCAGACTGACAGTGTGGGTGACACACACTACAATATTATATATATATATATATATATATATATATATATATATATATATATATATATATATATATATATATATATATATTAATATATATATATATTACACACACACACACACACACACACACACACACACACACACACACACACACACACACACACACACATACATACATACACACACATTTTTTTTTTTTCCAAAACATGTCCCCCATGACGCCATACAAGACCTCTTGTCTCATTCATATTGTTTATTCTTTTTCACACTATTCCACTGCAGGTGGAGTATCCATAAGAGCCCCGGTTACAGGGGAAATAAATCCCCTGTAATGAGAATAGTCACTAACAGAGCTGATCTGGGTCGGGCAGGACCCTGCAGCTCTGCTGTGCCAGAGGACCCGTAGCGGTCACGTGATCGCCAGGTCGAATAGTAGAAGCGACATTTCCGCTTTCTCCCTTTAGTACATTGAGCTCTATATAGCCTGTAAAGGAGAAAGCAGCAGTAGTTAAATAGTTTCTCGCTATTCCTCTGGGTCCTCAGCTGTGAAGACCTGACCTGCTCCTGCTTGATTTCAGGAGCAGAGGCTTATTCCCCGCACTGTACTTCTGCCATTAGCAGATTAAAGCCCGGGACCAAGTGCCATAAACTGACTGGTTAATGCACGCAGCAGATGTGACAGATGACAGCAGCACTGATCTTCCAACCAACATTCCAGCTTCTTTACTACTTGATAGGGCTAGAATGAGACTCCCTGAATGAAATCCAGCCGGTTTCATGAGCCTTTGGCTTGCCCAGACTACCAACTAGGATTGACAGCTTTCTTCCTACCATCGGGCAAAGAAAGAAACTGTCTAGTGGGCAGAGGAAGCACACCGGGCACGCTCAAGCATGACTTCTATAGTCACAGACAATCTCTAAGACTATATCTGTATAAGCAGGCAGCGTCCCTGCCCCCACTAGATGACACTTTCAAACCCCACAAAATACATATGTGACAGACTGGCTTGAGATATAAACCGTGAATGGGGAAAAAAAAACAACTATACAATCTAGAACGCAACAATACCATCCTGGATATTCACCTTATTGACGGGGCACACCATCTTCTCCCGCACTGACCCACTGCTCGTACGCACGATTCTGGACAGATCCTGCCTGGCAGCCAATAGATGTGACACCGTGATTCCCGACTTCGGTGACAGCGAGTAACGGATTGGTTGGTAAGCCTTTGCAATTTCATCCATTTTTGCCTTAAAACACAGATAACATACTGTATAAATATCCAAGCGTATAGATAAACAACATTGTGTGTAGAGAAAGTATTAGCATTCTATAATCCGGATACTATGAGAACCTGATTCCCAATTTGGGCACAGAACTACAAATTAATCTAACCGATCACACATTCATGGCCCAACCCAAGTACAGACCATCAGCTGGAGAAAAATCCTCATAACATGTACCTATGCACTATATTCCAGCAGCTAAGCCTCGGACGCATGAGATCTAAACAGAAGCAGTATGATCAAGTCAATGTTCATGGCCTAGTAACAATGCTATGGGGGCAATATCCAGCTTACAGATGTCAAAATATGGGTGACCTACTTCTGGGTTATTGCTGTGGTGTTATCACATGCATCCAATGTTACATAGTACAGGTGTGCTGACTGGAGTCCACAGAAATTAGCAACAATAGGCCTTTGCCAACCAGGAATAAGTTTTTCATTATAGTTTGTGGGCACCTGGATAAAAGGATTCCACATACATCTGACCTCCTTGTGTTATTGCCTAGATTAAACTGCCGCCATTTACACTGTAATTCAGATGCAATACATAATATCTTACATGAAGAGGTAGTACAATGAACGTCATGTGGAAATGCTGCCCTCATGTGGCCCTTTTAGTGTCACTGCATGTAACGCTATCCATTTTTGTTTCCTCTTATTTATATGGCCCCAATGTATTCTATAGCATCGTACTCAGAATACATTTACTTGAATCAGTCCCTGTCCCTTACGCACACATGTTAAGGCCAATTTCATAGAAGGCCAATTTCATACTGTATACTTTTGTGGTGGGAAAGTATATGGGAACACCTTAAATTTTCCTAACTTTTTGAGGACCGCTCATCATAAATATACATGTAACCGGTGTTACATGGAGAGGGGCTCGAGAACTGAGCCCACTGCTTTTGACACCCACTTGCGACTGCAGTGATTGAAGCTACAGCCAATTGCTGCAGTTAACTGTTTAGATGCTGCTGTCAAAGTTGTTAACAGTACATCTCAGCAGCCATCTAGATGGAGTTCTTGCATACATCTGTATTCCACTTTCATTCTTTGGAACAAACGACCATTTTTGGTTACGTACACCAGCCGATCGCCATGCGTGAAAGTGCCATCTATGTCATTGATACTAATTATGAAAGTTGCTACAGATTGCTTACACTTCTTGTGGTTATCCTCTTTATATTTTGGCTTCAGAAAGGGGACAATTGGTATGTTGTCCCCCGAAACACATCTCAGCCTGTGTAAAGGTTCCGGTTTCCCCCCAATAAAGTTATGCTACCTTTCTGATAGTCTTCATATATTTTGACCCAGCAACCCTAGACCCGAGAGATTGATTTACATATGTTTTTGGATTTGGGATGTTTGTGTGCTTCACCATCCCTCAGAAAATACAGAACTTACTTTACAAATATAAATACAATTTCTTCAATGAACTGCCAAATTGTACCATTTACCCCTGAACGCTGGTGCTTTTTTGGCTCGGATGTTCTCCCCATGCTCTGTGACCTGTGCAGAGGTCATTGTGCAGGGATGGGGAGGAGGCATTCTGTGACCATTGCCTATTGAGAGTGGCGGATCCTGTGTGTGTATTATAATTATATACATACATACACTATATCTATATCTATATATACACACACACACACACACACACACACACACACACACACACACACACACACACACAATCACCTTTAGGTCTCTCTCACACAGGGGCTTTTCCCTGCGATTAACGCAGTGTTTTATCATGTGGGGTGTAACACTCCCATTGAAATCAATGGGGCCTTGCAGACATGAGTTCGATCAAAGCGCTGGATGGCGTTTTCCTTAATTGTAATCCTGTCTGTGATGATAACGAGATTACTGTTGCACAGGAAGCATCAGATTATTATTGGGCTCAGTAGTCAGTGAGAAAAGTGCAAGTTTTCTTTTTTTTTCCAATAGAGATCACAATATTGAAAATTCTAAAAATAAACCAAAATTCTTATTTTTGGTATAACTTACCTGTAAAATCACTTTGTCGTCACGTTCATTGGGGGACACAGCAAGACCTTGGGTTTAGGTGATGCCACTAGAAGGCGACACTAAGCAAAGAAAGAGTTTGTCCCTCCTTCAGAGACTGACCTAGTTTGTACGTAAGCAGGAGGAGATAACAGATGAACACATGACGTCGAACCATACAGACTAAGTAGAATGATAGTCCTAGGGAAAGAGTCCGGCCGGATTGAGGGACGACTTAGAAGAGACGTCAGCGCCAGTATAAGCAAATGGGTGGGTGCTGTGTCCCCCAATGAACGTGACGAGAAA
The DNA here is from genome assembly GCF_035609145.1 of Eleutherodactylus coqui. Classification (NCBI taxonomy): domain Eukaryota; kingdom Metazoa; phylum Chordata; class Amphibia; order Anura; family Eleutherodactylidae; genus Eleutherodactylus; species Eleutherodactylus coqui. Next base: position 192,270,416 of record NC_089842.1, read on the forward strand.
GTAATTTTACGGTAAGTTATACCAAAAAAATCCTGTTTTCTCGTCTATCATTGGGGGACATAGAAAGACCTTGGGACGTTCTAGAGCAGTACCCAAGGGGGAGGGGCCAGAAACAAGCAAGACACTAGTCTGTTACCGGAGGGCGCTAATAAGCACTGACTTAGTCGCAGATAGCAAAAAATGCTTGCTCTTCCTTGCCAGACAAAGATAAGCATTGCTGTTCTAGTAAGAAAACAATTTGCAATACAGAACTACAAGTGTCTTTGGAGCTAAGGGAGAGAGACTGGATCCCGACCAAAGCTAAGGAACAGGCGAGCATAGGCAAGAGAGAGGCACTGTGTGCTTGTAGCATGTTACAGCCAGGAGCAGGCTAACTACTGACCTGAGAGAACATGACGGCCGGAATACCTGGGCTGTTCTTGACACCAACCCTCCATCTGCCTGCTGTTAGGGCAAAGGCTAAGGGGGCCATGACCTGGGAATAATCTCAGCACCGCATGGTGCGAGAGGAACAGAGGAGCAATCATGGAGGTCTGATGACCGAAAAATAAAAAGATAATTAGAAAACTGAGGTGCAGAAAGCTAACAGTGGATCTAACACAATTCATCTAGTTGGAACGGCTCCCGGAAGAACAGGGATGCTGAAGCCTGGATGACAGAGTCACTTTCCACATGAAGGAGTACCACTCGTAATCTCTTCATTTATGTATATAACTCTATACACAAATCTTATCATCCTTGTAATGGAGAACTAGGGCAAGTTACCCACTACGCTGCAAGCGCTAATATTGTACGGATAAACATCTAATGCCGTACTTGTAAAGGGAAGTACCTAACAGACGTACCCCTGCATAGAACTAGCTGTAGACATTAGCGGTAGCAACGGACTATCTACACTATCATGGAAAGGCTCGTTTAAGAAGTTTGGTCGGTATACTGCATAGAAAATGGTTCCGACTTCACTTGGCCAACACGAACTGGTAGGGCACAGGGGTGTGCCTCCAGGATAACAATACCAGTGTTTTTTGGCCGGGCTGACGGTAGAACGCTCCATTGTACAGTATGACATCAGGTACTACAGCACCCAGAATCCTTAGAAACTAGCGCAGTGAGATATGCGCTATAAGAGTAGTACCTATGATGACCAGTGTCCACATACAGAACCAACCTTGTCTTAAACCCTGGTTTATGGTAGACTCACAACTCCAAGTCCTGGCAATGTAAATGCAAGTTATGCAGACTGCCGCAGGATAGAGTATTCCTCCCAGAATGGAAGCATAATTACTAGCAGACGCCATGCCCGAGCATGGGCAAGACGCTGCTCTAGGAGGGTACCGCTCTCCGATGTGCTGCACGAAGACAGAGTAACTATAGAGTGTCTCTAGTCACTGATAACGGATGATTGTCAACCGTGCGGTAGAGCCCCGAGGGCTCTCTATACTCTGCCCCAGAGAATAAATAAGGCAGGAATCTAAGATTTGCAGTAGCAAATATGAGAGAAACAGCATTGCACAACACTGCCATAATTCCTCCTAGGAAAAAGAAAAACACCTTAATCAGGGTCAGCAAACAGTGCCCAACCAGACAGGGGCAATGAGAGGCAAGACTACAGAAAACTCCCATCCGTCCCCCCATGCCAGGGGCACAGAGACAGATGCCTTTCAGAGCTATGGCTACAAGGGGATTGACCCCCCCCCCCCCCAGCCTACCATTACGCCTCCCTCACATGGGGGCAATGAGAGAGCATCGTACCAAGGAAACCTCGCTATGTGCTAGGCCGTGGCATGAGAGTCAAAGAGTGGCCTCCTGTAGGAGAAACAACCATGGAAATTAGATCCCACATAGTGAAGCATAAAAGCACAATACAAACTACAAATGTTGACCTCAGGATTCTGAAAAACTTCTGGCCACAGCATTAGTCAATGATCATGTACCAAACGACATCAGGGGTGGGGAGCGGGTAAATTTACTTAAAAGGAAAGAAGCAAAAACTGATCTTTGATCTTGATCCACTCTCCCCACACGGCCTGAACCTGGAATATAATATACTACCATTTCTGTAGTAGAAATAGTGTTTGTGTCCCTCTCTAGTGCTAATACATATGATAGCGGTTTTTTAATACATATCTTTTTCTCTGATACTTTTTTGTCGGTCATCTAAACCATTGCCTCGTGAAAGGGCGAATGACATCATTCAGGCTTTTGCTCCATCCTTTGTCCATTTACTTGGAATAGAATTATGCTATGACCCAATTTATTTGAAAGATTTACACCCGTTATGTAATCCGGTGTTGTCTATGTATTTGGAAGAGCCCTTCTTGCAAGATCAAATTATCTTGATTATGAATAAAAATCTTTCTAGCAATAATAACTTTGCCTTTATGCAATTTTTTTTTTTTTTACTAAGAGTGGACCTAAAATTAACCGTATTTAAGCTGGATTGGTCAATGGCTTTTTATTGCTGGGGTCACCTACCTGGGACAAGGTTATGAATACAATTTGATAATTTGACTTCTGATGGATCCATTCAGACATGATTTTCTATATACTATACACAGGAGCCACAGATATATCATTCTTTAAAACAACATAATATACCATTAAAAGGTACTGTATAATTCTTGGTTCTTTCATATGTAGTATAGTTCTTTATTGACGGTGAATATAGATCCATGTTCTGTGTAAATCAAGGTGTAGATGCGGCATACAGTCCACATAGTCTGACCTTACATTTTGAGGTATATATGATACCACTTTGGACAACGACAACAGTACAAAACCTGTCCCTTTGGATGTGATGAAGGCACAGGCGACATCGCTATTCTGTAGAGATTGGCAGATATGCACCTCTTCACGTGAGGTTCAAGTCATCTCGCGCCTGCCCAGTGTATAATATGGGTCCCCTATGCAGAGGGAGTAGTAGGAGTGACGTTGGTAGCGCCGTGAGAATTGGAGAGTCCCGCACATGCGCAGTTGGAGCAGCAGGGCGCCGAGATTTGGATCAATTGAGTGGAGCACAGCATGATGATGATCACAGCCTGCATTATAGTTATTCTGACAGGTATGGTCACACCAGCATAAGAAGGGATTTTAATTTTGTCCTTGTATCCGTTTGGCTGTTTAATTATGTTCTTGTATGCAATTGGCTATTTTCTACATATAAGCTTACTATTACTCCTCAAGGACGAGGAGAGTAGGAATCTACTATCACTTCTACATGGGAGAGAAGGATAAAGTGGATAATGACAGAAGTCATCCTTCAGCAATATGCCTAATACAGTCGTCCCATTACTCCTTCAGAAGGAGGTAAGAAAATGAATGATGGTTTTGCGATAGCCTGACTCCGTGCAATCCAGAAGTAGGGAGTCGCACAGACTATCACAAGTACTCCTCCCTGGAAGAGTATGCATCAGCCAGTAGTCAAGCAGATAACTGATGCCAGCAGCCCCACCATTACTCCTATAGAAAGGGTGTAAAGAGAACGCGGACGGCGACACCAAGATAGAAAGTTGCACCGCTTCCTATTACTCCTCTAAAACAGAAATGAAAAAGGAGGGTGGAGCAAGACCCAGTGAGGGTGGTGGAATATTTATGGAGTACAAAGAGTTTTCAATGATTGAGTATTTTGAATGGTGGAGGTGCTGCCAGCCAGATGACGCTCCACCAGTGTGGGCGTACGTGTAGCGAAAAGGATGTGAAAAGAACTGGTATGGAGGCGCAACACTCTAAGCTACTAGAAGATGTAGATCAAAGTCCAATGTGTGATGGTGAAAGCACTTCTTTTTTATTATTTTTTCAGAAATTAAAAACCAGCAATGGAATACGCGTTTCGGGGAAGAACCCCTTCGTCAGTTCGGCTGGATAGGACTGTGTGATAAGTACAAATAGATAATGGAGGAGTGATTAACAAAGGAAGGGGAGGAGAGGGGAGAGGGGAAAAAAATCATATACCTAATGAAATCTCACAAATGTGTCAATAGGAACAATAAATATATGATGAAAAACAAGATTTGGTAAGAACTTACCGTAAAATCTCTTTCTCGTTTTGTTCATTGGGGGACACAGCTCTGACCTTGGGTATAGCTTCTGCCACTAGGAGGCAACACTAAGCACAAAAGTGTTAACTCCTCCCACTAGCTATACCCCTCCTGCAAGCAGCATGCTAGCTCAGTTTGTGTGCAAGCAGTAGGAGCAGCCAGTAGGATACAACATAGATAATAAACAACAATACTCACGAACTCTAACTCATTCCAACACCGTGTGCGACTGCACCGAGGACCCTCCCCTAGGGAGTATACGTCACAGTTCCGATACCAGACTGGGTGGGTGCTGTGCCCCCCAATGAACAAGACGAGAAAGAGATTTTACGGTAAGTGCTTACCAAATCTTGTTTTCTCGTCTGTTATCATTGGGGGACACAGCTCTGACCTTGGGACGTTCTAGAGGAGTACCCAAGGGGGCGGGAAAATATAAGGCGTCGCATGTGTAAGGACGCAATCTGTCCTTCAACTGCGACCAGCGTTAATGGATGGCTAGGTATCCCGCATGCTCAGACAGAGCCTAAAGGGGCCTAAATAACAGCCCCATCCACCCTCTGAGGGAAGAAAAAAACAAAACCCAGACAAGGAGCTTCCGACGAGGCACACGGCTTCCAAATAATACGGCCTGAGAATATGACCTTGCTGGCATAGTAACCCTGAATTGCTGCAAGGCAGAATCATTGTAAGGAGTCCACTCTGGAAAAGCAGGGATCCAGTCGGAGTTGCCGGAATTACCGGCAGCGTGACTGAAGTATGCTACCTGCACGAGGAACTCCGGCGCAGTCAACCGAGAAACCTGCCCTTATTCACAGAAAAAGCCAAAAATACAATACCTGAAGGTCTGCAAAGCAGACAGAGTCGCCATAGAACAAGCTGCTCCTCCACATTATTGTCTGGCTGACTGCATATCTCCAGGGCTTATGGCCATTGCGCCTGCCCTACGGCGATTGTGCCTGCCTTATGGTGACCGTGCCTATGGCGACCATGTCTGCTTTGCAGACCTTCAGGTATTGTATTTTTGGCTTTTTCTGTGAATAATGTTTTTGTGTTTTTTCCCTCACCTCTGTGATTTTTTGAGAAACCTGCCCTGGAGCGTTCGCTGGAACTACCGAGAAGGTGCCCACCGATACCTCACCGAAGTGGATCCTGATACCGGCGGTAGGCCATACAGCGGGTAGATAACAACCGTTTCCTGTACCATCCGTACCCAATAGGCATCCGAAGATGAAACTGTGGAGCCATAGGCGCCGAAACATCAGGGTTGTGGACCTTCTACCAGGCGACTTAGTTGTAAGTCAGGTCCCGTATACCTCCCGGTATTCAATCTCACCTACACCGTCCCTCCGTGATGAAGGGACATTCGACTCCAGACGCCAGTGGAGAAACAACCTGTTGAGATATGCAACCGTCTCATGCTGGACTCCTGTATTGACCACGGTTGGAAGGCCTGCCGTATGACCTTGATGCTGTATATGCTGACAGCCTCCGTCCATGGCGTCGGCTGTCTGATTAGCTGTAACTTGAAAAAGGGTCGTCAGAGGAAAAAGTTTGGTTCCATGATTCTGCAACAATGCCCACGGGGTCCGCCTCTGCATGGCCCCATGGGCTAGCGAGGACTTCTGCCCATTTCGTGATCAACTAGGCCTGGCCCCGTGCTGGGATGCAATGTAACCGTGTGACTCCACTGGGTACAGAAAAATTGACCGCACAAGGCAGCAAAGGTACACTGGTCCGAGACTCACTGATCCCTTTGAGGAAAGCTCCACAGTAGAGATGGAGGAACCCTAAAATTGCAGACAGTACAAGTATGGACTGTCTTACGCTGTCCTGCAAGTCATAATGCAGGGAGAACAATGCAGGAGAGTCGCAGCGAGTCGCTGGATCTGTCAGTCTTAACCCCATTAGACGTTTTACCTTCCTATACACCATCAGTCTCGCAAGCGACTGGGAGGGCCTAGTTTGCTGAGGATCAGCGCTCTACACCTGAACCGACACTAGCGACCGTTTAGAATACCGAGCACTCCTACGGTCAGTCTCCCCATCCCCAATCGGAGAAACGTGGCCTGTTCTGCACCCCACCAGGGTTCGCAGGAGCTGTCTCCTGCAGAGAGCTAGCCACGTCCTACTGACACGGCTGTAGAACTAGCAGTCCATGATTCCTAGAGAGTACACATGCCTTGTAGTTCAAAGAACGCCGAAAGAAACGAACTTGGCATTACAAAGTGCCGCCCCGCGTCACTTCTGTCTGTGGTGGGGGCCTAAAAAGTATGCGGCTCTTCTGTCATCGTAGATCGCCCTAAGTTGCCTGTAGGAAGTTGCAGGTGGTCACTCCAGGGAGGCTAGCCGTTATGAAAAACGTCTGGAGCGTAAGCTTCTGTGGGGTGGAGGCGAATACGACGTGTTCACAGAATTCCTGAGAATAGTATATTCCTCAGAAGGGTACCACAAGACTTAGCCAGACCGAAGGAAGCCCAACGGAGTTTTGGCCTGCATACTGCTGCCTTAACACCTTGCTCCACACAAGGCCCAATACATGTTGTCCATAAGGTGACTAATTTTTTGGGAATGCAACTCTCGTCCAATAGCGAGACCCCATACTGATGTGGTACTAGCCGGACCCTGTCTGCGTGCTATCCTGGCATCGGACATAGCGGTCTGGTTGCCTGCAGGAAAAAGCGGGGGGCTAGCTGTAAAGCCAGGGCAACCCGGTCAGGCCTAACATCAAGGCCGGGGAACCGCTGCTAATCAGCTTGTAGACCAGTACAGCAGCAGAGAGCACACTTGATATGTGGCTCGGTCCCGAACTGCGACTCGGTGCAGGAAACTACTGAGGGGACGAAGCTGACTCCTGCTCAAACCAGTGTATGCGCTGTTTCGGGCATGGAAGTACCCCCGGTCTCAGCCGCCTGGGGTACTGCCGACAAGCACCTTGAACTCTGTTGTACGTAGGGCAAGATATTCTCCAGCTGGATGTAGTCTCGTTCCTTAACGAGCGCGCACATAGTATGTGACCCTTGCCGGCCGCTGTCATCGTGTCCTCCTGGACACGGACACTGTGATGCGATTGTCTGTAGAGGAGTTCAACCGGATTCGGGACAGACATGAGGAAAAAGGAGTCCAGAGACTCCCTGTGTGAGTACTGACAAGAGATCGCATACTGTTATCTGTAAGACGAGATTCTCTCTGCTTAATCGCGAACTACAGCGTGAGAGCACTTGGTATGTGGCTCTGGCCGCCCTGTCCGCGTGTCATCCTGGACTTAGACACCGCGGTACTGCTGGCTGCAGGGAACTGCAGGGGGGCAATGGGGGGAGCTTCCGTCAGGCAACGCTCAACCCGGTCCGGAGCAGATATGGGTAGCTGTGCGGTACTCCTTCTGTTATGGAAGGGGTAATAGGGGCGCTATTAGCGACGAAGGAGCCACCGATAGTCTGTGTGTAGTATAAAAGGGGTCCCAGTGACCTCAGTTTCACAGAGAGGATTGCGTAAGGAGTGGTCAGCTGCTGCCTGCGGGCAAAGCGGGTCGCACAGTAGCATTATACGCCAGCCTATGGCAATCGAACGCCCGAACGTCGCGAGCTACACAATCTGTTCAGCAGCAAGGCAATGGTGGCCGTGCGATACGGTTATCCACCAGCCGTCCTGACCGGCGGCAACGCACGCAGGAAACATGTGACCAACGCTGCTGTAGGGGGCGATGATGGTGCACAACCTCTAAAAATCGCGTGGCGTGTTCTGCTGCGCGTGGCGCCGAGAGCGTGGCCGCTTGGAGGTGATTTTAAAATGTCCCTGCGCCGACACGTGGAGTGGGGCCGGCAAACCGGCGCTACAGAAAGAGGGACGCGGGGCGCCACAGGGTAGTCGCCCGCTAGGCGGGGAAAATACCTACGCCCGCTTGGCGTGGAAAACACAAACGCCCGCTTGGCGGGGAAAACACAAACGCCCGCTTGGCGGGGAAAACACAAACGCCCGCTTGGCGGGGAAAACACAAACGCCCGCTTGGCGGGGAAAACACAAACGCCCGCTTGGCGGGGAAAACACAAACGCCCGCTTGGCGGGGAAAATACATACGCCCGCTTGGCGGGGAAAATACATACGCCCGCTTGGCGGGGAAAATACATACGCCCGCTTGGCGGGGAAAATACATACGCCCGCTTGGCGGGGAAACTCAAACGCCCGTTGGCGTCTGCATGCCCGGCCGACGGCGCGAGGAGCCCTTGCACGAAACGAGCAGCAGGCACGCTCCGGGAGTGCGGCAACCCCAGCCGCGGGCGGCCGGCAGTGCAAGCCGCAGCCGTCATCAACAGGCGCGGGCGGCCGGTGGCACATCAGCCGCGCATCAACCGTGGCCGTCACCCACAGGAGACCGGCGGCACATCAGCCGCGGGCGGCCAGCAGCACACCAACCGCTCACAGCAACCGCGGGGGGAGACATCGCGGGCGGCCGGTGGCACATCAGCCGCGGGGGGCCGCCATCAGCCGCGCATCAACCGCGGCCGTCACCCACAGGTGACCGGCAGCACATCAGCCGCGGGTGGCCAGCAGCACACCGGCCGCGACCGCTCACAGCAACCGCGGGGGGGAGACATCGCGGGCGGCCAGTGGCACATCACCTGCGGCCGCCCAACAAGTAGATACGGGCGGCCGGCAGCACAGCAGACAGTTCGGGCGGCCCAGTGGCACATCAGCCGGGCCGCCCAACACAGCAGCCGCGGACGGCCCCAACAAAATGGCCGCGGCCGAGTCCGGCTGGTAGTGCCTAAGCCGCAGCTGCCCTGGAGGCGGGCGGCCGCCGACAGCACATCAGTCGCGGTCACACTGCGCCAAGTTTAAAAAGGCCCGCCCACCATATCGCCGCGGCACATAAGCCGCGGGCGCCCACCAAGACAGCCGCGGGCGCCCACCAAAACAGCCGCGGGCGCAGCATAAACATCGGTGCTGCGGGTGCATCAACCGCAGCCGCCCTGTAATAGTGCAGCAGGCAGCATAACTAGCAGCGCAGCTAACAAGCAGCGCAACGGGAAACAAGTAGCGCAGCAGGCGGCATAGCAAGCAGTGCAACGCACATCGGGTGGCAATAACAAAACAAACCCACATACTTACCTCCTTCCTGAGGTAGGGTGGCTCCCAGGCTCCAGCAGAGCTTCTCCCCATCATCGCCTGCCTTTGATGAGGCAGTGGATGCCGGACCATAAATAAGGGGGGGCTCTATGGCTGGCGGGTCACACTCAGTTTGGTGGCCGAGTGTGCCTCCTTTTCTTCAGAGGGGGCCCGGCAGACAACAGAAGGCTACATATCACCTCTGTTCGCCGCCCTCGGCGGGTTAACGGGGAGAGTCCTGCCTCCCCGTTATGCCCTGGCCTTCCGGAGAAAAAACTGATAAAAATAAATAAAAAATAGTCTCAGCAGGAGAGACAGTCCTGCCTCCTAGACACTAAGCTAAAAACTGAGCTAGCATGCTGCTTGCAGGAGGGGTATAGCTAGTGGGAGGAGTTAACACTTTTGTGCTTAGTGTCGCCTCCTAGTGGCAGAAGCTATACCCAAGGTCAGAGCTGTGTCCCCCAATGATAACAGACGAGAAACATCGATCTGAATAGTGATAAAATATATACGAGACAAAAAACATAAAAAAGAATATGAGCATCCGTACATGTAAACTAACATGAAATTTATACAAAACAAGTATCTGTTAAAATAGGATGAAGGCAATCCTGAGTAAAATACCAATCTTAAAAGTACCAATATGAAAGCGGATGGACTGAAAATCGTGTGGTTGCTTTCAGTTGAATGGAATGACTACAGAATTAAGATGCATGCACAGCCTATTGGGAAACATGATATGATTGCTACACCCGAGGGGGTGCATAAATAAATGTGTATATGTATGTTAAAAAAAAAAAAAAAAGACATCAATTGGAAAGCTACTTCAGAATGGTGTGCATTGACAGCATTGGGTTCATGTTGTGGGATAAAGTTAGGGAAAAAAAAAGAGGGGGGGAGGGGGGGGGGGAAGGACACCTTTTTGTGACCAACAAAAAAAAGGAGAATAAAACTAATTAGTTTTACGAGTTGTACGACAAAAGAGACATTTTCTATCAAATCATTTCTAAACTGCTCATCTACGTATGTAATCTATCTACTAGAATGTCCCTGCAAGCTTCAGTATATTGGACGTACCACCTAGACCTTGAGAAGTCGCATTAACAAGCATAGATCAAACACCAAGAATAGCTATCTAAACCATAGTGTTTCCAGGCATGGGACCGCAGCCCATAATAATGTTTCCCAATAGGCTGTACATGCATCTTAATTCTGTAGTCATTCCATTCAGCTGAAAGCAACCACACCATTTTCAGTCCATCCGCTTTCATATTGGTACTTTTAAGATTGGTATTTTACTCAGGATTGTCTTCATCCTATTTTAACAGATATTTGGTTTGTATAAATGTCATGTTAATTTACATGTACGGATGCTCAGATTCTTTTTTATGTTTTTTGTCTCATATATTTTATCACTATTCAGATCGATGTTTTCATCATATATTTATTGTTCTTATTGACACATTTGTGAAATTTCATTATGTATATGAATTTTTTTTCCCTCTCCCCTCTCCTCCCCTTCCTTTGTTAATCACTCCTCCATTATCTATTTGTACTTATCACACAGTCCTATCCAGCCGAACTGACGAAGGGGTTCTTCCCCGAAACGCGTATTCCATTGCTGGTTTTTAATTTCTGAAAAAATAATAAAAAAGAAGTGCTTTCACCATCACACATTGGACTTTGATCTACATCTTCTAGTAGCTTAGAGTGTTGCGCCTCCATACCAGTTCTTTTCACATCCTTTTCGCTCCTCTAAAACAGGGGTAATAAAGCAGGTGATGGAAGACATTAAACGCCGAATACTGGGACTCCCCGTCCTACCATTACTCCTCCTGGAAGAGGAGGTAATGAGACAAAACCACGTGAACCCTAACAACTAACGTAGCACATGGATGCCATGATTGCCTGGGTCAGTGCGATTTAGAGATGCACGGGTTGCAAATACCCTTGCTAAGGAAGAGAGTAATGTTGTGCATGTTGGCAGCCCTCATGTGAAATACAGAGACTTCCAGTCCTACCACTACTCCTCTTGTAAAAGGTGGTAATGAGAAGGTATACGGATGTAACGACTGCCTGGATCTTGTGCGGCGCTGGTAGAGAGTCGCACAGCTCACCATTGCACCTCCTAAAGCAGGGGGTAATGTTGAGGTTGACCGAAGTCATCGGTGAGTAATCATGTAGAATATGGAGACTCGCAGTCCTACCATTACTCTTCCCGCAAAAGGGGGCAATAAAGTAGCGTCCGGATGTCCCAATTGTCTGTATAATTACTCCTCCATGTAAGGCTGAGTTCCCACAAGGCAGAATCTCCCAGTTTGGCCGCAGCGAAAAACAGCAAGATTTCTGCCGGGAAAGCGCCACTTCAAAACCAGTGGCACTTAACCGCAGGTTTTGGAGCGACTTGGCCGCATGCTTTTCTGTTGCGGACGGTGCTCCCATAGAGGAGAGCGCGGCCGCAACAGAAAAAAAATAAATTAAAAAAATTGACATGCTGCGGTCGGGGAATCCGCACTGCAGAGCCCGGCTTTGCTGCGACGGATTGGCTGTCCCGTGAGGACGAGCTTTTTGACAAATCTCATCCACATAGCTGGCTAATCCCGGGATTAGCAGCCACAGCGAAATTCCAGACATAACATAGTATGTAAGGCCGAATGAAGACAATGTTAATCTAGTTCAGCCTGTTTATCCTCCTGTGTTGTTGATCCAGAGGAAGGCAAAAAAACCCAAGAGGCAGGAGCCAAATCGGCCCTTTGTGAACCCAGCCTTAGGGGGTAATGTGGTGGATGATCAAAGTCATTAGTGTGCAATCATGAAGATTACAGAGACTCGCAATCCTACCTTTACTACCTCTGGGAAAAAGGGGGTAATAAGGTAGCTCACAAAATGTCACAATTGCCCAGATCTGTGCGACGCTGACAGTGTCGCACAGCTTATAATGACTCCACCATGTAAGGGGGTAATGTTGACGATGACCGAAGCCATCAGTTAGCAATCATGTAAAATACGGAGACTTACAGTCCTACCATTACTACTCCTGTAAAGGGGGGTAATGAAGAAGCATACAGATGTCACGATTGCCTGAGTCTGTGCAACGCTGATAGAGTCATGCAGCTTACAATTACTCCTCCTATGGAAGGGGGTAATGTTGTGGAGGACTGTAGCCATCAGCGAGTCATGGTAACACGATTACTTCTACAGTGGAAGGGAGTAATAGGCGGCTTGATGCCAGTGCCTTTCTGTTAAGCGTATATGGGCTGTACAGCTAATACTCCTACTGCAGTAGGGTAAAATGTACCCGTGGAAGCCCAGCTAGTTACAGTGTACATGGATACCTGCCCCGGAGGTCCTGGGCTTGTGTGACGGTGCACGCCATGAGCGCCTCACCCATTTGGAAGGGATTGCGCCCATTCGAATTCAACCGCCCGTTTGGCGGGAGCGCATGCAAATTTTGCGTTACAGCTAGCACAGGTGTAAAACTTGGCTCTGACTGTACCTTGTCCAGAACCTTCTGGTCTGGGGTCAGACATGACGTTGGCACAATACTGCGCACAGAACTACTGGGTAGTATTGGTGTGAGGGGCAGCTGTAGGGGAAGTTGCCTCAGGCAGAGCTTACCCAGTTCACGGGGACCCACAGATCACAGCTGGAGCTTCTGAATCAGCGGTTCTCCTATAGCAGCAGCATCATTATTATTTCTGTTCGCAGACCTCTGAGTGGAGCAGAGAAGCATAATAGGTACCCGAAACTAACATGCCTGCCTCCTTGCTTAGCGTCGCCTCCTAGTGGTAACCGCTATACCCATGGTCTTGCTGTGTCCTCCAATGATATGGACGAGAAAATTATGTTTAAAATAAAAACTTTACATAATAGGTAATTTATTAATGACCCATTCACTTTACAAGCAGCAGATTAAGCCATCTGACAACCTGCTGCCACATAGCCAATACTTTATGGTAAGCTACAAAACATAGATAGAACCAAGAGTTGTATAAATAAATAAAGTTATGCACTAAGATTCCTATCCCAGGAAAGGGGTCCTATGACATCCTCCAGCACTCAACTCTTTCTGGAACTCCTATAGACTTCAACTGAGTCAGTGAGGTGCAAGCATGGCTAACTCTCCATTGAATTCTATGAACATAGTGGATGCACTCACTTGGCAAACGGAGGTTACAGGACCCCTGTGATCCTATTGTGTGATGGTCCCGTGGGTGGGACCCACACCTATCATGTAATACTGTGGATGTGCCATAAAAGTCTGTTCCAAAATGTACTGGGATACATAGTGCAGCTCTCCCCACATTGTAGCTCCCCTGTAGTTACTATAGATCCCTCACCTTAGCTCTGTCTGACCAACCAAACGATTGCACGGTTACATCCAAACGTTTTATTAACATTCTGCGCCGACACTCATATTCTTTACGAAGAGCTTCATTTATTTTCTCCAGGCGATCCTATAACATAAGAGGAACAACCACCAAATTAGCTTATGAGATATTTTATGTCAGTAGCAGACGGTAGATCCATGGTCATCATTACAGGGAAACCGCTTGGTGTGTTTGCTTCTGAAGTGCATAGCATGAAAGACTGCGCAACTTTAGTAGACCTGTTATTCATATAAATAGGTCCGTGTATAAAAGCATATTATTTTCACTGCAGTCAAGCAGTATAGTGCCATAGGAGCACAAGTCTTGCTGTATATTTCCAACATCACAGAGTTTTGCAAGCCTTACAAATACATACTGAGGGATTTACATACCTTGCTATATACCTGTCACTCCACCTTCCTCGCTAACAGTCATGACAACTCAACAACAAGACTGAAAGGCATTTTTATCATTTAGGTGCAAATGGGAAGATAGAACTATACCTCTGCAGCGGCGCCTATTAGAAGGCAGCATTCCTGCAAGTCAGAGCTCCGGCAAACTGCAGATAATAGAACCCCACATTTAGCGGTTTTGTGCACGCATTTCTATCGGGAGGAAAAACATGCTGCATTCTCTATTTCTGTGCATGGTTTCGCAGTGTTAATTGATAACACCAGGGACAAATTAGGCTGCTGAGCTGTTCCAAAACTGGCACGGGTGTGTCCTGTGCCAATATGAAGGGGCCCGGCAGTGCAAAAATGTATAGTAAGCTGCGCAGAAACGCTCACGAGAATATGCAATAGCACTCCATTTAGAGGATTCACACGATCATGTGCAGGAGCCCTCAATGTGATACTTGTTAACAAGTCTTATAATATGACTGGGAAACCTAAATCTTCTCCAGAAGGAAAAACAGCTTGCAAAAGGAAGAAAAATCCCCGCGCTCCAGAACACAGAGGGATCGTTGGTAGACCCGTTAGTTACTAGGGTTGGTTTATTCATGCAACGCGTTTCGACAATTTCAGATTGCCTTTCTCAAGCATGCAATACATTTAATACATAAAAACATGTCTATATATATATCCAGGTTAAAATCCACTCACCTTTCCATGGCTCGTGGTGGACGCCGGTGCAGGGGCAGTCATGGCATCATCAAGTGGGAAGTGCTTCCTACGCAGGTGACTCCCTTTTCATTCATAAAACCAAATTTTACTATAGCGGAGTGTGCGCTGTCATTGTGATTCCAACATAGTGTTGTCACTGCATCGGGTTCCGCATAGTTTCTCATAGAGAATAAATGCAAGCCGTGACTGCCCCTGCACCGACATCCACCACGAGCCATGGAAAGGTGAGTGGATTTTAACCTGGATATATATAGATGTGCTTTTATATATTGAATGTATCACATGCTTCAGAAAGGCAATCTGAAATTGCCGAAACGCGTTGCATGAATAAACCAACCCTAGTAACTAACAGGTCTACTGCCGATTTCTCTGTGATCCGGAGCGCAGGGATTTTTCTTCCTTTTGCAAGCAGTTTTTCCAGCCCGTAGTGGGCTGCTTCCCCCAGGACGACTCTCCAGGGAGCTGGATTTAGAAACCAGAGATGGATGATCAGAAGATCGTAGATATATAGGTGGCGGTGGATTATCCTACCGGAGAAGTCCACAGAGCACCAGGTGAGTGCAGTCTATTCATTCATCATTTATGATTATTTTCTTTTGAATGAGGCGCTGACAAGAACATTTGTTTATTCCAGAAGGAAAAGATATCCATACATAGCTGTTTTGGGGTATTTGCTAATCAGTGTGCAGTAGCTTTGCTGGCTTGACTGGGGAAGAAGCCTTTGACGTGGGTCAGAAAATATATGGTTTCTCCTTAGGGAGAGCACCAAATGAGGAGACTTAGGCCTCATGTCCACGGGGAAAATCAGGCCCGCTACGGATTCTCCATGTAGAATCTGCAGCGGGTCCCTCCTGCCCCGCGGACATGAGCGCTGAAAATAGGAATAAATCAGAATTAACTTACCTCTCACACGCTCCGGATACTTCCTTCGCTGCGGCGTCATCTTCTCTCGTCGCGGCCGGATCTTCTTTCTTCGGCTCGGCGGATGTGCATGATGACGTCGGTGACGTGCCCCGCGCATGCGCCGGGCCGAAGCAAAATGATCCGGCCGCGACTGAGAGAAGATGGCGCCGCGGCGAAGAGAAGAACCGGAGCGTGTGAGTAAAATCTGATTTTTGTGTCCCGCGGATCCGGACGGCTTCCATAGGCTTCAATAGAAGCCCGCGGGAGCCGTCCCCGCGGGAGACCCGCATGAAAATGGAGCTTGGTCCAGATTTTTTCATGCTCCATTTTTTTTAAAATCACTTTTATTGACGATCCGCGGGTATTTATCTACCCGCGGGTGGTCAATGCATCCCTATGGGATGCGGATCCGCGGGCAGGAGAAGAGTTAAAATTTGCTGCGGATTTTAATTCTTATTTTGCCCGTGGACATGAGGCCTTATAAGGCCATCCGCACTCATCTGGGAGATTTATGCAAATGCTAACATGGAACAATACCTATGCAGCACCACATATTGGTAGGCATTATTCCTACTGCACATTGATGAGGTACAAATAAACCATACACAGACAGCTGTTTTGGGGTACCTTTTCCTTCTGGAGAAGATTTTGACTTTGGCCTATATTCCCAGTCATGTTACTAGGCCTGTTAAAAAATCTGACATTAACTTGCAGGAATGCAGCCGTCCAATAGGTGGTGCTGTAGAGGCATAGTTTAATCTTCCCATTTGCATGAATTTCCCAGAGGAGCATGGATGGTCTTATAAGTCTCCTCACTAGGTGTAACACACATACATAGCCTAGAACTCATACAAATCATGTAGAGAGATCCATGATTATTATGTATTCATATGTGTAGATAAACTTATCTTTTTAGATGTGAATAGCAGCACAGAATTCTACAATGCCTTGCTATATCTCTGTACACCTCTTATTTCATATGGAGAGAACCAAGCGTGCCTGGTGTGCTCCATCAGAGTTATTCTTTACTATATCTCTGTAATAAGGCACTCTATTGAGACACCATATAGAAACTTGGGGAGGGGTGGGGTCTTCATGAACCTCCATACTGCCTCATGTACACAGCACTGCCAAGTGTATGAGGCCTAATGGATGCCACGTTATTTTAGTTCTATGTAATCATTCGAGTTTTCTATGGACCTGAAGCCATGCTGATCCATTACAGTATCAATAACATACACCCCCATCAAGTATACTGAATTATTTTGCAGCTTTCTCACCAGCTGTTGTGCATTCAGATCCACAAAGAGCAGAGCCTGGTCAATGCTGGTAGGCTTGGCTTTCGGTAACAGTTCAGTGACCTGCAAAAATGAAAACACTTGGGGTCAAATTGCTGATTTGAACAGTAGAAACAAGCCAATCCTTGTTTGAGTGAGTGATGTCACCGCTAACTCATTCACACTTGTGCGGCCCGTTTAGACAGGCAGATGCATCATTAAAAAATTATTTACTTCTCGTTCAGTGCGAAACACCAAGCGGGGAATATTTAAATGTAGCGAGAAGCGAATGAGCCGCCGCCAATTTTTATGTCAGCCGAAACTGAGCGACAAACAAAAAAATGCACAACGGTTTACATTTAGACATAATGATTATCGCGTACTTTCGGTCTTATAACAATTTTCAACGATAATCGGTACATCTAAAAGGGGGTGGCATTTATCAATCTGCGGATGGCCAAAATCAGCTCGAGGCTATGTTCACACTGGCATTTTTTGTTTCCATCCAGCTAACTCCATCAGCTAAATGAAATGAAAGCGCTACAGTTTTTGGGCCCATAGACATGCATTAAAACGAAAGACTTTCATACTATTTCTCACTTTCCATCGTTATTGCAGTTTTAAAACTAAAGGAAAAGTGCTGACTGCTGCGCTTTTATTTCTGGTTCAAAAAAGGGTCCAAAATGGATTCTAACGTTCCCGTTTTTTTTACATTTTTTTTTATATTACTGTCAATGGAATCTGCAAGCATGAAATGAAAGTTATCCATTTGCTTCTGTTTATGATTCGATTTTCTTTCCGTTTAGTTGCTCCTACAATGGAACAGTTAGGCGTAAACAAAAAAACATGAACTGGCCCCAAGTGTAAATGCACCCCATCTGGTTTACCTTAAAAAAATAAATCAATTACTCCACAGTAACACCATCAGGCTTCTTGCAGCAATACTACTGCAGACATTATGTATTGCCCAGAGGAACCAATGGAATCGCTTCTCACATTTTTAAACTGTCTCCGAATGCATGAAAGCTAGTATCAGATTGGTTGCTGCAGGCAGCATTGACACTTTTTGCTTTTATGCACGAAGCCTAATGTCCCATTCAGACGGGACGAGAGTCATCTAAACGACGGCACAATCACTGCACATCTAAACTTACATCACCACTAAGGTGGTTAGCTCTCGTGCAGAGCATTTAGACAGGCAGAGTTCACTGCAGAATTGCCGCCTTCTTCCTGGCCTCTTGCTCAGCGCTTCACCTATCATGTGATGCGCTGAGCATTTACATTCAGCGAGAATCTCGCGATCCAGCAATGTTTTCTATGCTGACTAAAAGTCAGCAATAACGAGGAGTGAATAATAAACGATTTTGTTGCATTTACACGGGACGATTACTGCTCAATTTCGTTCATTTGAACAAATTTTGAGTGATAATTGGCCCGTGTACATGGCACATATGGATCTTAAAAGGATAAAATCTTTTATTGTATTCCTATTGGCATTACCAGACTGTCTACATTACGTTTAGCAGTTTTCTTCAGTGCCATAAAGGGTGTATATACACGTGACGTTAAGGGTGTGTTCACACGAGCACATATACGGCGCGTTTTTGCGCCCAATCGTATATACGTGACCATCTGAGGCATTGGTTTCCAATGTATTAGTTCACACGGGCGATTTTACGGCGCAAAAATGGCAACCTGCAAAAAAACAGAACATACGCGACCGAAATACGTGCCAGCGTATATTCGATGGCTGAAAAGAGCGTTTGAAAAGTAGGAACAAATGATAATACGCTTTCTAGCTCTGGTCATGATCACCGAAAAACGTTTTTTCCGGCGATTATACGCTGCGGACGTGCGAACGTAAATACGCCTACGCTTGTGTGAACGCACCCTAAGGTTAAGGCCCCTTAACACGGGTGACAGTCCCTGAAATGGCTGCATGAACTCTGATGTCACCGCTAAGATTGCCAGCGCTCGTGCAGAGCGTTTAGACTAAAAGACATCGCTATCATTTTCTATGTGAAGCGTTGAATGGGGAGCGTTTACACGCAACAAGAAGCCAGCGATTGTTTTTTCGCTGACTCAAAGTCAGCCATAAAACAACCACGAACGAATAGTGAGCGATTTTTTTTCTCATTTACACTCAACAATTATTGTTCACATTCGTTCCTACAGCTGCCATGTGACATAAGGCTCTGCATAGCCTCAGCATAAACATGTGGCATAGTAATAGTGGACATATGTTAATGAGACAGACAATACCTCTACCAATTAATAATTGTGAACTTAGGACTGTGACGATAAACATGGACATGTGTAGAGAATGAGGCTGTTGTGCGATACCAGAATGTATGAGCTATACAAGGCAGTATTGGCCCGTGTACATGGCACTTAAAGGGGTTGTCCCGCGCCGAAACGGGTCTTTTTTTTTCAACACCCCCCCCCCCCCCCCCCGTTCGGCGCGAGACAAAAAAAAAATCCACACAGCGCTTACCTGAATCCCCGCGCTCCGGTGACTTCTTACTTACCGGCTGAAGATGGCCCCCGGGATCTTCTCCCTCGGTGGACCGCAGGGCTTCTGTGCGGTCCATTGCCAATTCCAGCCTCCTGATTGGCTGGAATCGGCACGTGACGGGGCGGAGCTACACGGAGGCGGCATCCTGCACGAGCGGCCCCATTGAGAAAAGAAGAAGTCCCGGACTGCGCAAGCGCGTCTAATTTGGCCATTAGACGCCGAAAATTAGGCGGCTCCATGGAAACGAGGACGCTAGCAACGGAGCAGGTAAGTGAAAAACTTGCTATAACTTCTGTATGGCTCATAATTAATGCACAATGTACATTACAAAGTGCATTAATATGGCCATACAGAAGTGTATAGACCCACTTGCTGCCGCGGGACAACCCCTTTAAGGATCTTAAAAGGATAAAATCTTTTATTGTATTCCTATTGGCATTACCAGACTGTCTGCATTACGTTTAGCAGTTTTCTTCAGTGCCATAAAGGGTGTATATACACGTGACGTTAAGGGTGTCATCAGAAGTGACTGATGACTTCTCATAGTCTAATATTAAGAATTACATTGTGCAGCATAGATAGGAATAGATGAAGTGTTAAGAGTTTTGTTAACATTGAATATAGCTCTACTCTCATGTCTACAATGGAGCCTAGTTAGTAGATGTTGATACATGTAATACAAGACCCTCCACCTTTTCCTCCACGCTTTTTAACATAGAAGCAGCATTTGAAGACGACTGTTCAGGAAGTCGCAGAGCGTCACAGATAGTTCTGACTTCCTTCTGCACTTCGTTGTGAAGACTCGAGTCTTTCGGCTTGTTCTGACCAATTTGCAAGGCCTGAAGCTCTGAGCCTAAAAATACTGAAAGAAATCATAAAGCGCGTGAGCGACATTACACAATAAAACACATGAAGCAGTCTGTTGTAGGTTGCCTTAAAGGGGTTGTCCCGCGCCGAAACTGGGTTTTTTTTTTTTTAAACCCCCCCCCCCCCCCCCCCGTTCGGCACGAGACAACCCCGATGCAGGGACGTACAGAAAGCTTACCGGAGCGCTTACCTTAATCCCCGCGCTCCGGTGACTTCTATACTTACCTGTGAAGATGGCCGCCGGAATCCTCTTCCTCCGTGGACCGCAGCTCTTCTGTGCGGTCCATTGCCGATTCCAGCCTCCTGATTGGCTGGAATCGGCAAGTGACGGGGCGGAGCTACACGGAGCCTGCATTCTGCACGAGCGGCTCCATTGAAGAGAGCAGAAGACCCGGACTGCGCAAGCGCGGCTAATTTGGCCATCGGAGGCCGAAAATTAGTCGGCACCATGGAGACGAGGACGCCAGCAACGGAGCAGGTAAGTAAAAAACTTTTTATAACTTCTGTATGGCTCATAATTAATGCACAATGTACATTACAAAGTGCATTAATATGGCCATACAGAAGTGTATAGACCCACTTGCTGCCGCGGGACAACCCCTTTAAGAATAAGTCTGAGAAATGTAGAAGTGGCAGCTACGAGTGTAAGTACATATCCAAACCGAACGTAAGTAGTCGTGGACTTTCCTAACAATGCATATCCCCAGCAGCAGGGACTTCTCTTCCACTGAGGAATCTGCCAAGTAGACCTTAAAGGGGTTGTCCCGCAAAATAAAGTAAAGTTAAACACTTCTGTATGGCCATATACATGCACTTTGTAATATACATCGTGCATTAAATATTGGCCATACAGAAGTTATTTACTTATCTACAGGGCATGCGCAGACCAGCTGTGCGGCACGAGCACGCTGGAGCGGCCCCTTCAACGGGACAGAAGAGGCAGACTGCGCAAGCGCGTCTAATCGAGCCAGGAGAAGGATTCGGTCGGCGCCATGGCGATGGGGACGCCAGCACAGGGGGGGGACCCCCTGCAGGTAAGCAAATAACTTCTGTATGGCCGATATTTAATGCACGATGTATATTACAAAGTGCATGTATAAGGCCATACAGAAGTGTTTAACTTTACTTTATTTTGCGGGACAACCCCTTTAATGACTTATAGATCACGTCTAGCATAAACTACTGTGTGTGCGATTGAGAATCTAGCATATAAAAATCTATGGAATTTGAAATTATGTAAAAGAAGAATCTATAAAATACCCAGACCACGGCCCATATGGAAGTTAGAAATCTCTATCATCAGGAGTAGAACTCTCACAACTGCTCCACACCTTCAGACAGCAGGTTGAAGAATAGAAGCCCTTTGTATTTTCAAAGCAGACAAGAGGTTGTACCAGAATCAGTTTTTATCCATAGGATAGGCGATAAAGGTCTGGCCAGCAACGGGTTTCTCCACTGAGACCCCCATTGATTACACTGGGGGGGTGGGGAGAAAACTAATGAAGCAGCGGTTATGTATGTCAGGCGTAACTCCATTCACTATTAATGGGGCTGCTGGAGATAGTCGAGCACTTGTACTCAACTATTTACATCTGCCCCATTGAAACGAATGGAGCAATGTTGGTCATGCGTGACCACAGTTGCATTCCATCTCTACATGCCTGGGGGTGGGTGCAGTGAGCCTGCAATGATGAGAAGATGGGGATACGGGACCCCTGTTGTCAGGATCAGTAAAGGTGAGACCCCCACCAACCAAACTTTTAACGCTTATCCAATGGATAGGTGATAAAAGCTGATTTTGGCACATCCCCTTGAGGATTACATTCACGCGTGTGTAACCAGGTACGCACCAAAATCCTCATCAGACTTCACCCCTTCAACTGAAGGTGCGAAATCTGCTGCCGATCTATGCCAAAATCTGCTAAGTGTAAAAGCACCCACGTTCTGTCTAGACGCACCTTTAGTTATGTTATAGCCACTACTATTACCTCTTGATCATTTCCATCTTACTATACTCACACAGCAGTTTCAGACAGTCCTCCTTGCTCTTTAACCTGTCCTTGATGTCTCCAGAAACCAGTTTAGGGTACGGGCAGGAGAGCTCCTTCAGGAAACCACTTATTTCCAGCTGAATACTTTCTACATCCCCACCTAACAGAGAAGGTCGGACAGTTAGACAGTTGCATATAACACATCTCCATTTCAGTATTATAACTGACCTGAATATTAGCACTGCTAAAAGCTCCAAATTTATATGCACCCTACACACTTACTTCACAGGCCATTTACAGAGGCATTCAAATAGATCTATAGTGATGAAACGTGCACCGAAAGGTATCTTTACAAGGGCCGATAGTGGCCCGCATAATCACTCAAACAGGCAATTACAGGCAACTGTTGACCCGTGTACACACGGCGATCAATAGGGAACGGAGCGAGAAGCCACTCAGTTATTGCTAGATGTTACGTTAGAGCTCACTGAACGGGAACGACTGCTGAGTGGCTTCTCGTTCCGTGTAAACAGTAGCTGCCCAATATATGAGCAACTCCTGTTTACTGTGAAAGGTGGCAGGCCGAACGATCCCAGTGCGCTCCACCTATATTGCTCCTGTGTAAAGCATAGGAGCCATAGTTGCTGGCACGGCTGTCGGATGTTTATGCGCCTGACAGTTGTCCCTCATCTGGTACCAGCTTCAAAGTGCAGGACTGCAATGAACAAGGTTGGGGTAAATCCTAATACATTAAGTTTAAAGGGATTCTGTCACCAGATGTAATGCTGCCTTATCCGAGTGCAGCATGAACGAGCACCAGAGACCCCGACTTCAGTGAGTTCCCCCTTACTTTACTCTGTGCAGAAGTTTTTATAACATCAGCTAATATCAGCGTCAGCTGTGGCGGAGGACGTAGTCTTCTGTTCTGTGCACACCCCTGGTAGTCTGCGGTATTCACGAACTGCAGCTCCTCCAAATGATTGGCAGATCTCTTCCTTAAGCATAGTGGTCAATCAGTGCCAGGAGGGCAGGCATAGCCCGTTGCTCGTATATACCAGGACTTTGTGCTGCAGCAGATTTTATGAAAACTACCAAACCAATTAAAGTAAGTAACCCATTGCTAGAATCAGGATGTCTGTCACTACTTAATGTTGCCCTCAGGTAAGGCCTGCACACACAGGAGTATTTAGGAGTGCATCTGCTATGCGTTTTTGCTAAATGGGCGTTATGCATTTGTGCGCGCATCAGCATATTTTACTGTAATTTTGTGCGCGCAAGCGGTACACAATTGAACATGCAAAAAAATACATAGGCATACTCCCACCAACTGAAATGGCCAATTAGGGCTCATTAACATGATCATATGCATAACATGCTGTGTGAGCCACGCAGCGTTTTACTGGTCTGTGTTAGCCTGCTATCGCTGCATATAGCAATAAGTGCACTGCACATGACCGTGTATCTCACGCACGCTGCCATGCGCAGCGTTAGTTTTTTTGTTTTAAATCCCCTACTCCGTCTCAGCAGTGTTATGTATGTATGGTCACCCATACGCAATGTATTGCGCATGGACTGCGTTGCATACTCGACCCATAAAAAAAAAAAAAAAAAAGACTTTGGCTTTTGCTGGGTGAAAGGCGGTGAAATATGGCATGCTGCGATCTTTTTCACATGTGTATCTATATGCAGATGCAGTGTTTACGTGCCTACGTGAACGAATCAATGCATGTCCATGTACTTTCATTGACTCCATTCACTGCCTGTTACACGGCCGTACAACGCATACTTAATACGTGCTGAAATCAGCTGTAAGAATAAACTGTGGGTTTAAGGAGTTCAAAAAGTGCTCTTTCCCTGCGCAAACGCACACAAAATACATGCATGTAATCAAACCCATTGAAAATCAATGCATTCTATCACCGTGTATTGCGCATAAATCTGGTGACAGAGTCCCTTTAACAGGAAGCACATTTGTGTTCCCGTTTTTAGAGATTAGGATTAGCACTATTGCAGTCCTTCCTTACAGCAGTCTGATAACATGCAGCCGCCCAGCGACATGCAGAGGTGGCCACAATAAAGCTACCAATTGTTGAAGAGCTGCAGCAGGTTCCCGGTCCGTGAAATATACAGCAGCTCGTCGGTTCCAGACAAGTATTCAGCTGCAGCCAGACATGCAGTTGTGTTTAGTTTTGGCAAAGCATGGATCCAAATGGAAGGAAAAATGTACATGAAGGATAGCAGGTTTTCGTTTACTTGTCACTTACCTTCAGAATTTACACTTTCTTCTAGATTATCCAGCACTTTAATCTTTGTTGTGAGCCAGTTCAAGAGCTCAAAGTACTCCGGGGACGACAAGCCGCCTTCTAGGGCCGGACCCAGAGTGTTCTCCTCCAGCAGGGCGCCCTCGTACCTAAATAAATGAGCACAGCCATTACTCCAGGAAATACAAGTATTAAACGGATGGCTCCACTTTTTTAAAATATATATTTGTTAGGTTAACCCCTTTGGTGACATGGCCTATGTTGGACTTAAAGATGTGACGATTTTTTGGAGGAAATGTCATCTCGACTTTTCAAAAGCCATAACTTTTTTATTTATCTGCTGAAATGGCCGTATGAGGGCTTGTTTCTTCTGCAGTGAGGCGTCGTTTTTATTGGTACCATGTTTTGCATACCTTTTCTTAATTTTATTTAGAAGGGCAGGGAGAACAAAAAAAAACAAAAAACACATTCTGCCATTGTTTTTTTTTTCCTTCTTTTTTTCTCTGGGTTGGTACAATTACGACAATATTAAAGGGGTTGTCTCGCGAAAGCAAGTGGGGTTAAGTACTTCTGTATGGCCATATTAATGCACTTTGTAATATACATCGTGCATTAAATATGAGCCATACAGAAGTTATTCACTTACCTGCTCCGTTGCTGGCATCCCCGTCTCCATGGCTCTGTCTAATTTCGGTGTCTTCTTGCTTTTTTAGACGCGCTTGCGCAGATGGGTCTTCTCCCTTCGTCTTGGCAGCAGCTGCGTTTTGGCTCCGCCCCTTGTATGCGTCATCGCGTAGCTCCGCCCCCGTCACATGTGCCGATTCCAGCCCGTTTCGGCGCGGGACAACCCCTTTAAATTACGTCCGTGTAAATGAGCCCTAAGGCTCTGCCCCCCCCCCCCCCTCACCCGGCAATGTTTTTGGGTATGTTCACATGGCGCCATTATCTGTGTGGTATCCTCGCTGATTCTGCAACAAATCCGCTGCTTTCCACGCTGTCGTCTACACGATAAAAATTTATTCTGCAGGCGGGACAAAAAAAGGTGACGTTTCGCTTCTTGACGCGATTCCACGTGGTGTCCACATTCGGAATTCTGCACGCGGATTTGCTCATTAAAAAGAGCAAACTCCACGTGCGGATCCATAGCCCTGCGCTTACCCAGCCACGGCAGAAATCTGCGGCTCGGTAGCGGATTTCTGCGAGGTATTTTAGAGGCAGAATCCACCAAGAACTACCCATGATCCCACAGTGTAAACGTACTCTTAGGGCTCCTTGACACTGGCGAGCGCGATATCGCTGCTAGAAAATCGCGGTAGTAACGCCTATGTGCTCATGCGATGGAAAATAATCTTGCATCGCTGTCACTTGCGATTTTATGGCGGGATAAATGACTATAGGAGTTTCTAATGTTAAAAATGCATTGCACATTCGTGCGTTGCGATGCGATGCGATAAGGCAGAGGATCTACAGGGAAAAACGGGCAGAAAAAAAAAAGGGCAAGACGTAGAAAAATAGAGCAGGCAGCCATGTCTAAATCACAAAACATTGCAAATGTGAATGAAGTCATTGAAAAGCATAATGCTGCGTTTTCAGACTCTTGCAAAAATTGCGTAATTTTCTCGCAAACGTAAAGGCCGCTACAGAAATGGTGCAGAATTTACATTTGCTGGACGTAAAAGTTGTGTATGTGGGGCTTTTTTGTCCCACAGAAATGGCGGACAGGTGCAGGAAGCTAACAGACCCTATTATAGTCAATGGTTCAGTTCGGCGCGGTTTGGTTCCGCTGAGATGGATCCGCTTATCCAGGGGGTTCCCGTGACAGTCTTAAAAGGATTGTCCACTTTGCTGGCAGGTGGTCGTGATGATGGAAGCCCCCACAATGCAGCAGTAGAACATGCCGGTACCTGCAGGAGGACTATGGCGGCGCCGGGCATTACACTCACCCCAGAGCCTCTAATGTGTCCAGTAAATCCGCCTCCATCAGTGCCTGCGAATGAAGAAAATCCCGCCAATGGATTCAATACAATAAAGAGCACAGGCGTACGTCGGGAGCGCTTTTTCCGACGCCTTCCGGTGCAACGATAAAACTCGTCCGTGCTGTAAAGGAACTTCCGGTGCGCAATGTTCCTATGGCTAGCGCTACACCGACGCTGCTGCCGGCTCTACAGGGGCGGGGCTAAATTTTGAGAATTAGCCCCGCCTCTCCCCATTGCAAGTAGTGCAGAGGGGCGGAGAGGGTGCGGGAGCTCAGTTCCTGCTCCCTGCTCTTGCATCCCCCCCCCCCCCCCCCTTGCACATGAGGACAACGTATATCGGCTCGGCATGAAAACCGAGCCGATATACGTTCGTGGGAATGCAGCCTTACTCAGACAACCCCTTTAAGTGAGACTGCGCAGCAATGCGATAGAGTACCAGTTATAAAATTGACGGTGCTGTGGCTCGTAAACAATGGAGGAACCATAACACTCACCAGCTTAGTCCGCTGATTGGTCAAGTAGAGGCTGGAGTATCAAAGTCCCAGAAAGGCCCTTTAATCCCCCGACAGTCACATTAAAATTGAAAAAAATAACACTTTTTTAATTGTAGATTTTGAATTTACTTCTCATGTACACTCCATTGCCTCCAGTGCATTTTTAACCCCTTAATGCAAATAAGGGAGATGGAATAAATCTTCCACAGTGGAGGTAGCACTGTGGGGGATTTATTCCATCTCCCTTATTTGCATATTACCCAGAAGAGCGTGCATGGCCATGTAGTTGCTCTCCCTAAAGAGGATTTATGCCAGCTCCCTTATTTGCATATTACCCAGAGGAGCGTGCATGGCCATGTGAGTCTCCTTACTTCGTTAGCAGTTGCTCTCCCTAAGGAGGATTTATGCCAGCTCCCTTATTTGCATATTACCCAGAGGAGCGTGCATGGCCATGTGAGTTTCCTTACTTCGTTTGCAGTTGCTCTCCCTAAGGAGGATTTATGCCAGCTCCCTTATTTGCATATTACCCAGAGGAGCGTGCATGGTCATGTGAGTCTCCTTACTTCGTTTCCAGTTGCTCTCCCTAAGGAGGATTTATGCCAGCTCCATTATTTGCATATTACCCAGAAGAACGTGCATGGCCATGTAGTTGCTCTCCCTAAAGAGGATTTATGCCAGCTCCCTTATTTGCATATTACCCAGAGGAGCATGCATGGCCATGTGAGTCTCCTTACTTCGTTTGCAGTTGCTCTCCCTAAGGAGGATTTATGCCAGCTCTAGAGATGAGCGAGCACCAAAATGATCGGGTGTTTGTTACTCGGGACGAAAATTTTGCGAAGCTCGAGGGTTCGTTTCGAATAACGAACCCCATTGAAGTCAATGGGCGACCCGAGCATTTTTGTATATCGCCGATGCTCGCTAAGGTTTCCATTTGTGAAAATCTGGGCAATTCAAGAAAGTGATGGGAACGACACAGCAACGGATAGGGCAGGCGAGGGGCTACATGTTGGGCTGCATCTCAAGTTCCCAGGTCCCACTATTAAGCCACAATAGCGGCAAGAGTGCCCCCCCCCCCCTTCCAACAATTTTTACTTCTGAAAAGCCCTCATTAGCAATGCATACCTTAGCTAAGCACCACACTACCTCCAACAAAGCACAATCAATGCCTGCATGACACTCCACTGCCACTTCTCCTGGGTTACATGTAAAAATGACCCCGTTTTTGATGGTGATAGAGAACGATGCTTCCATCCGCGGGTGCAGCCTACGTATTGTTTAGGTATCGCTGCTGTCCGCTGGTGGAGAAGAGAAGTCTGGGGAAATCCAGGCTTTGTTCATCTTGATGAGTGTAAGCCTGTCGGCACTGTCGGTTGACAGGTGCGTATGCTTATCTGTGATGATTCCCCCAGCCGCACTAAACACCCTCTCTGACAAGACGCTAGCCGCAGGACAAGCAAGCACCTCCAGGGCATACAGCGCGAGTTCAGGCCACGTGTCCAGCTTCGACACCCAGTAGTTGTAGGGGGCAGAGGCGTCACGGAGGACGGTCGTGCGATCGGCTACGTACTCCCTCACCATCCTTTTACAGTGCTCCCGCCGACTCAGCTCTGACTGGGGAGCGGTGACACAGTCTTGCTGGGGAGCCAGAAAGCTGTCAAAGGCCTTAGAAAGTGTTCCCCTGCCTGTGCTGTACATGCTGCCTGATCTCCGCGCCTCCCCTGCTACCTGGCCCTTGGAACTGCGCCTTCTGCCACTAGCGCTGTCGGATGGGAATTTTACCATCAACTTGTCCACCAGGGTCCTGTGGTATAGCATCACTCAAGAACCCCTTTCCTCTTCGGGTATCAGAGTGGAAAAGTTCTCCTTATACCGTGGGTCGAGCAATGTGTACACCCAGTAATCCGTAGTGGCCAGAATGCGTGTAACGCGAGGGTCACGAGAAAGGCATCCTAACAGGAAGTCCGCCATGTGTGCCAGAGTACCTGTACGCAACACATGGCTGTTCTCACTAGGAAGATCACTTTCAGGATCCTCCTTCTCCTCCTCCTCCTCAGGCCATACACGCTGAAAGGATGACAGGCAAGCAGCATTGGTACCCTCAGCAGTGGGCCAAGCTGTCTCTTCCCCCTCCTCCTCATCCTCCTCATGCTCCTCCTCCTCCTCAACGCGCTGAGATATAGACAGGAGGGTTCTCTGACTATCCAGCGACATACTGTCTTCCCCCGGCTCTGTTTCCGAGCGCAAAGCGTCTGCCTTTATGCTTTGCAGGGAACTTCTCAAGAGGCACAGCAGAGGAATGGTGACGCTAATGATTGCAGCATCGCCGCTCACCATCTGGGTAGACTCCTCAAAGTTTCCAAGGACCTGGCAGATGTCTGCCAACCAGGCCCACTCTTCTGTAAAGAATTGAGGAGGCTGACTCCCACTGCGCCGCCCATGTTGGAGTTGGTATTCCACTATAGCTCTACGCTGCTCATAGAGCCTGGCCAACATGTGGAGCGTAGAGTTCCACCATGTGGGCACGTCGCACAGCAGTCGGTGCACTGGCAGATGAAACCGATGTTGCAGGGTGCGCAGGGTGGCAGCGTCCGTGTGGGACTTGCGGAAATGTGCGCAGAGCCGGCGCACCTTTCCGAGCAGGTCTGACAAGCGTGGGTAGCTTTTCAGAAAGCGCTGAACCACCAAATTAAAGACGTGGACCAGGCATGGCACGTGCGTGAGGCTGCCGAGCTGCAGAGCCGCCACCAGGTTACGGCCATTGTCACACACGACCATGCCCAGTTGGAGGCTCAGCGGCGCAAGCCAGCGGTCGGTCTGCTATGTCAGACCCTGCAGCAGTTCGTGGGCCGTGTGCCTCTTACCTCCTAAGCTGAGTAGTTTCAGCATGGCCTGCTGCCGCTTGCCCACCGCTGTGCTGCCACGCCGCGCGACACCGACTGCTGCCGACGTGCTGCTGACACATCTTGATTGCGAGACAGAGGTTGCGGAGGAGGAGGGTGGTTTAGTGGAGGAAGCATACACCGCCGCAGATACCACCACCGAGCTGGGGCCCGCAATTCTGGAGGTGGGTAGGACGTGAGCGGTCCCAGGCTCTGACTCTGTCCCAGCCTCCACTAATATCACCCAATGTGCCGTCAGGGAGATATAGTGGCCCTGCCCGCCTGTGCTTGTCCACGAGTCTGTTGTTAAGTGGACCTTGGCAGTAACCGCGTTGGTGAGGGCGCGTACAATGTTGCGGGAGACGTGGTCGTGAAGGGGTGGGACGGCACATCGGGAAAAGTAGTGGCAACTGGGAACTGAGCAGTGCGGGGCCGCCATCATACTTTTGAAAGCCTCCGTTTCCACAACCCTATACGGCAGCATCTCCAGGCTGATAAATGTGGCTATGTGCACGTTTAACGCTTGAGCGTGCAGGTGCGTGGCGGCGTACTTGCGCTTGCGCTCCAACACTTGCGCTAGCGACGGCTGGACAGTGCGCTGACAGACATTGGTGGATGGGGCCAAGTACAGCGGAGGTGAGGGTGTGGGTGCAGGCCAGGAGACGGTAGCGCCTGTGTCCTGAGAGGGGGGTTGGATCTCAGTGGCAGGTTGGGGCACAGGGGGAGAGGCAGCGGTGCAAATCGGAGGCGGTGAACGGCCTTCGCTTGGCCATCATATGTCTGCGCATGCTGGTGGTGGTGAGGCTGGTGGTGGTGGCTCCCCGGCTGATCTTGGCGCGACACAGGTTGCACACCACTGTTCGTCGGTCGTCTGCACTCTCAGTGAAAAACTGCCAGACCTTTGAGCACCTCGGCCTCTGCAGGGTGGCATGGCGCGAGGGGGCGCTTTGGGAAACACTTGGTGGATTATTCGGTCTGGCTCTGCCTCTACCCCTGGACACCGCACTGCCTCTTGCAACCTGCCCTGCTGCTGCCCTTGCCTCCCCCTCTGAAGACCTGTCCTCAGTAGGCGTAGCAAACCCGGTGGGGTCAGTCACCTCATCGTCCTGCTGCTCTTCCTCCGAATCCTCTGTGCGCTCCTCCCTCGGACTTACTGCCCTTACTACTACCTCACCGATAGACAACTGTGTCTCATCGTCATCGTCCTCCTCACCCACTGAAAGGTCTTGAGACAGTTGCCGGAAGTCCCCAGCCTCATCCCCTGGACCCCGGGAACTTTCAAAAGGTTGGGCATCGGTCACGACAAACTCCTCCAGTGGGAGAGGATTCGGAACCCTTGCTGCCCATTCTGGGCAGGGGCCCGAGAATAGTTCCTGGGAGTCTGCCTGCTCCTCAGAATGTGTCATTGTAATGGAGTGAGGAGGCTGGGAGGAAGGAGGAGCAGCAGCCAGAGGATTCAGAGTTGCAGCAGTGGACAGCGCAGAACTCTGGGTGTTCGATAGATTGCTCGATGCACTTTCTGCCATCCACGACAGGACCTGCTCACACTGCTCATTTTCTAATAAAGGTCTACCGCGTGGACCCATTAATTGTGAGATGAATGTGGGGACGCCAGAAACGTGCCTCTCTCCTAATCCCGCAGCAGTCGGCTGCGATACACCTGGATCAGGAGCTCGGCCTGTGCCCACACCCTGACTTGGGCCTCCGCGTCCTCGCCCGCGTCCACGTCCACATCCTCTAGGCCTACCCCTACCCCTCAGCATGGTGTAGTACCAGTAGTGCAGAAACAGAGCGCTGTAATTAAATGTGCCGCTTATTGGCCTGTGGTTGGAGGCTGACTTCGCTTACGGAACGCACAGCAGAGCCAGGAAATAATTTTGCGCAAGCCTGCTGTAACACTTAGCTGGCTGCGTATGAATTAGGACAACTACCCCCAGCAGAGACCCAGTACACTGAGGACGGTCACAGGCAGCCCAAATAGATTTTTTTTCCCAAATGTTTTTGGAAAGGCCCACTGCCTATATTCAATAAAGATGTCTTCTGTCCCTGCCTCACCACCACTACTGGCCCTGGACTATGTATAATTACTGCAGGGCGCAATGCTCTGCACGGCCGATATACAAAAAAAAAAAAAAAAAGTGCAACACTGCAAAAAGCAGCCTCCACACTACTGCACACGGTTAGATGTGGCCCTAAGAAGGACCGTTGGGGTTCTTGAAGCCTAAAATACTCCTAACACTCTCCCTATAGCAACTGCAGCAAGACAGCACTTTCGCTGATCTCTGTCAAAACGCATCTGTGGCGAGCCGCGGGAGGGGCCGATTTATATACTCGGGTGACACCTGATCTCGCCAGCCACTCACTGCAGGGGGGTGGTATAGGGCTTGAACGTTGCAAGGGAAAGTTGTAATGCCTTCCCTGTCTTTCTATTGGCCAGAAAAAAGCGCTAACGTCTCAGAGATGAAAGTGAAAGTAACTCGAACACGCTAATACTCGAACGAGTATCAAGCTCGGACGAGTACGTTCGCTCATCTCTAGCCAGCTCCCTTATTTGCATATTACCCAGAGGAGCGTGCATGGCCATGTGAGTCTCCTTACTTCCTTTGCAGCTGATCTCCCTACGGAGAATTTATGCCGGCTCCCTTATTTGCATATTACCCAGAGGAGCGTGCATGGCCATGTGCGTCTCCTTTCTTAGTTTGCAGTTGCTCTTCCTAAGGATGATTTATGCCAGCTCCCTTATTTGCATATTACCCAGAGGAGCTTGCATGGCTATGCGAGTCTTTTTACTTAGTTTCTAGTTTCTCTCCCTAAGGAGGATTTATGCCAGCTCCCTTATTTGCATATTACCCAGAGAAGCGTGCATGGCCATGTGAGTCTCCTTACTTCGTTTGCAGTTGCTCTCCCTAAGGAAGAGTGATTCCATCTCTCTTATTTGCATATTACCCAGAGGAGCGTGCATGGCCATGTGAGCCTCCTTACTTAGTTTGTAGTTTCTCTCCCTAAGGAGGATTTATTCCAGCTCCCTTATTTGCATATTACCCAGAGGAGCGTGCATGGCCTTGTCAGTCTCCTTACTTCGTTTGCAGCTGCTCTCCCTAAAGAGGATTTATGCCAGCTCCCTTATTTGCATATTACCCAGAGGAGCGTGCATGGCCATGTGAGTTTCCTTACTTAGTTTGTCGTTTCTCTCCCTAAAGAAGATTCATTCCATCTCCTATACTTGCATATTACCCAGAGGTGCCTGCATGGCCATGTGAGTCTCCTTACTTCGTTTGCAGTTGCTCTTCCTAAACAAGATTGTTTCCATCTCCCTTATTTGCATATTACCCAGAGGAGCGTGCATGGCCATTTTAGTCTCCTTACTTAGCTTATAGTTGCTCTCCCTAAGGAGGATTTATTCCATCTCCCTTATTTGTATATTACCCAGAGGAGCGTGCATGGCCACGTGAGTCTCCTTACTTAGTTTGTAGTTGCTCTCCCTAAGGAGAATTTATGCCAGCTCCCTTATTTGCATATTACCCAGTGCATGGCCGTGTGCATCTCTTTTCTTAGTCTGTAGTTGCTCTCCCTAAGGAGGATTTATGCCAGCTCCCTTATTTGCATATTACCCAGAGGTGCGTGCATGGCCATGTGAGTCTCCTTACTTAGTTTGTAGTTTCTCTCCCTAAGGAAGATTGATTTCATCTCCCATACTTGCATATTACCCAGAGGTGCGTGCATGACCATATGAGTCTCCTTACTTCGTTTGCAGTTGCTCTTCCTAAACAAGATTGTTTCCATCTCCCTTATTTGCATATTACCCAGAGGAGCGTGCATGGCCATGTGATTCTCCTTACTTTGTTTGCAATTGCTCTCACTAAGGAGGATTTATGCCTGGTCCCTTATTTGCATATTACCCAGAGGAGCGTGCATGGCCATGTGCGTCTCCTTACTTAGTTTGTAGTTGCTCTCCCTAAGGAGGATTTATTCCATCTCCCTTATTTGTATATTACCCAGAGGAGCGTGCATGGCCATGTGAGTCTCCTTACTTAGTTTGTAGTTGCTCTCCCTAAGGAGAATTTATGCCAGCTCCCGTATTTGCATATTACCCAGAGGAGCGTGCATGGCCATGTACGTCTCCTTTCTTAGTTTGTAGTTGCTCTCCCTAAGGAGGATTTATGCCAGCTCCCTTACTTGCATATTACCCAGAGGAGCGTGCAAGGCCATGTGAGTCTCCTTACTTCGTTTGCAGTTGCTCTCCCTAAGGAGGATTTATGCCAGCTCCCTTATTTGCATATTACCCAGAGGAGCGTGCATGGCCATGAGTCTCCTTACTTCGTTTGCAGTTGCTCTCCCTAAAGAGGACTTATGCCAGCTCCCTTATTTGCATATTACCCAGAGGAGCGTGCATGGCCATGTAAGTCTCCTTAGTTTGTAGTTGCTCTCCCTAAGAAGAATTTATGCCAGCTCCCTTATTTGCATATTTCCCAGAGGAGCGTGCATGGCCATGTGAGTCTCCTTACTTCGTTCGCAGTTGCTCTTCCTAAGGAGGATTTATTCCATCTTACTTATTTGCATATTACCCAGAGGAGCGTGCATGGCCATGTGAGTCTCCTTACTTTGTTTGCAGCTGCTCTCCCTAAGGAGGATTTAGCCAGCTCCCTTATTTGCATATTACCCGGCGGAGCGTGCATGGCCATGTGATTCTACTTACTCGTGTGCAGTTGCTCTCCCAAAACAAGATTGACTCCGTCTCCCTTATTTGCATATTACCCAGAGGAATGTGCATGGGCGTTTGAGTCTCCTTACTTTGTTCATAGTTGCTCTCCCTAAGGAGGATTTATGCCAGCTTCCTTATTTGCATATTACCCAGAGGAGCGTGCATGGCCATGTGAGTCTCCTTACTTCGTTTGCAGTTGCTCTCACTAAGGAGGATTTATGCCAGCTCCCTTATTTGCATATTACACAGAGGAGCGTGCATGGCTATGTGAGTCTCCTTACTTAGTTTATAATTGCTCTCCCTAAGGAGGATTTATTCCATCTCCCTTATTTGTATATTACCCAGAGGAGCGTGCATGGCCATGTGAGTCTCCTTACTTAGTTTGTAGTTGCTCTCCCTAAAGAAGATTGATTCCATCTCCCGTTCTTGCTTATTACCCAGGGGAGCGTGCGTGGCCGTGTGAGTCTCCTTACTTAGTTTATAGTTGCTCTCCCTAAGGAGGATTTATTCCATGTTTCTTATTGGCGTATTACCCAGAGGAGTGTGCATGGCCATGAGAGTCTGCTTCCTTCGTTTGCAGTTAGTCTCCCTAAGGAGAATTTATGCCAGCTCCCTTATTTGCATATTACCCAGAGGAGCGTGCATGGCCATGTGAGTCTCCTTATTTCGTTTGCAGTTGCTCTCCCTAAGGAAAATTGATTCCATCTTCCTTATTTGCATATTACCCAGAGGAGCGTGCATGGCCATGTGAGTTTCCTTATTTCGTTTGCATTTGCTCTCCCTAAGGAGGATTTATGCCAGCTCCCTTATTTGCATATTACCCAGAGGAGCGTGCATGGCCATGTGAGTCTCCTAACTTCGTTTGCAGTTGCTCTCACTAAGGAGGATTTATGCCAGCTGCCTTATTTGCATATTACCCAGAGGAGCGTGCATGGCTATGTGAGTCTCCTTACTTAGTTTGTAGTTTCTCTCCCTAAAGAAGATTGATTCCATCTCCCGTTCTTGCATATTACCCAGGGGGGCGTGCGTGGCCATGTGAGTCTCCTTACTTCGTTTGCAGTTGCTATCCCTTAGCAAGCTTGATTCCATCTCCCTTATTTGCATGTTACCCAGAGGAGTGTGCATGGCCATTTGAGTCTCCTTACTTAGTTTATAGTTGCTCTCCCTAAGGAGGATTTATTTATTCCATCTCCCTTATTGGCACATTACCCAGAGGAGCGTGCATGGCTATGTGAGTCTCCTTACTTTGCTTGCATTTGCTCTCCCTAAGGAAGATTGATTCCATCTCCATTATTTGCATATTACCCAGAGGAGCGTGCATGGCCATGTGAGTCTCCTTACTTCGTTTGCATTTGCTCTCCCTAAGGAGGATTTATGCCAGCTCCCTTATTTGCATATTACCCAGAAGAGCGTGCATGGCCATGTAGTTGCTCTCCGTAAGGAGGATTTATGTCAGTTTCCTTATTTGCATATTACCCAGAGGAGCGTGCATGGCCATGTGAGTCTCCTTACTTCGTTTGCAGTTGCTCTCCCTAAAGAGGATTTATGACAGCTCCATTATTTGCATATTACCCAGAGGAGCGTGCATGGCCATGCAGTTGCTCTCCCTAAGGAGGATTTATGCCAGCTCCCTTATTTGCATATTACCCAGAGGAGCGTGCATGGCCATGTGAGACTCCTTACTTTGTTTGCAGTTGCTCTCCCTAAGGAAGATTGATTCCATCTCCCTTATTTGCATATTACCCAGAGGAGCGTGCATGGCCATGTAAGTCTCCTAACTTCGTTTGCAGTTGCTCTCGCTAAGGAGGATTTATGCCAGCTGCCTTATTTGCATATTACCCAGAGGAGCGTGCATGGCCATGTGCGTCTCCTTTCTTAGTCTGTAGTTGCTCTCCCTAAGGAGGATTTATTCCATCTCCTTCATTTGCATATTACCCAGAGGAGTATGCATGGGCGTTTGAGTCTCCTTACTTTATTCATAGTTGCTCTCCCTAAGGAAGATTGATTCCATCTTCCTTATTTGCATATTACCCAGAGGAGCGTGCATGGCCATGTGTGTCTCCTTACTTCGTTTGCATTTGCCCTCCCAAAGGAGGATTTATGCTAGCTCCCTTATTTGCATATTACCCACAGGAGCGTGCATAGCCATGTGAGTCTCCATACTTCGTTTGCAGTTGCTCTCACTAAGGAGGATTTATGCCAGCTCCCTTATTTGCATATTACCCAGAGAATCGTGCATGGCCATTTGGGTCTCATTATTTAGTTTATAGTTGCTCTCCCTAAGGAGGATTTATTCCATCTCCCCTATTTGCATATTACCCAGAGGAGCGTGCATGGCCAGGTGAGTCTCCTTATTTCGTTTGCAGTTGCTCTTCCTAAACAAGATTGTTTCCATTTCCCTTATTTGCATATTACCCAGAGGAGCGTGCATGGCCATTTGAGTCTCCTTACTTCGTTTGCAGTTGCTCTCCCTAAGGAGGATTTATGCCAGCTCCCTTATTTGCATATTACCCAGAGGAGCGTGCATGGCTATGTGAGTCTCCTTACTTAGTTTGTAGTTTCTCTCCATAAAGAAGATTGATTCCATCTCCCGTACTTGCATATTACCCAGAGGAGCGTGCGTGGCAATGTGAGTCTCCTTACTTCGTTTGCAGTTGCTTTCCCTTAGCCAGATTGATTCCATCTCCTTTATTTGCATATTACCCAGAGGAGTGTGCATGGCCATTTGAGTATCCTTACTTAGTTTATAGTTGCTCTCCCTAAGGAGGATTTATTCCATCTCCTTTATTTGCACATTACCTAGAGGAGCGTGCATGGCCATGTGAGTCTCCTTACTTCGTTTGCAATTGCTCTCCGTAAGGAAGATTGATTCCATCTTTCTTATTTGCATATTACCCAGAGGAGCGTGCATGGCCATGTGAGTTTCCTTACTTCGTTTGCATTTGCTCTCCCTAAGGAGGATTTATGCCAGCTCCCTTATTTGCATATTATCCAGAGGAGCGTGCATAGCCATGTAGTTGCTCTCCCTAAGGAGGATTTATGCCAGCTCCCTTATTTGCATATTACCCAGAGGAGCGTGCATGGCCATTTGAGTCTCCTTACTTAGTTTGTAGTTTCTCTCCTTAAAGAAGATTGATTCCATCTCCCATACTTGCATATTACCCAGAGGTGCGTGCATGGCCCTGTGAGTTTCCTTATTTCGTTTGCAGTTGCTCTTCCTAAACAAGATTGTTTCCATCTCCCGTATTTGCATATTACCCAGAGGAGCGTGCATGGCCATTTGAGTCTCCTTACTTAGTTTATAGTTGCTCTCCCTAAGGAGGATTTATTCCATCTCCTTTATTTGCACATTGCCTAGAGGAGCGTGCATGGCCATGTGAGTCTCCTTACTTCGTTTGCAATTGCTCTCCGTAAGGAAGATTGATTCCATCTTTCTTATTTGTATATTACCCAGAGGAGCGTGCATGGCCATGTGAGTTTCCTTACTTCGTTTGCATTTGCTCTCCCTAAGGAGGATTTATGCCAGCTCCCTTATTTGCATATTATCCAGAGGAGCGTGCATGGCCATGTAGTTGCTCTCCCTAAGGAGGATTTATGCCAGCTCCCTTATTTGCATATTACCCAGAGGAGCGTGCATGGCCATTTGAGTCTCCTTACTTAGTTTGTAGTTTCTCTCCTTAAAGAAGATTGATTCCATCTCCCATACTTGCATATTACCCAGAGGTGCGTGCATGGCCCTGTGAGTTTCCTTATTTCGTTTGCAGTTGCTCTTCCTAAACAAGATTGTTTCCATCTCCCGTATTTGCATATTACCCAGAGGAGCGTGCATGGCCATTTGAGTCTCCTTACTTAGTTTATAGTTGCTCTCCCTAAGGAGGATTTAGCCAGCTCCCTTATTTGCATATTACCCAGAGGAGCGTGCATGGCCATGTGAGTCTACTTACTCGTTTGCAGTTGCTCTCCCTTATTTGCATATTACCCAGAGGAGTGTGCATGGGCATTTGAGTCTCCTTACTTTGTTCCTAGTAGCTCTCCCTAAGGAGGATTTATGCCAGCTTCCTTATTTGCATATTACCCAGAGGAGCGTGCATGGCCATGTGAGTCTCCTTACTTCGTTTGCAGATGCTCTCACTAAGGAGGATTTATGTCAGCTCCCTTATTTGCATATTACCCAGAGCAGCATGCATGGCCATGTGCATCTTCTTTATTAGTTTATAGTTGCTCTCCCTAAGGAGGATTTATTCCATCTCTCTTATTTGCATATTACTCAGAGGAGCGTGCATGGACATTTGAGTCTCCTTACTTAGTTTATAGTTGCCCTCCCTAAGGAGGATTTATTCCATCTCTCTTATTTGCATATTACTCAGAGGAGCGTGCATGGCCATTTGAGTCTCCTTTCTTAGTTTGTAGTTGCTCTCCCGAAGGAGCATTTATGCCAGCTCCCTTATTTGCATATTACCCAGAGGAGCGTGCATGGCCATGTAAGTCTCCTTAGTTTATAATTGCTCTCCCTAAGGAGAATTTATGCCAGCTCCCTTATTTGCATATTACCCAGAGGAGCGTGCATGGCCATGTGCGTCTGCTTTCTTAGTCTATAGTTGCTCTCCCTAAGGAGCATTTATGCCAGCTCCCTTATTTGCATATTACCCAGAGGAGCGTGCATGGCCATGTGAGTCTCCATACTTCGTTTGCAGTTGCTCTCCCTAAGGAGAATTTATGCCAGCTCCCTTATTTGCATATTTCCCAGAGGAACGTGCATGGCCATGTACGTCTCCTTTCTTAGTTTGTAGTTGCTCTCCCTAAGGAGGATTTATGCCAGCTCCCTTATATGCATATTACCCAGAGGAGCGTGCATGGCTATGTGAGTCTCCTTACTTAGTTTGTAGTTGCTCTCCCTAAAGAAGATTGATTCCATCTCCTGTACTTGCATATTACCCAGAGGAGTGTGCATGGCCATGTGAGTCTCCTTACTTTGTTTGCAGTTGCTCTTCCTAAACAAGATGGATTACATCTCCCTTATTTGCATATTACTCAGTGGAGCGTGCATGGGCATTTGAGTCTCCTTACGTAGTTCATAGTTGTTCTCCCTAAGGAGGATTTATTCCATCTTCCTTAGAGGCATATAACTCAGAGGAGTGTGCATGGGCTTTTGAGTCTCCTTACTTTGTGTGCAGTTGCTCTCCCTAAGGAGGATTTATTCCATCTCCTTTACTTGCATATTACCCAGAGCAGCGTGCATGGCCATGTGCGTCTTCTTTCTTAGTTTGTAGTTGCTCTCTTAAGGAGGATTTATTCCATCTCCCTTATTTGTTTATTACCCAGAGGAGCGTGCATGGCCATCTGAGTCTCCTTACTTAGTTTGTAGTTGCTCACCCTAAGGAGAATTTGTTCCATCTTACTTATTGGCATATTACCCAGAGGAGCGTGCATGGGCATTTGAGTCTCCTTACTTCGTTTGCAGTTGCTCTCCTTAAGGAGGATTTGTTCCATCTCCCTTATTTGCATATTACCCAGAGGAGCATGCATGGCCATGTGAGTCTGCTTACTTTGTTTGCAGTTGTTCTCCCTAAGGAGAATTTATGCCAGCTCCCTTATTTGCATATTACCCAGAGGAGCTTGCAGGGCCATGTGCGTCTCCTTTCTTAGTCTGTAGTTGCTCTCCTTAAGGAGGATTTATGCCAGCTCCCTTATTTGCGTATTACCCAGAGGAGCGTGCATGGCTATGTGAGTCACCTTACTTAGTTTGTAGTTTCTCTCCCTAAAGAAGATTGATTCCATCTCCCGTACTTGCATATTACCCAGGGGAGCATGCGTGGCCATGTGAGTCTTCTTACTTTGTTTGCAGTTGCTCTCCCTAAGGAGGATTGATTCCATCTCCCTTATTTGCATATTACCCAGAGGAGCGTGCATGGGCATTTGAGTCTCCTTATTTCGTTCATAGTTGCTCACCCTATGGAGGATTTATTCCATCTCCCTTATTTGTGTATTACCCAGAGGAGCATGCATGGCCATGTGAGTCTCCTTTCTTAGTTTGTAGTTGCTCTCCTTAAGGAGGATTTATTCCATCTCCTTTATTTGCATATTACCCAGAGGAGCGTGCATGGCCAGGTGTGTCTCCTGACTTCGTTTGCAGTTGCTCTCCCTAAGGAGGATTTATGCCAGCTCCCTTATTTGCATATTACCCAGAGGAGCATGCATGGCTATGTGAGTGTCCTTACTTAGTTTGTAGTTTCTCTCACTAAGGAGGATTTATGCCAGCTCCCTTATTTGCATATTACCCAGAGGAGCGTGCATGGCCAGGTGTGTCTCCTGACTTCGTTTGCAGTTGCTCTCCCTAAGGAGGATTTATGCCAGCTCCCTTATTTGCATATTACCCAGAGGAGCATGCATGGCTATGTGAGTGTCCTTACTTAGTTTGTAGTTTCTCTCACTAAGGAGGATTTATGCCAGCTCCCTTATTTGCATATTACCCAGAGGAGCGTGCATGGCCATGTGCGTCTCCTTTCTTAGTCTGTAGTTGCTCTCCCTAAGGAGGATTTATTCCATCTCCCTTATTTGCATATTACGCAGAGGAGCGTGCATGGCCATGTGAGTCTCCTTACTTCGTTTGCAGTTGCTCTCCCTAAACAAGATTGATTCCATCTCCCTTATTTGTATATTACCCAGAGGAGCATGCATGGGCATTTGAGTCTCCTAACTTCGTTTGCAGTTGCTCTCCTTAAGGAGGATTTATTCCATCTCCCTTATTTGCATATTACCCAGAGGAGCGTGCATGGCCATGTGCGTCTCCTTTCTTAGTTTTTAGTTTCTCTCACTAAGGAGGATTTATGTCAGCTCCCTTATTTGCATATTACCCAGAGGAGCGTGCATGGCCATGTGAGTCTCCTTACTTCGTTTGCAATTGCTCTCCCTTATTTGCATATTACCCAGAGGAGCGTGCATGGGCATTTTGAATCTCCTCACTTAGTTCATAGTTGCTCAACCTAAGGAGGATTTGTTCCATCTTATTTATTGGCATATTACCCAGAAGAGCGTACATGGCCATTTGAGTCTGCTTACTTAGTTTATAGTTGCTCTCCCTAAGGAGAATTTATTCCATCTCCTTTATTTGCACATTACCCAGAGGAGCGTGCATGGCCATGTGAGTCTCCTTACTTCATTTGCAGTTGCTCTCCCTAAGGAAGATTGATTCCATCTCCCTTATTTGCATATTACCCAGAGGAGCGTGCATGGCCAGGTGAGTCTCCTTACTTCGTTTGCATTTGCTATCCCTAAGGAGGATTTATGCCAGCTCCCTTATTTGCATATTACCCAGAGGAGCGTGCATGGCCATGTAGTTGCTCTCCCTAATGAGGATTTATGCCAGCTCCCTTATTTGCATATTACCCAGAGGAGCGTGCATGGCCATGTGAGTCTCCTTACTTCGTTTGCAGTTGCTCTCCCTAAGGAGGATTTATGCCAGCTCCCTTATTTGCATATTACCCAGAGGAGCGTGCATAGCCATGTGCGGCTCCTCTCTTAGTTTGTAGTTGCTCTCCCTAAGGAGGATTTATTCCATCTCTCTTATTTGCATATTACCCAGAGGAGTGTGCATGGCCATGTGAGTCTCCTTACTTTGTTTGCAGTTGCTCTCCATAAGGAAGATTGATTCCTTCTCCCTTCTTTGCATATTACCCCGAGGAGCGTGCATGGCCATTTGAGTCTTCTTACTTTTTTTTTTTTTTATAGTTGCTCTCCCTAAGGAGGATTTATTCCATCTCCCTTATTTGCATATTACCCAGAGGAGCGTGCATGGCCATGCGAGTCTCCCTTCTACGTTTGCAGTTGCTCTCCCTAAGGAAAATTTATGCCAGCTCCCTTATTTGCATATTACCCAGAGGTGCGTGCATGGCCATGTGCGTCTCCTTTCTTAGTCTGTAGTTGCTCTCCCTAAGGAGAATTTATGCCAGCTCCCTTATTTGCATATTACCCAGAGGAGCGTGCATGGCCATGTGAGTCTCCTTACTTCGTTTGCATTTGCTCTCCCTAAGGATGATTTATGCCAGCTCCCTAATTTCCAAATTACCCAGAGGAGCGTGCATGGCCATGTGCGAATCCTTTCTTAGGTTTTAGTTTCTCTTCCTAAGGAGCATTTATGCCAGCTTCCTTATTTGCATATTACCCAGAGGAGCGTGCATGGCCATGTGAGTCTCCTTACTTCGTTTGCAGCTGCTCTCCCTAAGGAGGATTTATGCCAGCTCACTTATTTGCATATTACCCAGAGGAGAGTGCAGTGCCACATAAGTCTCCTTACTTAGTTTGTAGTTGCTCTCCCTAAGGAGAATTTATGCCAGCTCCCTTATTTGCATATTTCCCAGAGGAGCGTGCATGGCTATGTGAGTCTCCTTACTTAGTTTGTAGTTTCTCTCCCTAAAGAAGATTGATTCCATCTCCTGTACTTGCATATTACCCACAGGAGCGTGCATGGGCATTTGAGTCTCCTTACTTAGTTCATAGTTGTTTTCCCTAAGGAGGATTTATTCTATCTTCCTTATAGGCATATAACCCAGAGGCGTGTGCATGGGCTTTTGAGTCTCCTTAATTCGTGTACAGTTGCTCTCCCTTACTTGCATATTACCCAGAGCAGCGTGCATGGCCATGTGCGTCTTCTTTCTTAGTTTGTAGTTGCTCTCCCTAAGGAGCATTTATGCCAGCTCCTTTATTTGCATATTACCCTGAGGAGCGTGCATGGCCATGTGAGTCTGCTTACTTCGTTTGCAGTTGTTCTCCCTAAAGAGAATTTATGCCAGCTCCCTTATTTGCATATTACCCAGAGGAGCGTGCATGGCCATGTGCGTCTCCTTGCTTAATTTGTAGTTTCTCTCCCTAAGGAGAATTTATTCCATCTCCCTTATTTGCATATTACCCAGAGGAGCGTGCATGGCCATTTGAGTCACCTAACTTAGTTTATAGTTGCTCTTGTGGGAGATATCCTATATGTTCACCATTTTGTATGTATTTTCTGTTATCAACTGTGAATATACTGTATTTTGTCTATAATGGTCTGAACTTCTAGAGGAAGGGAACATCACCTCCCCCCACCTCCACAAGAATTGGAGGAGCTCAAGAACTGGTAAAACCAGTTCTAACTGGCCAAACCTTTTTAGGAGTGCTTTGTCTTGGACAGCAGAGAGGAGAAACCCAGGATGTTCTTCTCATGAAGCTAAATTCAAGAATGAACTGAGCGTGCTCACTGAAGTTCCTCCCAGATGGATGACATCACAAGCTACCTCACAAATACCTCCCTCTGAGGACAACCAATCAGCACGCTAAATAATGTAACTGTATACTTCCTGTGTTGAAACTTATTTAAGTTTCAACGCGCGCAGAATAAAGACAGACTCTTTGGGGAACACATGATGTAGTCCGTGTGGTCTTTGAAGGCTATCCAGGCCTGTACACATATTTAATTTGGAACACATGGTATATCTATAATAGCGAATTTTGCGCTAACAAATTTGGAGGCACCGCTGGGATAATGAAGATACAGAGATATGAAGATATTTCATCATTATCCGGACACAAGGGGACTTCGAAGCAGAGACGGACAGATAATGAGCTCAAACAAGGTAATAAGCTATTCTTATACCTATACCATCTCTCCCTCTCTGCTATGATCCGCCCCAGGCCGGGTGAGTTGAAATATGATAAGTCTGTATCTAAAGAACTATGAAATAGATATACTGTGTTGTTTTTATGTTGTCTGTGAAGAAAATGTCCTGAGTGAAAGAAGGTGTGAGCTATGGGGGTTTATATATTCTCTGTAGAAGTGAATGGTGTGAGCAGACTGTGCAGGTTAATAAGGAACAAAGAATGTAGAATAACTTGTTAAAAGAAAGTAAAAAGGAAAGTTGATATAAGCAATTTTAGCTGAAGGTTATAGTAGTGATTCTGGTTAAAAACAGTAGTGTCCATGTGGTCAGAGAGTGTCCATTGTGCAACATGTGGCTGAAGAGGTCTCCCTTTGTTATGTGGGGGGAGGGGTGCACATGGAGTGCTTGCATTTGCCTTGTTGGCATACATCAACTCAAAGGATTTTGGCTTGGAGTAATTGATACCAGACAGCAGAGAGGCCTGTCTGATGATAGATGTGGGCGCGCCAGAGAAGTCTCCTCC
Source organism: Eleutherodactylus coqui (assembly GCF_035609145.1). Classification (NCBI taxonomy): domain Eukaryota; kingdom Metazoa; phylum Chordata; class Amphibia; order Anura; family Eleutherodactylidae; genus Eleutherodactylus; species Eleutherodactylus coqui. The sequence goes on from NC_089842.1 coordinate 192,315,070, forward strand.
GATTATGGCAGGCTAAGCAGGCTGTTGAGGTTCCACAATGTGGTGCCAAAAATACAGATCTGCGCCATGAGGTGCGGGAGTAGAGAATCTCAATTAATTAAGGATTTTTCCAATTATGACAAGATGGGCAGGGGTGAAATTGTAAGTGCTTATTAATAAGATAAGCCAGACCTGTGTCGTGAGTTGTGGGAAAAATCGAAGTAGGACTCGCAAGCAAATTCAGTGAGATGATGTTTGTAAACATAAATGGACACATAAAAATGGGAAAGGAAAAAGTAAGTCAATGAGTTAAGGAAAGGTAGAAGGTTTAACAATGAACGGTGAAAATAGTTGCTATCTGGAGTGGTGAATATAAGTATGTGGGTGGAAATGGGCATAAGTTGTATTGTGTTTGTCATTGGATAGCCTATTCTGAACAAAATATGTAAAAACCACGGTACATAAGAGTTTTTCTTATATATATATACTTTGTTCAATATGGGAAGTTCTATGTACAGTAAATACAATCCCAGTTTCTACTTCACATGAGATACTTATCAGTCTGTGTATGAGTGAATTAAAACCCCAGTGAGTGTGAATTTGTGTGTATAAATGAAGGGCCCGTATGAGAGTTAGATTGTGTTATATGGTATATACTGTTCGGTGGCTAGAAATGAAATGAGGCAAGAAAGACCAAACGCTGAGCCAGACCACAGGGGGTGGAGCTAGGTGATGTAAGGAGATGGGAGGGAAGAACAATAGGAAGAGGTCTTGCTCGACCCTCAACACAGATCAGCCTAGGAGAGAAGTGTGTCTCCATTTAAGTGGATGTTGGTATATATATATGTATATTGTGGTAATGTATAGAGGGAAGGTCACTCTTAGACTCCATGTTAAGTCTTTCACTTGAACAAATGTAGGTGGCCAAAGGAGGGGCATCTAATTTATTCCTGAGGGTAGTTGTGTGAGATAATAGTCCAAGATTGCCACAGTGTGTGTATATATATATATATATATATATATATATATATATATATATATATATATATATATGTTCTTGGAGTATGTGGAGAATTTAAAAATATTGAGTTGTATTTATTTTGCATATCATTGAATTAAGATACGAAAATGAGATAGTTGTGTACTTGAGACACCTGATAAGTACTTTAGTCAAATTAATAACAAAAGTTCTATTTTAGAGAGTATCTCATTTTCCATTAACAACAGTATTTTACGTGAAGAGTCTTACATTTGAAAAAAAGAAAAAGTAGTAAATTTTTAATGACAGAATTTGAGTATATTCCGAATGGTATCAGGGATACTAGTCCCTTAGTAAACCAGTAGTTAACCATCATTGGTGCAGTTGTCATGGTTGCAGATTGTAATAACAATATTTCCTATCCTGTTTGCAGTACGTTTTCGTACAGGTACCAGAGATGGTGTGGGGCCCCGTAACGTCATGCTCCCTCAAGGGGTCATAAAATACTGTATAGAGTGCAAACTAAACATCTTTCAGCTTCCAGACTATATATGAGACTGCCCTGCTAGCACCCTCACATATCGCAATCAAGAGGGGTATAGTTCCAAATGATGTTTCATGTCTTTTACTGAATTGGAAGGTTGAGAGGAGGGGCAGCAGGTGCAGACCATGACATTAAATAGCAAGCACATGGTTGTATGATTGTAGAAACACAAATGAAAAGAGAAACTAGGTGTCCTAACAATAATGTTGTAACTGCCATGATTAATGTAAATCTTGAGTTTTACCCATAGATGGTTCCAAATATCGGTGAAATGGACAAGTAAAACAGGCTATGCAGTGGTAACCGACAGAAAGAGGTAATTGTACAAAAACCACTCTTTCCCTCCTGAGACACTCAGTTACTCAGGAAATAAAGGTGATGGCGCTCACTGAAATATGTAAGCTGGCTGCAGGTAAGACTGTTTGTGTCTGCACCGACTTAAGGTACACATTGGGAATCGTACACGATTTCACATCTATGTGGCACAGTGGAAGTTTCATGGGGTCCTTGAGTAAGCCAATCCAGAATGCAGAAGAAGTGTTTTTGTTCTACAAGTTTTTAGCTCTTTCCGCACAGGTGACTTATCATCAGAGTCCAGGCTTATGCCACAGAGACAACCACTGAGGCCGGAAGGAACCAGAGAGTAGGCACCGCAGCAGCCTGACTTCCATACAATGAGGTAACGGCTGGTAACCTGCTTGCACCTGAAACAGGTGTAGATATTTCTCTGTTGCTTGAATTACAGTAACAGGCCTCAAAAGAAGAAAAAGGAGGAGTGGAAAAGCGAGCAGAATGCTACTGGGGTCTGGCAGAAAGGTAAATGCCTGTGCCTCCCCTGCACGCTGTACTCCATGATGTCACACCTGATCCCTGAGCTAACCCATTCATCCAAGGAGGTAATGTGTGATATGGTATCTTCTGCTTGGCTTACCCCAGGGTTCAACACTGCTGCAATAGGGTTTGTACAGGGATGCATAATATGCGCCCGTTACAATCCAGGCCAATTGGTCAAGGTACCTTCTCGGTGCGAGCCAGACTATCTGTATCAGTGACTGCAGAATGGTAGCATACAGCTACCACAGGTAGGTGTTTGGAGTTGTTGGTTTGCATAGACCTCTTTTCATGTTATTTGGAGGCGTGGCTTGAGAAATAAAAAAATAAATAAATAAAAAATAATTTTTAACACGCCAAAAATATGACCTAAGAATATGTTTTATGAAAGTAATTTTGAATATTTAGGTACACCAGAAGTAATAATAAATAATAAAGGTAAACATTTTATTAGTCATCTACTTGGTTAGAACCACGCCTAAATATAAGACTAAGTTGAGGCCCTATGAAGGTTTTGTTTGGTAATGCTGCTGTAATAGGCCTATGCCTATTCCAGGCCAAAAAGGAGGGCCTTACCTCCCATGTGAGTGCCTAACATCAGGAGTTATATCATCTGTCACTCATAAATGTGTATTCTCCGTGTTTCCAGATCAAAATGCAAAGAATCCTTTCAAGTGCTGTTAACCACTACGGTCTCAGTGAAACTTCAAGAAAAACTAATTTGGGTTCATGTCAGACATTGAATAAAGATAATCAAGGAAGGAGACAAATGTGGCCCATAATCCTTTGTTATATGTAGGACCCCTGCGGTCATTGGGCTGTCATTTCTCTTCTTCCTCATAAGGGATGTGGTAAATACATAACTACTGATGAAGAGGATTATGACAAATCTAGGAATGTTGCGTTATAAAATTTGCTTAACTTGGTTCGCAGTGTTTGATAACGTGAAAAATAAGTAACTGTGCTGATGATGATATTGATAAATCTAAGATTATTGTATTGTAAACTTGATTGATTTGCAATGTTTGATATTATATTGTTTGTTTACATAGTAAGAATTCTTGAGTTATATGTCTACTGTATGTAGAAGGTATTTGTGCCGTAATGTAGGAAGATTAGGAATATTAAAAATATTCATTTGCTACAGCAGAAAACTTATCAGGTCCCTCTGGGCAGAGTTTGCTTTATTGATAAATTTGACCTACAGATTTTTGTTTCATCTATTTTTATGAAGGGGTGAAGAAAAGCACACAAGACCCCAGATTGTGATTTTGTTTTGTTTGATTTGCCATGGACTGATTTATTCTGGATCAAGTTTATTTGGGACTGAGTAAGCGTATGAACTGAGTTATTTCCACCAGGACATCGGGACTTTCTAAGTGTGATTTGAAATTTCATCTTCTCTAAGTGAATGCTGCACCTATCCACACGCTATGACTATTCAACTGAGCCTGAAGAACTGACACGTGTGCCCGACTGCTGTTAAATTGCCACTGGGGTGATCCTCATACTCTGCATAATAACCGCCAGCAGATGACGTCAAAGGAGGGCAAAGCATCACAGCTCCTCCCTGAAGACCTTGGGCAACAAAGCGGTGTAGAGAGGGCATCTGCAAAATTCTAAGAAAGGGGCTCTATAGTCAGCTGTGGATACTTCTGGATATGGAGAATGGAGAAGATTGTTTGATACCAATGTAATGGGCAGGACAGATTCCTACTTAGGGTCTGTTCTTTGGCTAACCAGGGAAAGCAGTGAGGGCACAATAATCCCCCTGCTTCCCTGCATCGGAGATCCTATAGGTTTAGGGTCTAAAGAAGATCAAGAGAAGAAGAAACTATTTTACAGGAAGAGACATTTGTATTCAACGTCTAACGGTTTTTGAATTTTTTGTTTTTCGTTATTTTCTCGAGCCCAGATTTGACAAGATTGGTTTTATGTTGATAGCAAATGGATATATATATAGGGAACAGGTATTTGGTTGTTTATGTAATATATTTCAGAAGTTGATTAATAGAACTTGAAGATCAAACCATGATATGTCAAAGTACATATTCCAACCCTAAATTGTATGCTAATTTTATGTATCTTGATGAAATAGTTGTATGATGGCTACAAATAGCCAAAGGGTGGATTGTGGTGCAAATATAATTGGCTATTTGTAGCCCTCCATTTTGTCTTTCATCCTCCATTTTGTATCTTACATACGAATAGCTATGAACATTCATGTGGCCTTCAAACCTGTTTGGTGTAGGAAGCTTTGATGTAACTGTGAAATGTGACAGAACAATGCTAACTGCATTAACTACAGTTTCATTTGTATAGGTTTGTTTGAGCTCTGTCCATATACATTGTATGGCCAGGAATCTGTTGTCTTGTTAATCCTGTGATACCATCATCATTGTCTAGGAAATTGAGTTGCTAATTCTGAACCTTTGATCAATGAAACTGGCTCCTTCAGATGGTGGGGGGTCTCAGACTGATAACATCTTGGTTTACAAAGCTTGGGTATGACTAAGCAAGTTTTAGTGTATAAAATAGGACAAAAAAATGTCAACAGATGCAATAAGGTAGCAGTAAGTGTACCAATCTTTCAGCCATATTGTGTAATCAGACCAATGTTAACATGTAACAAACAATATAACCTGAGATCACACTTGGAAAGCCAGTCACATTCAACATGTTGTATGTCATTTAAACTATGAACAAGGTGGCTTATGCAGAAAACGTGAAATAAAGATAAATCTTTCAGGAGCCATCTACCTAGAATACCGTTGGGAAACTGTAACGTGTTGTGAGGTATTTTCCTTATCCTGGATATCACCCAGCAGTAGGCAGGGATAAGGAAGGTGACAGCTAGGGTCCCCTGTAGGTGGTAGGAAAAGGCCCGAGAACACAAATAGGAAGAAAAAAAAAAAACATCCAGGAGAATGAAAATACGCACAACAAAGGAGGGAATTGTGGGAGATATCATATATGTTCACCATTTTGTATGTATTTTCTGTTATCAACTGTGAATATACTGTATTTTGTCTATAATGGTCTGAACTTCTAGAGGAAGGGAACATCACCTCCCCCCACCTCCACAAGAATTGGAGGAGCTCAAGAACTGGTAAAACCAGTTCTAACTAGCCAAACCTTTTTAGGAGTGCTTTGTCTTGGACAGCAGAGAGGAGAAACACAGGATGTTCTTCTCATGAAGCTAAATTCAAGAATGAACTGAGCGTGCTCACTGAAGTTCCTCCCAGATGGATGACATCACAAGCTACCTCACAAATACCTCCCTCTGAGGACAACCAATCAGCACGCTAAATAATGTAACTGTATACTTCCTGTGTTGAAACTTATTTAAGTTTCAACGCGCGCAGAATAAAGACAGACTCTTTGGGGAACGCATGATGTAGTCCGTGTGGTCTTTGAAGGCTCTCCAGGCCTGTACACACATTATTTAATTTGGAACACATGGTATATCTATAATAGCGAATTTTGCGCTAACACTCTCCCTAAGGAGGATTTATGCCAGCTCCCTTATTTGCATATTACCCAGAGGAGCGTGCATGGCCATGTGCGTCTCCTTTCTTAGTCTGTAGTTGCTCTCCCTAAGGAGGATTCATTCCATCTCCCTTATTTGCATATTACCCAGAGGAGCGTGCATGGCCATTTGAGTCTCCTTACTTATTTTATAGTTGCTCTCCCTAAGGAGGATTTATTCCATCTCCTTTATTTGCATATTACCCAGAGGAGTGTGCATGGCCATTTGAGTCTCCTTACTTAAGTTATAGTTGCTCTCCCTAAGGAGGATTTATTCCATCTCCTTTATTTGCACATTACCCAGAGGAGCGTGCATGGCCATGTGAGTCTCTTTACTTCGTTTGCAGTTGCTCTCCCTAAGTAGAATTTATGCCAGCTCCGTTATTTGCATATTACCCAGAGAAGCGTGCATGGCCATGTGAGTCTCCTTACTTCGTTTGCAGTTGCTCTCCCTAAGGAAGATTGATTCCATCTTCCTTATTTGCATATTACCCAGAGGAGCGTGCATGGCCATGTGAGTTTCCTTATTTCGTTTGCATTTGCTCTCCCTAAGGAGGATTTATGCGAGCTCCCTTAATAGCATATTATCCAGAGGAGCGTGCATGGCCATGTAGTTGCTCTCCCTAAGGAGAATTTATGCCAGCTCCCTTATTTACATATTACCCAGAGCAGCTTGCATGGCCATTTGAGTATCCTTACTTAGTTTATAGTTGCTCTCCCTAAAGAGGATTTATTCCATCTCCCGTACTTGCATATTACCCAGGGGAGCGTGCGTGGCCATGTGAGTCTCCTTACTCTGTTTGCAGTTGCTCTCCCATAGCAAGATTGATTCCATCTCCCTTATTTGCATATTACCCAGAGGAGTGTGCATGGCCATGTACGTCTCCTTACTTCGTTTGCAGTTGCTCTCCCTAAGTAGAATTTATGCCAGCTCCCTTATTTGCATATTACCCAGAGAAGCGTGCATGGCCATGTGAGTCTCCTTACTTAGTTTATAGTTGCTCTCCCTAAGGAGGATTTATTTCATCTCCCTTATTTGCATATTACCCAGAGGAGCGTGCATGGCCATGTGAGTCTCCTTACTTCGTTTGCAGCTGCTCTCCCTAAGGAGGATTTATGCCAGCTCCCTTATTTGCATATTACTCAGAGGAGCATGCATGGCCATGTGAGTCTCCTTACTTTGTTTGCAGTTGCTCTCCCATAGCAAGATTGATTCCATCTCCCTTATTTGCATATTACCCAGAGGAGTGTGCATGGCCATGTACGTCTCCTTACTTCGTTTGCAGTTGCTCTCCCTAAGTAGAATTTATGCCAGCTCCCATATTTGCATATTACCCAGAGAAGCGTGCATGGCCATGTGAGTCTCCTTACTTAGTTTATAGTTGCTCTCCCTAAGGAGGATTTATTTCATCTCCCTTATTTGCATATTACCCAGAGGAGCGTGCATGGCCATGTGAGTCTCCTTACTTCGTTTGCAGCTGCTCTCCCTAAGGAGGATTTATGCCAGCTCCCTTATTTGCATATTACCCAGAGGAGCGTGCATGGCCATGTGAGTCTCCTTACTTCGTTTGCAGTTGCTCTCCCTAAGGAAGGGTGATTCCATCTCCCTTATTTGCATATTACCCAGAGGAGCGTGCATGGCCATGTGAGTCTCCTTACTTCGTTTGCAGTTGCTCTCACTAAGGAGGATTTATGCCAGTTCCCTTATTTGCATATTACCCAGAGGAGCGTGCATGGCCATGTGAGTCTCCTTACTTCGTTTGCAGTTGCTCTCACTAAGGAGGATTTATGCCAGGTCCCTTATTTGCATATTACCCAGAGGAGCATGCATGGCCATGTGCGTCTCCTTTCTTAGTTTGTAGTTGCTCTCCCTAAAGAGGATTTATTCCATTTCTCTTATTTGCATATTACTCAGAGGAGCGTGCATGGCCATTTGAGTCTCCTTACTTAGTTTATAGTTGCTCTCCCTAAGGAGGATTTATTTCATCTCCCTTATTTGTATATTACGCAGAGGAGCGTGCATGGCCATGTGAGTCTCCTTACTTAGTTTGTAGTTGTTCTCCCTAAGGAGAATTTATGCCAGCTCTCTTATTTGCATATTACCCAGAGGAGTGTGCATGGCCATGTGAGTCTCCTTACTTCGTTTGCAGTTGCTCTCCCTAAGGAGGATTTATGCCAGCTCCCTTATTTGCATATTACCCAGAGGAGCGTGCATGGCTATGTGAGTCTCCTTACTTAGTTTGCAGTTGCTCTCCCTAAGGAAGATTGATTCCATCTCCCTTATTTGCATATTACCCAGAGGAGCGTGCATGGCCATGTGAGTCTCCTAACTTCGTTTGCAGTTGCTCTCACTAAGGAGGATTTATGCCAGCTGCCTTATTTGCATATTACCCAGAGGAGCGTGCATGGCTATGTGAGTCTCCTTACTTAGTTTGTAGTTGCTCTCCCTAAGGAGGATTTATGCCAGCTCCCTTATTTGCATATTACCCAGAGGAGCGTGCATGGCCATGTAAGTCTCCTTAGTTTATAATTGCTCTCCCTAAGGAAAATTTATGCAAGCTCCCTTATTTGCATATTACCCAGAGGAGCGTGCATGGCCATGTGCGTCTGCTTTCTTAGTCTATAGTTGCTCTCCCTAAGGAGCATTTATGCCAGCTCCCTTATCTGCATATTACCCAGAGGAGCGTGCATGGCCATGTGCGTCTCCTTTCTTAGTCTGTAGTTGCTCTCCCTAAGGAGGATTCATTCCATCCCCTTATTTGCATATTACCCAGAGGAGCGTGCATGGCCATTTGAGTCTCCTTACTTATTTTATAGTTGCTCTCCCAAAGGAGGATTTATTCCATCTCCTTTATTTGCATATTACCCAGAGGAGTGTGCATGGCCATTTGAGTCTCCTTACTTAGGTTATAGTTGCCCTCCCTAAGGAGGATTTATTCCATCTCCTTTATTTGCACATTACCCAGAGGAGCGTGCATGGCCATGTGAGGCTCTTTACTTCGTTTGCAGTTGCTCTCCCTAAGTAGAATTTATGCCAGCTCCGTTATTTGCATATTACCCAGAGAAGCGTGCATGGCCATGTGAGTCTCCTTACTTCGTTTGCAGTTGCTCTCCCTAAGGAAGATTGATTCCATCTTCCTTATTTGCATATTACCCAGAGGAGCGTGCATGGCCATGTGAGTTTCCTTATTTCGTTTGCATTTGCTCTCCCTAAGGAGGATTTATGCCTGCTCCCTTATTTGCATATTATCGAGAGGAGCGTGCATGGCCATGTAGTTGCTCTCCCTAAGGAGGATTTATGCCAGCTCCCTTATTTACATATTACCCAGAGGAGCTTGCATGGCCATTTGAGTCTCCTTACTTAGTTTATACTTGCTCTCCCTAAGGAGGATTTATTCCATCTCCCGTACTTGCATATTACCCAGGGGAGCGTGCGTGGCCATGTGAGTCTCCTTACTTCGTTTGCAGTTGCTCTCCCTAAGTATAATTTATGCCAGCTCCCTTATTTGCATATTACCCAGAGAAGCGTGCATGGCCATGTGAGTCTCCTTACTTAGTTTATAGTTCCTCTCCCTAAGGAGGATTTATTTCATCTCCCTTATTTGCATATTACCCAGAGGAGCGTGCATGGCCACGTGAGTCTCCTTACTTCGTTTGCAGCTGCTCTCCCTAAGGAGGATTTATGCCAGCTCCCTTATTTGCATATTACCCAGAGGAGCGTGCATGGCCATGTGAGTCTCCTTACTTCGTTTGCAGTTGCTCTCCCTAAGGAAGATTGATTCCAGCTCCCTTATTTGCATATTATCCAAAGGAGCGTGCATGGCCATGTAGTTGCTTTCCCTAAGGAGGATTTATGCCAGCTCCCTTATTTACATATTACCCAGAGGAGCTTGCATGGCCATTTGAGTCTCCTTACTTAGTTTATAGTTGCTCTCCCTAAGGAGGATTTATTCCATCTCCCTTATTTGCATATTACCCAGAGGAGCGTGCATGGCCATGTGAGTCTCCTGACTTCGTTTGCAGCTGCTCTCCCTAAGGAGGATTTATGGCAGCTCCCTTATTTGCATATTACACAGAGGATCGTGCATGGCCATGTGAGTCTCCTTACTTAGTTTGTAGTTTATCTCATTAAGGAAATTGATTCCATCTCCCATACTTGCATATTACCCAGAGGTGCGTGCATGGCCATATGAGTCTCCTTACTTCGTTTGCAGTTGCTCTTCCTAAACAAGATTGTTTCCATCTCCCTTATTTGCATATTACCCAGGGGAGTGTGCATGGCCATTTGAGTCTCCTTATTTTATAGTTGCTCTCCCTCAGGAGGATTTATTCCATCTCCTTTATTTGCATATTACCCAGAGGAGTATGCATGGGCGTTTGAGTCTCCTTACTTTATTCATAGTTGCTCTCCCTAAGGAGGATTTATGCCAGTTCCCTTATTTGCATATTACCCAGAGCAGCGTGCATGGCCATGTGAGTCTCCTTACTTCGTTTGCAGTTGCTCTCACTAAGGAGGATTTATGCCAGGTCCCTTATTTGCATATTACCCAGAGGAGCGTGCATGGCCATGTGCGTCTCCTTTCTTAGTTTGTAGTTGCTCTCCCTAAAGAGGATTTATTCCATCTCTCTTATTTGCATATTACTCAGAGGAGCGTGCATGGCCATTTGAGTCTCCTTACTTAGTTTATAGTTGCTCTCCCTAAGGAGGATTTATTTCATCTCCCTTATTTGTATATTACGCAGAGGAGCGTGCATGGCCATGTGAGTCTCCTTACTTAGTTTGTAGTTGCTCTCCCTAAGGAGGATTTATGCCAGCTCCCTTATTTGTATATTACCCAGAGGAGTGTGCATGGCCATGTACGTCTCCTTTCTTAGTTTGTAGTTGCTCTCCCTAAGGAGGATTTATGCCAGCTCCCTTATTTGCACATTACCCAGAGGAGCGTGCATGGCCATGTGAGTCTCCTTACTTCGTTTGCAGTTGCTCTCCATAAGGAGGATTTATGCCAGCTCCCTTATTTGCATATTACCCAGAGGAGCGTGCATGGCTATGTGAGTCTCCTTACTTTGTTTGCAGTTGCTCTCCCTAAGGAGGATTTATGCCAGCTCCCTTATTTGCATATTACCCAGAGGAGCGTGCATGGCCATGTGAGTCTCCTTACTTAGTTTGTAGTTGCTCTCCCTAAGGAGGATTTATGCCAGCTCCCTTATTTACACATTACCCAGAGGAGCGTGCATGGCCATGTGAGTCTCCTTACTTTGTTTGCAGTTGCTCTCCCTAAGGACGATTGATTCCATCTCCCTTATTTGCATATTACCCAGAGGAGCGTGCATGGCCATGTGAGTCTCCTAACTTCGTTTGCAGTTGCTCTCACTAAGGAGGATTTATGCCAGCTGCCTTATTTGCATATTACCCAGAGGAGCGTACATGGCTATGTGAGTCTCCTTACTTAGTTTGTAGTTGCTCTCCCTAAGGAGGATTTATGCCAGCTCTCTTATTTGCATATTACCCAGAGGAGCGTGCATGGCTATGTGAGTCTCCTTACTTAGTTTGTAGTTTCTCTCCATAAAGAAGATTGATTCCATCTCCCTTATTTGCATATTACCCAGAGGAGCGTGCATGGCCATGTGAGTCTCCTTACTTTGTTTGCAGTTGCTCTCCCTAAGGAAGATTGATTCCATCTCCCTTATTTGCATATTACCCAGAGGAGCGTGCATGGCCATGTGAGTCTCCTAACTTCGTTTGCAGTTGCTCTCACTAAGGAGGATTTATGCCAGCTGCCTTATTTGCATATTACCCAAAGGAGCGTGCATGGCTATGTGAGTATCCTTACTTAGTTTGTAGTCACTCTCCCTAAGGAGGATTTATGCCAGCTCCCTTATTTGCATATTCCCCTGAGGAGCGTGCATGGCCATGTAAGTCTCCTTAGTTTATAATTGCTCTCGCTAAGGAGAATTTATGCCAGCTCCCATATTTGCATATTACCCAGAGGAGCGTGCATGGCCATGTGCGTCTCCTTTCTTAGTCTGTAGTTGCTCTCCCTAAGGAGGATTCATTCCATCCCCTTATTTGCATATTACCCAGAGGAGCGTGCATGGCCATTTGAGTCTCCTTACTTATTTTATAGTTGCTCTCCCAAAGGAGGATTTATTCCATCTCCTTTATTTGCATATTACCCAGAGGAGTGTGCATGGCCATTTGAGTCTCCTTACTTAGGTTATAGTTGCCCTCCCTAAGGAGGATTTATTCCATCTCCTTTATTTGCACATTACCCAGAGGAGCGTGCATGGCCATGTGAGGCTCTTTACTTCGTTTGCAGTTGCTCTCCCTAAGTAGAATTTATGCCAGCTCCGTTATTTGCATATTACCCAGAGAAGCGTGCATGGCCATGTGAGTCTCCTTACTTCGTTTGCAGTTGCTCTCCCTAAGGAAGATTGATTCCATCTTCCTTATTTGCATATTACCCAGAGGAGCGTGCATGGCCATGTGAGTTTCCTTATTTCGTTTGCATTTGCTCTCCCTAAGGAGGATTTATGCCTGCTCCCTTATTTGCATATTATCGAGAGGAGCGTGCATGGCCATGTAGTTGCTCTCCCTAAGGAGGATTTATGCCAGCTCCCTTATTTACATATTACCCAGAGGAGCTTGCATGGCCATTTGAGTCTCCTTACTTAGTTTATACTTGCTCTCCCTAAGGAGGATTTATTCCATCTCCCGTACTTGCATATTACCCAGGGGAGCGTGCGTGGCCATGTGAGTCTCCTTACTTCGTTTGCAGTTGCTCTCCCTAAGTATAATTTATGCCAGCTCCCTTATTTGCATATTACCCAGAGAAGCGTGCATGGCCATGTGAGTCTCCTTACTTAGTTTATAGTTCCTCTCCCTAAGGAGGATTTATTTCATCTCCCTTATTTGCATATTACCCAGAGGAGCGTGCATGGCCACGTGAGTCTCCTTACTTCGTTTGCAGCTGCTCTCCCTAAGGAGGATTTATGCCAGCTCCCTTATTTGCATATTACCCAGAGGAGCGTGCATGGCCATGTGAGTCTCCTTACTTCGTTTGCAGTTGCTCTCCCTAAGGAAGATTGATTCCAGCTCCCTTATTTGCATATTATCCAAAGGAGCGTGCATGGCCATGTAGTTGCTTTCCCTAAGGAGGATTTATGCCAGCTCCCTTATTTACATATTACCCAGAGGAGCTTGCATGGCCATTTGAGTCTCCTTACTTAGTTTATAGTTGCTCTCCCTAAGGAGGATTTATTCCATCTCCCTTATTTGCATATTACCCAGAGGAGCGTGCATGGCCATGTGAGTCTCCTGACTTCGTTTGCAGCTGCTCTCCCTAAGGAGGATTTATGGCAGCTCCCTTATTTGCATATTACACAGAGGATCGTGCATGGCCATGTGAGTCTCCTTACTTAGTTTGTAGTTTATCTCATTAAGGAAATTGATTCCATCTCCCATACTTGCATATTACCCAGAGGTGCGTGCATGGCCATATGAGTCTCCTTACTTCGTTTGCAGTTGCTCTTCCTAAACAAGATTGTTTCCATCTCCCTTATTTGCATATTACCCAGGGGAGTGTGCATGGCCATTTGAGTCTCCTTATTTTATAGTTGCTCTCCCTCAGGAGGATTTATTCCATCTCCTTTATTTGCATATTACCCAGAGGAGTATGCATGGGCGTTTGAGTCTCCTTACTTTATTCATAGTTGCTCTCCCTAAGGAGGATTTATGCCAGTTCCCTTATTTGCATATTACCCAGAGCAGCGTGCATGGCCATGTGAGTCTCCTTACTTCGTTTGCAGTTGCTCTCACTAAGGAGGATTTATGCCAGGTCCCTTATTTGCATATTACCCAGAGGAGCGTGCATGGCCATGTGCGTCTCCTTTCTTAGTTTGTAGTTGCTCTCCCTAAAGAGGATTTATTCCATCTCTCTTATTTGCATATTACTCAGAGGAGCGTGCATGGCCATTTGAGTCTCCTTACTTAGTTTATAGTTGCTCTCCCTAAGGAGGATTTATTTCATCTCCCTTATTTGTATATTACGCAGAGGAGCGTGCATGGCCATGTGAGTCTCCTTACTTAGTTTGTAGTTGCTCTCCCTAAGGAGGATTTATGCCAGCTCCCTTATTTGTATATTACCCAGAGGAGTGTGCATGGCCATGTACGTCTCCTTTCTTAGTTTGTAGTTGCTCTCCCTAAGGAGGATTTATGCCAGCTCCCTTATTTGCACATTACCCAGAGGAGCGTGCATGGCCATGTGAGTCTCCTTACTTCGTTTGCAGTTGCTCTCCATAAGGAGGATTTATGCCAGCTCCCTTATTTGCATATTACCCAGAGGAGCGTGCATGGCTATGTGAGTCTCCTTACTTTGTTTGCAGTTGCTCTCCCTAAGGAGGATTTATGCCAGCTCCCTTATTTGCATATTACCCAGAGGAGCGTGCATGGCCATGTGAGTCTCCTTACTTAGTTTGTAGTTGCTCTCCCTAAGGAGGATTTATGCCAGCTCCCTTATTTGCACATTACCCAGAGGAGCGTGCATGGCCATGTGAGTCTCCTTACTTTGTTTGCAGTTGCTCTCCCTAAGGACGATTGATTCCATCTCCCTTATTTGCATATTACCCAGAGGAGCGTGCATGGCCATGTGAGTCTCCTAACTTCGTTTGCAGTTGCTCTCACTAAGGAGGATTTATGCCAGCTGCCTTATTTGCATATTACCCAGAGGAGCGTACATGGCTATGTGAGTCTCCTTACTTAGTTTGTAGTTGCTCTCCCTAAGGAGGATTTATGCCAGCTCTCTTATTTGCATATTACCCAGAGGAGCGTGCATGGCTATGTGAGTCTCCTTACTTAGTTTGTAGTTTCTCTCCATAAAGAAGATTGATTCCATCTCCCTTATTTGCATATTACCCAGAGGAGCGTGCATGGCCATGTGAGTCTCCTTACTTTGTTTGCAGTTGCTCTCCCTAAGGAAGATTGATTCCATCTCCCTTATTTGCATATTACCCAGAGGAGCGTGCATGGCCATGTGAGTCTCCTAACTTCGTTTGCAGTTGCTCTCACTAAGGAGGATTTATGCCAGCTGCCTTATTTGCATATTACCCAAAGGAGCGTGCATGGCTATGTGAGTATCCTTACTTAGTTTGTAGTCACTCTCCCTAAGGAGGATTTATGCCAGCTCCCTTATTTGCATATTCCCCTGAGGAGCGTGCATGGCCATGTAAGTCTCCTTAGTTTATAATTGCTCTCGCTAAGGAGAATTTATGCCAGCTCCCATATTTGCATATTACCCAGAGGAGCGTGCATGGCCATGTGCGTCTCCTTTCTTAGTCTGTAGTTGCTCTCCCTAAGGAGGATTCATTCCATCCCCTTATTTGCATATTACCCAGAGGAGCGTGCATGGCCATTTGAGTCTCCTTACTTATTTTATAGTTGCTCTCCCAAAGGAGGATTTATTCCATCTCCTTTATTTGCATACTACCCAGAGGAGCGTGCATGGCCATGTGTCTCCTTTCTTTTTTTTTTTTTGCAGTTGCTCTCCCTAAGGAAGATTGATTCCATCTCCCTTATTTGCATATTACCCAGAGGAGCGTGCATGGCCATGTGCGTCTCCTTTCTTAGTTTGTAGTTGCTCTCCCTAAAGAGGATTTATTCCATTTCTCTTATTTGCATATTACTCAGAGGAGCGTGCATGGCCATTTGAGTCTCCTTACTTAGTTTATAGTTGCTCTCCCTAAGGAGGATTTATTTCATCTCCCTTATTTGTATATTACGCAGAGGAGCGTGCATGGCCATGTGAGTCTCCTTACTTAGTTTGTAGTTGTTCTCCCTAAGGAGAATTTATGCCAGCTCTCTTATTTGCATATTACCCAGAGGAGTGTGCATGGCCATGTGAGTCTCCTTACTTCGTTTGCAGTTGCTCTCCCTAAGGAGGATTTATGCCAGCTCCCTTATTTGCATATTACCCAGAGGAGCGTGCATGGCTATGTGAGTCTCCTTACTTAGTTTGCAGTTGCTCTCCCTAAGGAAGATTGATTCCATCTCCCTTATTTGCATATTACCCAGAGGAGCGTGCATGGCCATGTGAGTCTCCTAACTTCGTTTGCAGTTGCTCTCACTAAGGAGGATTTATGCCAGCTGCCTTATTTGCATATTACCCAGAGGAGCGTGCATGGCTATGTGAGTCTCCTTACTTAGTTTGTAGTTGCTCTCCCTAAGGAGGATTTATGCCAGCTCCCTTATTTGCATATTACCCAGAGGAGCGTGCATGGCCATGTAAGTCTCCTTAGTTTATAATTGCTCTCCCTAAGGAAAATTTATGCAAGCTCCCTTATTTGCATATTGCCCAGAGGAGCGTGCATGGCCATGTGCGTCTGCTTTCTTAGTCTATAGTTGCTCTCCCTAAGGAGCATTTATGCCAGCTCCCTTATCTGCATATTACCCAGAGGAGCGTGCATGGCCATGTGCGTCTCCTTTCTTAGTCTGTAGTTGCTCTCCCTAAGGAGGATTCATTCCATCCCCTTATTTGCATATTACCCAGAGGAGCGTGCATGGCCATTTGAGTCTCCTTACTTATTTTATAGTTGCTCTCCCAAAGGAGGATTTATTCCATCTCCTTTATTTGCATATTACCCAGAGGAGTGTGCATGGCCATTTGAGTCTCCTTACTTAGGTTATAGTTGCCCTCCCTAAGGAGGATTTATTCCATCTCCTTTATTTGCACATTACCCAGAGGAGCGTGCATGGCCATGTGAGTCTCTTTACTTCGTTTGCAGTTGCTCTCCCTAAGTAGAATTTATGCCAGCTCCGTTATTTGCATATTACCCAGAGAAGCGTGCATGGCCATGTGAGTCTCCTTACTTCGTTTGCAGTTGCTCTCCCTAAGGAAGATTGATTCCATCTTCCTTATTTGCATATTACCCAGAGGAGCGTGCATGGCCATGTGAGTTTCCTTATTTCGTTTGCATTTGCTCTCCCTAAGGAGGATTTATGCCAGCTCCCTTATTTGCATATTATCGAGAGGAGCGTGCATGGCCATGTAGTTGCTCTCCCTAAGGAAGATTTATGCCAGCTCCCTTATTTACATATTACCCAGAGGAGCTTGCATGGCCATTTGAGTCTCCTTACTTAGTTTATACTTGCTCTCCCTAAGGAGGATTTATTCCATCTCCCGTACTTGCATATTACCCAGGGGAGCGTGCGTGGCCATGTGAGTCTCCTTACTTCGTTTGCAGTTGCTCTCCCTAAGTATAATTTATGCCAGCTCCCTTATTTGCATATTACCCAGAGAAGCGTGCATGGCCATGTGAGTCTCCTTACTTAGTTTATAGTTCCTCTCCCTAAGGAGGATTTATTTCATCTCCCTTATTTGCATATTACCCAGAGGAGCGTGCATGGCCATGTGAGTCTCCTTACTTCGTTTGCAGCTGCTCTCCCTAAGGAGGATTTATGCCAGCTCCCTTATTTGCATATTACCCAGAGGAGCGTGCATGGCCATGTGAGTCTCCTTACTTCGTTTGCAGTTGCTCTCCCTAAGGAAGATTGATTCCAGCTCCCTTATTTGCATATTATCCAAAGGAGCGTGCATGGCCATGTAGTTGCTTTCCCTAAGGAGGATTTATGCCAGCTCCCTTATTTACATATTACCCAGAGGAGCTTGCATGGCCATTTGAGTCTCCTTACTTAGTTTATAGTTGCTCTCCCTAAGGAGGATTTATTCCATCTCCCTTATTTCCATATTACCCAGAGGAGCGTGCATGGCCATGTGAGTCTCCTGACTTCTTTTGCAGCTGCTCTCCCTAAGGAGGATTTATGGCAGCTCCCTTATTTGCATATTACACAGAGGATCGTGCATGGCCATGTGAGTCTCCTTACTTAGTTTGTAGTTTATCTCCCTAAGGAAATTGATTCCATCTCCCATACTTGCATATTACCCAGAGGTGCGTGCATGGCCATATGAGTCTCCTTACTTCGTTTGCAGTTGCTCTTCCTAAACAAGATTGTTTCCATCTCCCTTATTTGCATATTACCCAGGGGAGTGTGCATGGCCATTTGAGTCTCCTTATTTTATAGTTGCTCTCCCTCAGGAGGATTTATTCCATCTCCTTTATTTGCATATTACCCAGAGGAGTATGCATGGGCGTTTGAGTCTCCTTACTTTATTCATAGTTGCTCTCCCTAAGGAGGATTTATGCCAGTTCCCTTATTTGCATATTACCCAGAGCAGCGTGCATGGCCATGTGAGTCTCCTTACTTCGTTTGCAGTTGCTCTCACTAAGGAGGATTTATGCCAGGTCCCTTATTTGCATATTACCCAGAGGAGCGTGCATGGCCATGTGCGTCTCCTTTCTTAGTTTGTAGTTGCTCTCCCTAAAGAGGATTTATTCCATCTCTCTTATTTGCATATTACTCAGAGGAGCGTGCATGGCCATTTGAGTCTCCTTACTTAGTTTATAGTTGCTCTCCCTAAGGAGAATTTATGCCAGCTCCCTTATTTGCATATTACCCAGAGGAGTGTGCATGGCCATGTACGTCTCCTTTCTTAGTTTGTAGTTGCTCTCCCTAAGGAGGATTTATGCCAGCTCCCTTATTTGCACATTACCCAGAGGAGCGTGCATGGCCATGTGAGTCTCCTTACTTCGTTTGCAGTTGCTCTCCATAAGGAGGATTTATGCCAGCTCCCTTATTTGCATATTACCCAGAGGAGCGTGCATGGCTATGTGAGTCTCCTTACTTTGTTTG